>NW_024536441.1:0-312921 GCF_016097555.1 Gigantopelta aegis | reverse complement strand
GCCCATGGTGAGTCAAAATAGTGTTGGGCAAGTCAAAACCTTATGACATATCGGCGACCGAAATTTCCCGCATATTGTATTATGTATAAAAATGCAAATAACTAATGTTTGTAAGAGATCGGAAAGTAATTTTTTATTTATTGTTTTCAACTGGTTTCCTATTAGTATCTGCGCAACCAAACCCATATAGGACATAATAGCGACCACTTCCCCAGTATATCGAACAGTCTAAAACCATTCGGGATGCCTCGGCCTGTTTTGATTATGTATTTGGAAAACCTTGGCCACTTAAATGTATTCGTAGGTTCAATCGGAACACCTTGGCCATGTCCGTCTTTACTTTCCATTTAGTTACAATCGGAACAATTCCACATTCCACTACGCTATGTTTCGCAGAAAGATTTTGTTTACGAGCCTGAGGTTTTCTGAATTAAGTTACATTGTGTTGGCATGTTTTTATTTCTTATGGAATATACTGAGTCTACTATACTAAACATCCAATTGTAACTGCTGTGTTTGTGACTTTGTTAAGATATTGTGTTATACTTCTCTTGATGTGGTGTAAAGAATGATTATCATTAATCTGTGTCAATCACACTTATGATTATTAACAGAACAATAGATAAAGTATATGTTCTAACATGTTCCAAAATGTAATAGTACATTGTATTTATTGGTTAAACTTTTGATCTGCCCTCTGAGTCTGTGTAGATTTCTAAACAGTCAGATTTTGTAATTAGTTCCCTGTTTGATATTAGCCCACATTAACGAAAGACATGTTTTATTTAACGACGCACTCAACACATTCTATTTATGGTTATATGGCGTCGTATATATGGTTAAGGACCACACAGATGTTGAGAGAGGAATCCCGCTGTCGCCACTTCATGGGCTACTCTTTTTGATAAGCAGCAAGGGATCTTTTATATGCACTATCCCACAGACAGCTAGTACATACCATGGCCTTTGATATACCAGTCGTGGTGCACTGGCTGGAACAAGAAATAGCCCAGCCCACTGACAGGAATCGATCCTAGTCTTATGAAGTGGAGACATAAATGTCTAAATCAAATTTTAGTTATGTCATAATTGAACCCCAAACTTCTAAGAAATATGATGTTTGCTATGCTGGTTGTTTTCTTGTTTTGTTAAGTAACACAATAGCATGGGTGGTTAATTAAAGCCATTTTTCCCGTCTGGGACCGATTCTCGACCCCTGAGACCAAAATTATTATTTTTCAAAATTGTCATTCTTGTTAGTCCGAAACACCTGTTCGTTTCTATTATTGAAACAAATTCTGTTTATATAGCCTGTGTTTCTACACATTTATTTCTCAGTACTACAACTCCCACCTCAAAGTATTAACTAAAGAAAATGGTACCTGTCATGGTTCATTTTCGATATAACTGAATGTTTTCACAGCATCCCTAATTTCACACAAAATATGAGTACTTTTTTTTACAGATACCACACATATATAATTCAAGCACAAGGCTACTTAACACAGTGGTAGTAGATGAAATAAAACTGCATACATTTTTTTCCTCAGATAAAACTAATTTTGTTTACAACAAACACGTCACATTCATCATCAATGAATGAATGAATGTTTAACGACACCCCAGCACGAAAAATACATCGGCTATTGGGTGTCAAACCATTCATCATCAATGACTGGACTTGTGGTATATGTATTAACTGATCTATGAAAAGTTAGATGCACCTTCAACTTTGACCCAGCCACAGGGGTGCAGAAAGTACTCATCCGCTCGCCAAATGCGAGTAAAAATTCTGACGGACGAGTTACAAAATGCAACTACCAGTCCGACGGGCGATCTGTCTTTTCTATTTTGTTTACCACGTGATGTTGATCACTTACCAGGTGTTCTTAATAATGTTTTGTCAATATATCTATATATATATACTACTCAAAAGAATTTAAGGGTCAGACGATATTTTCGACATTATTTTCTGAATGTCAATTATATTAGCTAGACCATAATGTCACGCATGGTATTGTTCCATTTTGACGAAAGTGGGTCTAAGCAACCCATAAATGAATTAAAATCCACTGTCATTGACACTGTCGACTAGTTCTAATGGCGAAAACATGCTTACATTTGCACGTAAATTAAGGCGAAAGCGAAAGGTCTGCTAAGTGCCCATAACTTGCTTTTTCACAAAGCGCTTCATTTGCACGCTTTGCACGTGTATTCCATGTTCCCAATGCTGAATTTCCGTATAATTGGAGCTTGCGTTCGTGTACGGTGCACCCTCCAAATTCGACAATGGTACGACTTCAACTGACTATCGAAGATCGAGGAAGGGCTATTGCTTGGCTTCAGGATGGCAATGCGCAAAGAAATGTTGCTCTGAGACTTGGTGTCAGTCAGAGTGTCGTTGGCCAACTGTGGCAACGGTACCAAGCAACGAATTCTGTTCGAAATCGTCCACGTTCGGGAAGACCCCGAAGCACTACAAATAGAGAGGACCGCTACATCACCAATATGGCTCTACGTCAACGCACAACCACTGCACGCCGATTACGTGACAATCTGCGGACTGCGACTGGAACTCGAGTGTCTGATCAAACCATACGCAATCGTCTGAGAGCCAATAATCTACGCTGCCGTCGCCAGGCTGTTCGACCACCACTCCTACCACGTCACAGAATGGCCAGACGTCACTGGTGCACGCTTCATCTGCGGTGGCAATGTGTTCAGTGGGGTCGAGTGATTTTCACTGATGAGTCCAGGTTTAGTCTCCAGTTCAACGACGGTCGGGTTCGTGTCTACAGACGTCCTGGGGAGCGCTTCGCTGACGTTAACGTTAGACAACGTCACCGGTTCGGTGGTGGCAGCGTCATGGTGTGGGGCGGCATCTCTATCCACCACAGGACCCCCCTCTATGTGGTGGATGGCAATCTGAATGGAATCCGCTATCTGAATGAGATTATCCGGCCGTTGGTTCTCCCAGGCCTTCAGCAGATTGGCGGCGGGGCAGTTCTGCAAGATGACAATGCCAGATCCCACCGCGCCAGGGTGGTAACGGACTTTCTCAGACAACAAGGTATCGCCAGGATGGATTGGCCAGCATATTCGCCTGACTTGGCCCCAATAGAGGACGCCTGGGACGAATTAGGCAGGAGAGTTCGGGATAACCATGCCCCTCTGGCCAACCTTCATGATCTGGGTCAACTTCTTATGGCAGAGTGGCAGGTCATTCCCCAAGAGTTCTTCAGACGTCTGATCAACAGCACGAGGCAACGATGTGTCAAGTGTATTCGCGCCAGGGGTGGATTCACACACTATTAAACAAATGTTCTAATGTGTAAAATCCATGTTTGACATCCTTCAACTTTGACAGCATGTCATGTGACTTTCTTGTATACAGTGACGTTTATTTGTGGTTTTTTGTAAATATGGAACAATAAATAAAAAATTTGGTGTAGTTTACATCATCAATCTAATACACTCTGAAACTTATTTGGTTATAAATTTTTGACCCTTAAATTCTTTTGAGTAGTATATATACATGTATATATATATAATATTTGAAGTCAAGACACTGTATATTATAATATTATTAATAATATATTATGCTATAGACTGGCGGACTAGTAGAAATTATTGCAGGGGCTATTAAATTTTAGTTGGTAACTTTAGTTGGTTCTGGTCTGGCGAGCTAGCAAAATATGTTCCATTCTGCACACCTGCAGCCAGATGTTATTTCCTTTAGTACTACATATAGCTGAATCTGTCAAATGCTCCAATAGTGTCATCTATTAATAATATTGTTAACTTTGTGGACACAGTACTGAATTACTGTACATTATACAAATATTTGGGAATTAAAATTCCAAACTTATATTCCTTTTCTGGCCTCTGAGAATTAAATGTTTGCATAACCCAAACATAATTTTTTTTCAGGTAACCTATTTCATTTTGCAAAACCCGTTACAGTGACAAATGATAATGTAAAATGTTTTTTCTAATCTTTTATTTTTCCCCTGAGAACGAAAACTGGGTTATGCAAAACTAGACTTGCGCAAACGATGCACAAGTGAAACAATTGTTCGTGCACTTTTCACAGGCCTGCTTTTTTTTTTTATTCCATTATAAAATGCATGTACACAAAACTCAATTTTTTTTGTTTTACTTTTTCATGATATTTGATGTTTTGATGTTTATCGTTAGATGCATTTATGATTCAAGATAAAAACATGCATACAAACGCAACCATGATGATCATTTTTGTTACACTGTATTTGGCAAATATCACCTTCTAAATTTGACAGTTTATACATCTCGAGAGTATGGATGATATCACGTGGGACCGACAATGATCTTTTTTCCCACTTCTGCAACACTTATTCCATAAAAGAACTCACCAGTTTTGTGAATCTGCCACACTCCAACTGCAACCAAGATAATGCCAACCACAAAACCAAAGCCACACAACACAGCTGCTGCAAGATATGCTCCAGTACCTAGGTCAGCTGAAATACGATATTAGAAAATACATGTAAACAAGACATGGGATATGTATCAAAGGTTGTTATATATCACAACCTAAATATTATAATGTGTTTTATGCATTTAATTTACTTTACAGCAACAGATGAAAGCTGCAATCATTACCTCCACATAAAAATATACATCACTACCCATAAGACTGTTTCTGTATATGCAGTGTTTTCTACATATGTTGGTAGGTAGGTAGGTGTGTGTGTGTGTGTGTGTGTGTGTGTGTGTGTGTGTGTGTGTGTGTGTATGTATGTACAGGGTTGAAAATTAGCAGTCGTCTGATTGGCTATGGGTGACTAAGAATTTTACAAAGGTAGTCCATTGGTCGACCATCGATTTCAGAGTGGCGAGTATGGTACTACCAGTTAAAAAAGAAACGCACTAAAACTGAATCGAATGGCCAATATGTGACAAAACACACAGGGTCTCTTCTGGCGCAAACAACAGATCTGGCAGGAGACGATATTACAGAACATGTTCTATATTTTGACAGCGCTGGACTGACCAGACTTAGTCTCAGCTTCTACGATTTTGGTCTGGAGCTGCAAATAAATATAGCTCAGAATGTATTGCAGACACTTGAATTGTTATCTTAAAGTCGTTGGCTTATTGTAATGGACTGGATATGCCATAATTATCTAGTAAACTATCAAGTGTCTTGTCTGTAAGAGGACAGAACTCCCAAGGAAATCCTTTACTGGAGAGTTCATCCCTCTTGCATCACCATAAAGAGGACTGCCACTCCCAGACAACTTTACTATAACATGCACAGTTCCACCTTTTAAGGTTTTAATCTCTTTGTACTGCATTATCAATTACTTCAGAACTCAATGCAAGTGAAGCTGCATAAATTGGCTGTTCTAGCATTTTTCTTTACACCTGTATTAAAAAGTATATTTAATCTGCATCATTTAATGGTAATTTGTAAATAAACATTTTTATTCATAATGGATTTCTGTTTTCAAAAATGTTATTTGGGTCGGTATGTTTTTTAATATGAATATTTACTATATTCATTATGAAATTACATGCCAATTCATCGTTTTCCTTTTGACGCAAACGGACTGTATACATGGTTATTATTTTACATGGCTGTTATTCAACAAAGAAAATTCTAGTCTTGATTTTCACTGTGCAGTTAAACTGGAGGGCTAGTTGAAATTTCACTGGCCCGGGGGACTAGTAGCTGAGGAAAGTTATTAGTCCCCAGGAAAAATCACTAGCCCCCCACCCCCCACCCCCCTCCAACCCTCACTTCATTACTGAAGCAGTTTGAGAAGACGAAACCTATATGGGATCTAGCAGGTTGTTCCAAGGATTGAACACACATTACTATGTTGCTTGTACTTTATCTTTAAAGGAATGCGGCAGCAAAGGGTGGGGTAAACATGCCTCATCTATAATCGGAATATTACAACAATTTTCGGAATTCAGAAACAAAAACCGGAAAGTTCTGATTGTGTTTGCAGTAAATATCCGGATTTATTGAGACCAAACGAAACTGCGACACTTTTGACTTTGTCAATCTGTCATGGCAAATTTTGATGAAATACATCTAGTTTGTATGTTTAACAGGTTTCATTGGCAAAATAGTTTGAATGTCCGCAACATGAATCTGGGTCACAACTGCCCAGTATTACTCGCCCGGGGGACTAGCGCCATTTAAATTGTACTCGCCCCCAAGGATTTCTACTCACCTATGGTGAGGGCGTGAGCATTAATTAGCTTCTATCCCTGGACAATGGTTTTCATGTTAATTTTTAACCCTGTATGTATGTATATGAGGGGTTCCCAAAAGTTTTTGGCTTGACTATGAAACACAGCTTGCACCAAATATTTTATTCCATCGTTTTTCTACTTAAACTCATTTGAATTCAATACATTTTGTCCAATTTTTCTACAGCATTGTTAACCTAAAAACCAGGCTTTGTCTCGCACCCCTAAAAACTCTTCTACAGCACCTATCACCTCTTCGTCCGTCTCAAATTTACTGCCCCTGAGCTCAGATTTGAGCCTAGGAAGCAAGTAAATGTCTGAGGGGGCGAGATCTGGAGAATAAGCAGAGTGGGGAAGAATTCGGAAGCCACAGTCACTGGCAGCATCAACCGCAACTAGCAAGGAATGAGCTGGATCACTGTCCTGAAGCAACCAGACACCTCTTCACTGTTTTTCACCTTTTTTCTCAATTTCTTCTCAGCGTTGGCGAAGCTCGTTTGCATAATATCCACCAGTGATTGTGGAACCTTTCTGTAGGTAGTCAATCAAGATAACATCTTCGCAATCCAAAAACACGGATGCCATGACTTTGCCACTGCAAGCGGTTGTCTTGAACCTTTTGGGAACGGGTGATTCAGGGTGTTTCCATTGCATGCTGTGACTTTTTGTTTTGGGGTCAAAATGATGAATCCAGGTTTCATCCCGAGTCATAATATGCGCAAAAAAAGCTTCTGGGTCAGTGCAGTATTCCTCTAGAAGTTGACGAGATATGTGCATCCTGACCCATTTCTGGTTTGCTGTTAACAATCTTGGCACCCACCTTGCAGACACTTTATTCATGTGTAGATGCTCCTGCAGAATTTGTTCCACCGATGTTTTACTAATGTTATGAATACAGGCTAACTGTCTGATGGTGATTCGCCCGTCCTTCATGACTTTATCAAAGACAGCATTAATGTTTTCGTCGGTGGACACTTCACATGAGCTACCAGAGTGTGGATCATCTTTAGTATTTTTGTTTACCCCGTGTGGAATCAGTACACCATTGCTTTATGGTACTGTATGAAGAAGCATCATCCCCTTATGTTTCGGACATATCCTTATGAATTTGCTTTGGCGTTATTTTCTTTAAATGCAACTACTTAATTACTGCCACAGAAACAGACATATCCATCCATCCATCCACGGATATATATATGTACATACATACAGTGAATCCCACCTAACGACCACCCAGGTATTAAGTACACTCCGCTATTAAGACCACTTTTTTAAAGGCCAGAATATGTCCTTATTATTTTATAGGTAAAACTACCCTGGTATTAAAGACCACCCCACTATTATGGATTACGACCATTAGAGTAAGTCCAATTGGTCGTGTTTAGTGCATTTCGACCCCATCAAAGCGACCATATTATGATAGCAAAGTTTCTTCATTATTTGTTTACACACAAGTGCTGAAAAGTCCTGCATCTAATGGTTTCTTTGTTCTTGTTGATTGTTAACAAATGACAGGTAGTACAGTCAAATAGTAATCATGTTAGTTTAATCTGTGAAGCATGTCTAAATCAAAACAGGATACCGGTACTTTCAGTTTTCAGAAAATATTGTCACCTAGTTAATATTAATGAGCGATGTACCATGCCGATTGCTTGTTTTTATACTGCGCAGTCAGTCAAGTGACGCACAAACCTGCACACATTCCGATTATAGTGATGCACATTTGTAAAGAAACACACTGACCATACAAATTATGTAAATTATTAAGAGGAGCATCACTGCAATTGTTTTTAATGCCCAGCCCATAACGTTGATTACTCTGAAGTTGCCTTGACATGTGTATATTATCGTTTAGTTGAAGATACACATTCACTGTTATCCCAACGAGACAGGGTGGGTCCAATTGTTAATTGGGACTATCGCTCCATCAAGGTGACCGACTAATCCAATAGGTAACAAAATAAGAGAGGCAACATTAACAAAGTGAGTTTGTGTATTTTGAATGCTGAAAACCAAACATAAATATAGTTGTATTATTACTATTTCGGTCTAATTTTATACGTACATGTAACATCATTATTAGAAATGTCAAATGCTCTTCCAAACAGCCAACAATTAATAGACACGTTTTTCATATAATTCAACTAATATTGCATCCTCTTTGCCCATATTTTCTAAGCCATCTTAGCTACTACATATCGTAGGTAGTTATGAGTAAAATACGAATGTCGTAGATTTAAAATACGACAGATTTTCGAAGGTATCGTAAAGTTTTTTTAGTGTGTCATGATTTACGATATTTATCGTAAATGAAAATGGGAACTCTCATTAAATGGAGATAAAAAAAGATGGGTCATTTCTCGGTGACGTCATCAAGGAAATTCCTTTTAAACTTCATCTCGGTACAGCTGACTTGGCAAAATGGATATTATGCAAGCGCCCGAACCCCCAACAAAGAGGCCCCGTAAGAGAAACCTGGGTTCCACAGAATTGGAAATATTAATTTTGGATGTGGGGGAGGTCCAACTTTATTTTCTCTTCTTTTGGTTGTTTAACAGTGATTAGACTACATTAATTAGACCCAGAACACAAAGTACTATACACATAATTCAACTTTTAAAATTATTTGATTATGATTATTTTAGACCAGTGGTAAAGCCCTCACTTTATGCGCGGTCAGTCTGGGATCGATACCCGGCGGTGGGTACATTGGGGTTGTGGGTTTTTTCGTGTTTTTTTTTTGTTTTTTTTTTGGGGGGGTCTATTTCTCGTCTCAGACAGTGCACCACGACTGGCCATGGTAGGCCTATGTGTTATCATGTCTATGGGTGGTGCATATAAAATATCCCTTGCTACTAATGGAAAAATGGAGCAGGTTTTCTCATTAAGACTATATGTCAAAATTACCAAATGTATGACATCCACTAGCCGATGATTAATAAATCAATATGCTCTAGTGGTGTCATTAAACAAAACAAATTTTAATTTTATACTTTAATAACAAAAAATAACCAATCCATTATGGAAAATGGATACAGCCTAATATTTGTGTCAAAATTAGACACCCTCCCTCTCCCGTAATGCTAAACCATACACCCCGCAATTTTTAAAAATTATTTAAAGTTTGGAGACCTTCCCCATTTTCAAACAAGACATGCTATGGTGTTTATGTACTTATGAATAAACTGATTTGATTTGGTTTGTTTTGCGATTTGGGAAAGCGCTGATCAGTGGTAATGGGGGGCGAGGACACAGGGTCATGCTACCCTACCCCCCCAATCAAACCTTTTTTTAAAACTATTAAATTTTATAAAATCATACATACTGTCAAAGATAGTGTGTATTTCCCCCTCCCCAATATGGGTTACCTGCATATACAAGACATGTATATCTGCGCCATTGGCGTAGCCAGGATTTTATGGGGGGGGGGGGGGGGGGGGGGAATATACTCGATTTATAATCATCATTGTGTGTTTACATCTATAGTTTGTCTCATCCTCCTACAAAAATGGTGGGTTTTTTGTAAATAATTTCAGTCTTAGTTTTACCTAACAAGAAAAGTAAAAGTGTTTTGGAAATAAATTCTTTTTTTTTACTATTTTTGTGTGCAGTTTAGAAAACAATCGCTTAGAAATAAATAACTTGTAGTAAATTTCATAATATGAAAAAGGCGTTCCCTGTGGGAAGAACTATAGCTGTAATTACCTAAGTTAAACACTGTTGCCATGACAGTGTTTATGAGAAGGTAAACAAAAACACAACATTACAAACAAAATATTTCAGTGATAAAAAAGTGCGTTACGTAATGTTGTTCAGTACACTCATCCCATGTAACGCTAGATAATGTTTGTACATACATCCACCCACCCCCTCAAGCGTTCACACAACATATTTTACTATCTTAATAATGCAGTATAAATATTATTTAATAAAATAATTATTTATTTATACAAAAAAAAATCTTTACATTTTTTATGTACCAGTAAGACATTTCAAATAATATTAACTTTGGAATAATATTAACTTTGGAACAGTTTCATGTCTATTTTTTTTATTAATGTAATTAGTGAAAAATTGTCAAAAGGGTTAACTTCAGTAATATTTCTTTTATTTGGGTTTTCTGATACATTATTTCGGTGCATGTCACATTTCACACCTGTGCCTTCTTCAACCACCCCGATCAGGCCCCATTATATCGATTGGTACATTTTCTGAAATAGGTAGCGTAACAATCAAAGGCCACGGTTGCAATATACTGTTTTAAAGTTTTGATAGCAAAATACTTTGAGTTTACAAAACTGGGGAGTTGTATCTTCGTCATTATCATGAGATAAGAAGTAAGGCGCCATATTGGTTTCTAGTCTACGACAGGTAGGAACCTGTCATAGGATCTACGACGTATTTACGATATTTTGGAGTTACGACACTTTCGAAAATACGCTTCGACATTTGCCGGTCATTTACGACGGATTTACAACATACTGTGGCTAAGATGGCTTCGAAAATATGGACCCAGTATATGGACATGTATAACCATTATATTAACTACTTTCAAATATCATAAAAATGAGAAGTGCCCACAAATCTAATACGCTTTCACATATTAACATTATTTTATTTATTTATAAAATGTTTACATGAAAATAGGTGAGTAGAAGTTAAAAACATGGATTTTGTCAATAATTAATCAAATAGTTGGAAGGTTAAGAAGTGTTCCATCTTTTGATGTGGTGTTGATATAATATATATGGTGAATAATGTTTTACTATATGACCAAGATTAGAGATTATCACTCATAGAAACCATAGAAGTGTGTCACAGGAAAATATTGAACTGCAGGATCTATTCAAACTGTTTAAATATTAAAATAAATTTGTGACTGCAACTTTAATGCATGCCAAGATTCATGTAAGCTGGCCTCAGATTACAGTTATCTTCCCATTTGGTTGTCCAAAATCCGGAAATTTGACCGCGCAAGTAGTCTGCTTTTTGACTGATTATTTCATGGCAGACAGCTATGAAGTGGCAACTGTTTGACTGAAGTGACAGGGGATAGCATGTAGTTTGTAAATATGTGTAACTTGTTGACATTGAAGACTTGTTTGTGGTAATTCCGGCCCATGCAAAAGTAGTGCTTTTTGTGTAAAATGGGTGTACTCCGGCCTGGTTTAGAGGGTGTGTCTGTTTAAACCAATATGCTGGGAGAAAGAGCTGGACAACAGGGGTTGTCCTTTTCAGGGTATGTGTCCCCCATGCAGGCAAAGGTACATACACAACTTCACGGGCCTGCTGATTTTAATAAAAATGTTATAGCCACTAAGGCTATATAGAAACATATAGCGAAATTAATTGTGGTCTGAGGCCTGATATAGTTCACACATTACACCCGTTAAATGCTTGATTCTGATGAAAGTATTATAATCAGAGAGGTGAAATTACACAGACTGATTGTGAATACCACAAGGAATATGAAAACTCATTTATTTATTTTCAAAATATTTTATTAAATTAAAAAACTTTTTTTTTTAATTTATTAAAACTTTAAATTAAAATGTTCAACTTTTAAATTTCAATATCCTCCAAAATAGCATAAAATTACCTCTGATGTTACTACATGTTGTTGCAATATTTTTTAACAGTTTTGAGCTAATAATTTGGTAAAAAAGAGCAAAAGTTGGATTTTGTTGGTCACTATTGAGATTTTTTTTTTTTTTTACAAATTGAATTTTAATGAGTTTCTCAATTATTGCAATTGGACAGAAGATCTAAATATAATGAATATATCACTACTAAATGTAATTAAACACTTTAAATAAATAGTATACAGTTTTTAACAAGATTAAGTACTCTAATACATGGTTCATACAGAAATGTTCTGATCTCATTCAAGGACTTTTCAAGGGTTTTTAAAGGCTTTTTCTTATGAAATTCAAGGACATTTTACCTCTCAAATATTCATAAAAAACATTTTCTGTATGTGAGAAAAGACACTTTTAATGGGAAGTTCATTAAGAATACTGCAAAACTGTTACAATACAACTAAACAAAGCAAGCATTAGTTGAACACAAAAAATCTCAGTGAGGATAACCAATGTCATGCTAATAGGCAAACAGGCAAATTGTTCAACCCTTCAGAGCAGAAAGTTTATCATTCAGTTTTTCCTCAACTGTTATGGGATCGTTCTTTTTGTCCACAACAGTGCGCCTGAATGCATTTGACTTAGTCACAGACAACATATTGCCAGTTTTCTGATCAATACACTTGTTGCACAGCGAGCAAGACGCTTTATGTCGGTCACATTTGTGTTCTCTGACCCAAGGCAACTGGGTCAGCCATATCCGATTAAACACTCACTTGCCCATGATCACAATTCAAAGACAAATACTTCCACAAAAGCACAGCCACTTAACGTGTTCGCTGATGCGAGCGGCCATTTGCAATATAACGAAGCTTGACGAACGATCAACGAACTTGTAGACGCTACCGGAACCGTACGGAAGTTACCGAAGCCACCGAATCAACAGTAAATGATCCGCATTCGTCAAAAAACATATACGCTCTCGCCGCTAATATTTTAAATTGTTACTATCTTTATTGAAATAATTATTTTCAAGCACAACATACAGAAATTCAAGGACTTTTCAATTACTTTTAGGACTTTTCATGACATTCTGTAGTTTTCAAGTACTTTTCAAGGTTAATTTCAAATTTATGGACTTTTCAAGACAGGGCTTGAAATTCCAGTACTTTTCAAGCCTGTGCGAACCTTGTAATAATACATTTCACCTACATTTATGTAAATTACACACTTCAGTCATTTTTCAAAAATGGTCTTTTATCCTTAGAAAATCTAATAGGCTAATATTCTATGCTGTCTGGATGTATTTATTGTGTTCAGTAATCAGATGCTGGTACACTTGTCAAGTTTATTGCAGAAAATGTGCCAAAAAGGTTAACATTTGGCTTGTAATACATATGGCAGAATAATCCATAATGCATATTCAGTGGTCATTACTACAAACATCCTTCCAATCAAGAAATACTACACTGAGGTATCCCAGACACTGGCACATGACTACACTTGTTAACAGTTATCAATGGAAACTGAAAAATATGGTGCAAGTACCTCTTGGTAGGATTTATATCAGCATTTTGTGACAAAATGTTCATTTTCAAAGTTGTCATCAACAAAAAACATATTATGGTGTATACTTAAGTAACATCTGTAGGGCATATTCATAATAATATGCATTTATATGGGCTGTTTTGCCTTTTACAAAGTGGCTACATGTCTAATACAGTAAATGAAGTAGATTAAGTAAATATAGCAGGTCAAAATTTAATCTGAGGCCTATCATGTCTAATTTTCCCTGAAATTAGTGTATAAAAATTTGTTGCAAATGGCCCCAATTTTGTGACTTTCACCATCCCTCCGACACATTTCTAATAATGTACCATGAATTCAGTCACCATATCTTTAATAAGCCTCCACTTATCATATCTAAAATGCAAAATTTTACAGTTTCAGATTTAAAAAAATTTCAAAAATTTAAATTTAAAGTTTAATATTTCATTAAAAATGAAGTAAAATCTAATGATTGATTTTTTTTCCTTTAAATATTTCAAAATCTTTGCAAGACAACACTGTGCAGATAGAACATATGTAGAAGAAAAAATAGCTGTTCATTGTATGAAGAAATTCCAACATTTGATAAAGTTATTACATTTTGAAGTTGGTGTCCCTCAAGTTTCCATTGCTAAAATTGGCCATGGCAAGGCACTGTGGTAGGTGTTTTAACACAACCTCTATATACTCTCAGTTTAAAGGTGACATCCCGATACTTACTGAGCATTGCTTTAATATGTACATCATTGAAATGCATTAGTGTGGGCCAGTTTTTAGGGGGAAAAATGGACTGATAGGCCTCAGATTACAGTTATCTTCCCATTTGGTTGTTCAAAATCCGGAAATTTGACCGCACAAGTAGTCTGCTGTTTGACTGTGATTATTTCATGGCAGACAGCTATGAAGTGGCAACTGTTTGACTGAAGTGACAGGGGATAGCATGTAGTTTCTAAACATGTGTAACTTGTTGATATTGAAGACTTGTTTGTGGTAATTCCGGCCTATGCAAAAGTAGTCCTTTTGGGTAAAATGGGTGTACTCCGGCCTGGTTTAGAGGGTGTGTCTATTTAAACCAATATGCTGGGAGAAAGAGCTGGACAACAGGGGTTGTCCTTTTCAGGGTATGTGTCCCCCATGCAGGCAAAGGTACATACAAAACGTCACGGGCCTGCTGATATTAATAAAAATGTTATAGCCACTAAGGCTATATAGAAACATATAGCGAAATTAATTGTGTCTGAGGCCAGCTACACGTACCTATATATGGCTGTATGCTAACCTAAAACAACTGGAGTAGCAGACGTAAATTAATTCTACGGGGTCTAATCTGAAGCAAGTGAAGCCCGATATAATAAAAAAAACCCGCACCATAACAGATTGTACTGGGTATATGAGAGGCCTTGATTCCCCCATTAAATTGAAGAAGTTAACACTTTTATTGATCAAGCAACCCTCTTTTTGGGGGGTATTAGGGAGTAATGCCTTTTCACACCAGGCTCAATCTTTGGTAAGGCTAGTAAAATGTCCATGCCACTGTAAAGTCAAATCTGTTTAGCAACCACCTATATTAAGCAGCCACCTGTGATAACAGGTCACATTTTTATTTCCCCAATAGATCTAATATAGTAAAAACTGTCCTGTATTATGCTGCCACTTGATTTAGGTGGTCAATTTTTAATTATCCTTCTTTGTGGATTTTTAACACAGGTTTCACCTTATATGCATGTTGGAACTGCTCTCCATTACCCAATGAATGACACTTTGTTTAGTTGAAGTTAAACTCGATATACATTTACATTGTACCTACCATCTGTCTGGATGCCCAGTAGGACTGCAACAACAATGGCCATGATCAGAAGAATTCCACCCACTGCTACTATGATCTTCTTCAAGAATGCACCTGAAAAACAGAATGGCACGGATCATACAACACAATGTAAAGATAATATTAAAGCATTTTCAAGACTAAATATATTCTTAAACACCAGTGTACATGTATGTGGTCTTATGTACAATAACATGCATACAAATACAATCTACAATATATAAAGTTTGATATTTACAGTACATTATAGAAATGATGGGAAATTAAAGTAGTTGAAGGGGTTAAATTGAAAACAACAGTATCGGCAAGATACATGATATGCCTGTCAAAAGTAGGTCATGGTGACCTAGTAATAGTATGCAACACACTGCCATCCCAAGTTGTACAAGTTTGCATGTGATGTTTGATAATCCTATATGAATTGATAGGAATATATGGCCTGGACAAGGATTGAGTAACTGGGGTCGGAAGTATGGCTGAAATTGATTTCTGGGGTCTGAGTTCATAAAAATACAAGATGACATTTTCTCAAGTTGGTGTGAACAAGATGGCACCTGTTTTTCAAAATGGCCACCAGTCAATCATCAAACTGTATATCTTCTGAACTATACAGCACTTAGAAATGTGATCTTGATGTCAAAACTAATGTTTATGGGCTCAACGAGTTTATTAACACCGTTTGTAATGCTGTCAGATATTGGGTTGACAAACATTCAAAATGAATGACTAAAAGGGCTGTAATGTTGGTATGAAAAAATTTGTAATATGACTTAGAAAAAGCAAATTTTATGTCAAATGTTAGGTTTAGATTGTTGATATGTTTAGTTTTGAAAATTACTAAATTAAAATATAACTGCAAACTGTAAATAATTGTATAAAATAATAAATCAAGAACCGGACATGTGTGCCATACTATTGATCAAATGGTTCCCACAGTATTAACATTTTGTGGTCGTTATACAACTATTAGCATCAACAAACAACTAAGACCTGAATAAATAAATGAATAGATAAATTAGTGAGTGAGTGTATGAATGGATAAATGAATGAATGAATGAATGGATCAATGAAAGAATGTTTTAGTAGCAAAATTCCAGCTAAAAAACCCACGAGGATAGTTCACAAAACGACCTCAGTCTGGTAGGTGGGTCAACAAATTACTCAGGTACTGTTAAAGTCTGTGGGTCTCTTGTTTATCGTACCATCCAGTGCACTGCATCAAAGGTCATGGTATGTGCTGTTCTGTCACTCGGAAAGTGCATATAAAATATCCCTTGCTGCTAACAGGAAAATGTAGCAATTAAGTTTCCTCTAAGGCTAAATAAATGAACTTGTTCTAGTGGTTTTGTTAAACAAAACCAACTTTAATTCTTTTGAGTGGTCGAAAAAAATTGTATTTTAATATGACGACATTAGAATTTTCACCCTACTGAACGTTATACAAGAGTGTGATGGGGTGTGGCCTATATCGGTATGAATGAATGAATTACCCATCTTACATACATGTAACAACATGAAAACATTTAAAATGCCACCTGATCTTTGTTACAATGTGGACGATAAAAATTGTATGTTTATAGATATGACTTTATTAGAAATTTCACAGTGTCTGGAGCAGGGTTCCATCTAGCATCTGGAAAATGGGAGTCATCATGATTCACAGGGGTTTATTTTGGGAGTCGTGCATTCAAAAATATATTCTATAGGAGTCATTTGTGATATATTTCTTAAAAAACATAATTAACTGAATAACTATCTTGTTTACATTACATGCATATTTTATATCCATTATTATATCTGTATAATACATATACATATCCTTTGTTTTTCCTCTTATAAATAATTTAGTACCCTTTTTATGTACCCTTTGGCGTGGCACAAGTGCAGGGCACATGTCCCCCTTACCACCACCCCCCAGTTTCCTACGCCAGTGAAGGAAGGAAATGTTTTATTTAACGACGCACTCAGCATATTTTATTTACGGTTATATGGCGTTGGACATATGGTTAAGGACCAGAGATATTGAGAGAGGAACCCCGTTGTCGCCACATAATGGGCTATGCTAGTGAATAATTATAAGATGCATACCTGGACCACCAACACATACTGACAATTTAACAAATGAAAAACACATAATTTTAGAGTTAATAGAAAAACATGATTATTCCAGCTAACTGGGGGCAGCCATGTTGTTTCATTTTTGTGGCGTTCGATGCTGTAGCTTGGGGCTAAGTGATTTCAGCTCCGACCAACTCCTGTATGCACAATGTAAACAAATGCTCTAATTTATGCTTTCATCAACCCGACTTGTAAAACAACATAAATGGCTTGGTAGTATAATAAACTATTTAACTAAATATATTTCAATTTGCATCAATAGAACGAAATAGAGTTATAGTATTTTTCTCTCTTAAAAAAATCCAAAGCAAAAATGCATATTATTAGGCCTACTGTTAAGAGTACGTTAAAGCAAAAATGACCACTCAAGATACCCAAGTGATAATTTTCTTTTCTTTGAGACTACGTAATTGGTCAGTTTTGTAATTTTAGCTGGGGAAGTCTACTTAATCAAGGGCTTTACAGAATTATCTATAGTAATAAACCAGGACGGCTGATAATGTCCATTACAATTTTAGGGTGTCTGCACAGTTATCACACAATTCTCTGTGATCTTAAGAAAAGAGGCACATATTTTTAGTGTGTCTAGACACATTGTCTAAATATACACCTGCCAATCAGGAACCACAGGTACAGGCCACAGAAAGAAAAGACCAATTAACTAAGAAAACACTCTAATTATTATTTCAGTACGTGGATTAATTTATGGACAAAACATAGTACAGTTATTTTGACACTTTGACAATGGTGGTTTATTTTGTATTGAAAAATAATATATATTTATTGCTGGCTTACAGGGATGGATATTATTACAGAACATTGCGATGCATCCACAAAAATCAGGTATATTTTGTTTCTTCAGTTCTAAGACTAATTCCTGATGTGACACATTAAGTATTACGTAACCACTGGATCGTCAGAGGGCGTATTCACTGGGATGGTACAAAATGGCTGTGCATTATATATTGTTGAATATGCATACCAGTCCAAAAGCCTTATGCAAGCATCCCTTTAACTGACCTTTGGAATAACAACTGTAGTAATAGAAAATTCCATTGTTATTTTTATATGTGTGGATACGCTCATGTTAGCATGAGTTAAAACTACAATATAGATTTCACTTTGTCCCAGAATAATATAAGCTAATTAAATATGATTCATTTTTTACTATAACATTTAATAATGTCAAAAAATAGGTCTACTAGATAATTATGGTGTATCCAGTCCATTCCAAATAAGCCGACAACTTCAAAATTTAAAAAAATACATGTATGCAGTGTCTTCAATACATTTTGAACTTGAGCCCCGGACCCAAGTCTGGAGCTGTAAAAAATATACAGCGCGTTCTATAATGTTGTCTGCTGCTAGATATGTAGCACAGAGATGGTTTCATGCAAAGTGTTTCATTTTTAACTGTTATCATACTTGGCTTGGTGGTTTGATACACCAAGGTGGCAAAAATAAAATATGAAGACGTTTCCAAAATGTCTGTTTCAATAAATCAATGTTGGAAACTGATAAAAACTGCTTAACCTTCTGACTACTGCAGGCGAGATACTGTACACTGTATACAGTGCATTCCCCAATTCATATTTCCCGGCCCGTTTGGCACCCACGGACACTCACCCCCCCGCACCGAAACTCCCTCGGAAATCAGAATTATAAGAAAGAAACGGTGTAAGATTATTTTCAAAAAATGGTGGTTTTTGTTTATAGATTTTTTCAATGTAAAATACCTTGAAAGCTTTTGGAAGTTCAAAAAGTGGTGTTTTCGGCAAGTATTTTCGCTTGACAACAATGGCGGCACGTCGCCAAAACATTGCGGTAATTTTCAGGGACCGATAGCTGATTGTGACAGCTAATTTGATATAAATTTGATCGTTTTTACCAACAACGAAAATTCTTTGAATAAGAATTCATCAATATTGCAATATGAACGTCGTAGTTCGGGTTTAAAAAAAAATTCCTCAGGACTGGGGGCTTGACAGAATGAAGGTCAGAAAACCAAGTGTTATCGGGAATAAAAACTGGAGGGGACCCATAAATAAGCAGACTGGACCAGCATGCTGCCACAAATGCCCGTAAAGTAAACGCAACATTTTAGATTTTTTGCCTAATTTTAATCACCATTAGCCGATCTAAAATAATAAAAATTACAAAAAAAGACACGAAAATAATACTTACCGATTCATATATGAACTTTATTTCATGTATTTATGAAACATTTAAGTGAATATATGTGAGTAAAAATTATAAACTTGTACCCACTCAACGTGGTTTTTGTTAAAAATTAATCCAGTAGTCTAAAGGTTAATGCGAAGACCAAATGTTCGAATCACATTCGGTTTCGCATCAAATAACTTCATATATTTATTATCAAACACCGCATTGTGTACAGGATGTTTTGGCATTGATTTAATCTTTGTAGCATACTGCAGAGAAAGCTTTGCACGTCTAGATACTTTGCTTCGACATACAAGCTCTCCATAGATGTTTTGAAAGCACCAAGACAAAGCCTAAGTCCCTGGTTGTGTATAGGATCTAGCATTTGCAAGTAAGACTTACGTACTGACCCATACACAATGCACCCATAATCAAGTTTAGACTGAACTAAAAATCTGTAAAGTCGGTGCATAACCTTTCGATCTGCTCCCCATTCAGTCAAAAAAGACCGATACTAAATGCTGGTTATGGATAAAAGCATCCCTACAAAACATTTCAAATCTAACAAGATGATCAACCGTGCTATGTCTAGGCCTGAACCCACATTACACGTTAGTAAGCAATTTGTGTGACTCAAGATACCAGACAAGTCTACGATTGATCATTCTTTCCATGGTTTTACAAATGCAACTAGTATGATTTGTTGGATCCTTACCAGGCTTAGGAATAGGAATGACAATGGCTTTTCTCCAATCAGAAGGAAAGTCACCTGAAATCCAGATTTTGTTAAAGATATTTAATAGAACCATTAAGGATGATTCAGGTAAGTGTATTAAGAATTGATAATGTATTTCATCTGGTCCTACTGAAGTATCATGGGCTCTATACATAGGTAGAGCGTCCTGCAACTCCTCCAAAGAGAAGTGCCTGTTGTATACTTCAGCATTTTCAGATGAAATGTTAATAGGTTGCTTTTCAGCTTTATTTCTGATAGATGTAAAAGCATCTGTACTGAAAGAAGAAGAGTTATGACAGAAATTGTCTGCCAAAGCATTGGTAATGTGACGATGAGACGTCACATCCATGTCATTGACTGATTACGAGCCTTTGCCCGAGCAATGCGATAACTATTCAGGTTATCCCCGGTAGGTTCGCATTTGAACCTCTCGATGGTCCTGTTTCGCTCTTTGATTGCATCTTTGCATGTCTCATTGAACCATGGTTTATTGAAACACTTCGGTACTGCCGAAGTCTTAGGAATAGTTTCCTCTGCAATAGCTTTCAAGATGGAGGTGAACAAAGACATGGGATCATCAGCACCAGTCATGGCAGTTTGTTGCAGTCGAGTGCTGCATAGATGCCGAAATTGATCCCAGTTTGCCCCTGTCAACTTCCATCTCTGAACCCTTTCAAGTGATGGACGCCCATCATTCTCCAAAATAACTGGAAAGTGGTCACTACCACAAGGGTCTGGACAAACTTTCCAGGAGAAATCAAGACAAAGTGACGGACTACAAAGGGTTAAATCAATGGATGTGAAAGAACCACTTGTAGGATGAAAGTATGTATGACTTTTATCATTAAGTAATATTAAGTCATTTTTGAGAATTAAGTCTTCTAATTGTTTACCTCTAGTATTTATGTCATCGCACCCCCACAAAGTGGGGTGAGCATTAAAATCTCCCATGATAATAAAGGGATTAGGGAGTTGATCAAGAAGACTTTGAAAGTCCCTAGTATTTCGAGGGGGTAAATAAACTGAAAAGAGAGTATTAGTTTTATGAGTCGTGACCTTTACAGCCACAGCTTGTAAATTTGACTTTAATAGGACTTCACTCTGGGGAATAGTTTCATTTACAATAATGGAAACACCCCCAGACGCTTTATTTTCAGTTTCTTGACATTTATGGTAGAGATTAAATCCTCTGATGTTAATACTGTCAATATCCTTCAGGAAGGTTTCCTGAAGACACACTGCAAGAGGATTATTCTTTTGAATTAGAAGACTTAATTCATCAAAATTGGGCCTAAGCCCACGACAGTTCCACTGGATAACTTTATTTTCCATCGGGAGGAAGTATGGGTTTGATCTTTGGCTTTGCTGGTGGCAACTTTGGCAGCAGCTGCAGCTGCATATGACTTGTTAGCCACTGTCGGTGTTGCTGTCTGCACCAACCTTCTGACATCCATGAAGGACAGTTTATTTTGTACCTTTACCTGTTGGAACTAATTTTTCCAGCTTCCACCGCGGACACTCTCGCGAGTATGCACAGTGGTTGCCCTTGCAGTTGAGACAAATTATATCATTCTTACATGTCTTACTTCATAAAAAAAATCACTAAACTTTATGGTACGGTAATGCAGTGTAATGT
Source organism: Gigantopelta aegis (assembly GCF_016097555.1). Classification (NCBI taxonomy): domain Eukaryota; kingdom Metazoa; phylum Mollusca; class Gastropoda; order Neomphalida; family Peltospiridae; genus Gigantopelta; species Gigantopelta aegis. The sequence goes on along the minus strand of NW_024536441.1, from coordinate 291,073 downwards.
TGCATGCAATTTACAGGCCTATATAGCTATTCACAAAGATGAATTGCCTAAAAAAAATAAAAATAAGAATAAGAATTGTTTTTGTTGCACTAATAAAGGTGAACTGCATTTACGCTCGATGATGTTTTTCTCCCCAACTCCCATTAAATCACTCTTACATTAAATGAAACTACCGGTAGGTTATGTATTCTCAGAAGTTCGGAAAGGTTGATAGGCCCGCAGGGGGGATTGCTTTGAACTTCCTCAATTTTAGGAACCAATCACAAAATCCAAACATAACATGTCACACATATAATTATGCAGCGGTAAGGCATTGCATTTGCATTAGTCCAGTAGATGTGGTTATGCTTGTATGCAGGCATTTTAACAAGGAGGGGGGGGGGGGTGTTCTTACTCTGACGAGTGCAGTTTTATGGGGTCATGCTCTGGAAAATATACTGGGGGGAGGAAGAGAAAATTTCCTTGAATACGGAGGGGTTTCCACCCTGAAACCCTACCCTGCAAGCGCGCCTTATCCGATGCAAAGTTTCGGTATTATATTTTAATAAAGATTAAAATGCACAACTTCCTATTTTTGAAGTAATGTCCGTGCTCATTATGTAAGGTCATGTGTCAAACAGCAAGTGCGTGTTTGCACACGGTTAATAGTTCTGCTCAGCGACCATTAAACTGCTATCTCGAGTCACCTCCAGCCCTCCGCTTATTGATATGTAGGGGACCTACATATCATGTACGGGAACTACATATCAATATCAACAAGGGGAGAGCTGGAGGTGACTCGATCTATTAGATTACGTGTTGATCCGCTCAAAAATGTATATTTACTGACCAGCGATATTACTTTATTATTTACGAATGGGGCCATTCGACACATTGTACCAGGCACAGCAGAATCAAGTAGACATTGATGGGGGGGGGGGGGGGGGGGGGGCGGCAACAGATCGAGGGTGGAAATAATTTGTTAGGGGGTTCCGGGGTATATTCCCTCATAAACTTTTCAAAAGTAGATGACCTGAAATGCAATTTCCTGCATTCTACAAATAAAATTCATTTTTACCTTAAGATTTACTACAATATTATCTTTGATTCAGAATTATTGTGGTGGTGGTGGGGGTGGGGGGGGGGACTAGAGACCTGTCTCCACTGTGCCTGTTTACGTAACGCTCTCAAGGAGATGGGGAATCGTGGGATGCATTTCTATACCGCTTTTGACCGAAAAATATTACAAAAATATAACTTAAAAAGAGTTGCATGATAATAAAAAAAAAATCAGGTTACTACATTTTGATATCAGTGTTACAGGCAAGCTGAAGCTCGCCTGTTACACTGTTTTCTAAACCTCGCCAAATAACCACGATATCTAAACGTAGAAACCATATATTCTATATTTTATTGCGAGGGTGAGAGAGAGCGGAGTATTAAAAGTGCAAGATTTTGCATTACTTATTGTTTACTTGCCACAAAGATCAACAAAAAGGTGGAGATTTTCAACGACACCACTAGAACACATTGATATGTTAATCATCGGCTATTGGATGTCAAACATTTGGTAATTTTGACATAGTGTTAGATGAAACCCGCTATGTTTTTTTATTAGTAGCAAGGGATCTTTTATACGCACTATCTAACAGACAGGATATCACATACCACTGCCTTTGATATACCAGTCGTGGTGCAGTGGTTGGAAATGACAAATAGATCAATGGACCCACCGATGGGGATCGATCCCAAAATGACCGCCATCAAATGAGTGCTTTACCACTGAGCATCGTCCCGCCCCTCAAAGATCAACATAGGACCATTCAACATTAACGTAATGCAGACATTTGTTTTTACCCTAATTTTTAATGGCCCTTGTATGCATATACTACAATATAAGGGCAACCCATTGGAAATGTATTACAATAATTGGGTTCAATTTACAAAATGTATTATTATACAGAGCTCAGGAGTTTGGTGTTGTATCTGATGAGTTTAATCTACATAATAATACACTTCTTAGTACAAACAAGCCTAATATGCACTATAAAAAATAAAAAAATCTTTTGCAGTAACCTGCACCTAAAGATCTTAGTAAAGCCTGTCCATCCTCGTGTTACAGGTTTTAGATGAACATGTCAAATGGATTGCAGTAAAATAACGTAGAAACCTTCTTTTACAAAATTATGTACAGTGACCTTGATATTTGACTCTGTGGCCTTAAAAGTCGTTCTAAAACTACTCTTTACATGAGGATTTTGTGGTGTTTGTTCTCAATGATTTTAACAGCAATACATAGAAATCTAATGTGCATGTTTTACTGATAATGACTTAAAATCATTTAGCACGTGATAGTGGTGTCTGTTGAATGGTTTGTAAAAAAACTACTTCAAATTTTTTGTTTTTATGTAAGTAACATTGACGTTTGACCTAATGACCCAAACCCAATATGTGGCTATCTAGCACTAAGGTCATTCAGCAGACAATTGAGGTCAGTTTGTTACATGGGGGGAGGGGGGTTGGGGGTTGGACGACTATGTATGTATGTGTGTATAATTTTATAAAATTTAAGTTAAAAAAAAGGTTTAATTGGGGGCGTGACTGTGCAAAATATGACCTTGCCCTTTGACCGGGTGACCCCCAAAAGCTAGATCGTTATGGATCAGTCTAATATAAAAGTAGAAGCTTAATGTTAGTTTGTTAAACAGTTTGTAGGAAATATATTGTTAATTTGTCTCCTTTTACTGTGACCTTGACCTTTGATCTTGTAACCCCGAAAGAAAGCAAAATATGGATCTGCTTAGCATAATGGTCATGATGTAGAAGTTTCAGGTCAATTTCTTGAACAGTTCCATAAGAAATACATTGACAATTGATTCTTTCTATTCATTGTGACCGTGACATTTGATCTGGTGACTTTAAAAGCAAAATATAGATCAGTGTTGCATAGTAGAAGTTTTAGGTCAGATTGTTTAACAATTTTGTAAGAAGTTTTGTCAGAAATGCCCAACAATTGTTTCTTTTTTGTTAGAAATGCCCAACAATTACCTCTTTTGTATGTGACCTTGACCGTTGACCTGATAATCTATGACCTACAAAGTAATTAGTCTGCCTAATTTAAGTTCATAAGATAGAAGTTTATAGTTAATTTCTTAAACAGTTCCATAATAAATACATTGACAGTTGCTTCTTTCTATTCATTGTGACCGTGACCCCACCCTATACCGACATTAATATATCATTATGTTATATATACAGTGAAACTTGTCTCAACCAGATCACACCAAGGACCTAATATCTATCCGATTTAGTCAGGATTATTTAGGATTATTTACTAACACACCTTTACCGTCTATCTTACCAACAGACCCTCCATAGGTGATTCAAATATCAGAAGGATACCACTGTATGCTCGAGGACAGCTAGCATAATTTTATTAGGAATGTTGGTGCGTGTGGTTTCAGTGTGTGTGTGTGTGTGTGGGTGGGGGGGTTGGGGTTGGCTTGTTGATACATTTTATATGCCAGGGACCTAATATTTATCCATTTTAGTCAGGATTATCTATGAAACATACATTTACTGCAGGGTTTTATCGCCTGTTCTAGACTCCGATAAATGAAATTCCCAATCTGACTGTGACCCACACACACTAGAGGCTCTTCCCCCACCCCCTCCAGATATTGTTCCTTCTATTTTGGTATAATTGTGTGAGCTAGCAGTTTATTTATGAACACACGCTTACTAGTCCAGGTGTAGATGGAGGAGGGTGTCACCTGAAAGGGGAATTTATGGGACTAGTATTTTTGTGTAGCAGACTCCTTCCTGTAGTATGATCTGCCTGTTGATTGCACCAACTCTGGGCAAAATACTAGTTTGACCCCTTTCTTTGATGTTACCCGGCCTATTTTACGACTTTTGTTTTCGCTATCGATGTGAAGGTTTATAGGCATTTACTCCATCTCCAAATAAGTTATATTCACCCTTATCCTGCCGCATTCTTTTTGCCAAATTTAAAGAATTTTCGCCTGTTTTACCTTTCTAGTAATATTATTAAAATCTGTGGACATTTTAACATGAAATTACAGTATTACACCCATATATACCATAATGATCCACCTACGTAATGATAGCATTTTGTACACGGTTATTTTATTGATGTTACCATGGCTACAGCTGCACATTTCAATATACAATTTTTTCATTAATAATTAAGAAAACATGAATTAAAAACTACTATTTTTCTTTTAATTTAAGTGTATGCTGTGATTTATTAACCACAGTGATTGATTTAAAGAAACAATTAAATAGATGGCAATTTTTTTTCAGAATTACAGGGTGCAATGCACATACTGTCATCAACGCTTTTTTGTAAATTATGAAGATAATGTCCAATTAACTATATTACACATTTCTAGTAATATTATTAAAATCTGTTGAAATTTCAACATGAAATTATACACATATCGGAAGAAGATCCACCTATGTAATTATAGCATTTTGTTATCAGTTATATTATTTATGTTACAATGGCAACAGCTGCAAATCAAAGTAGGCCTTCATATTAGTAGTGAAAAATTGGAGCAAAGGTTACAGTTATAACAACTACATAAAGCATGTTTGTCCAACAATTGAGTGCACTGTTTTATTCAATGGGGGCTTAGTGTTAACAAAACGTAAAAATCAGTCTTCCATGACAAACGTTAGCAACAAACCGCTGACTGAACTTACTCCTTGAGAGAAAAAAAAAAAAAAAAAAAAAAAAAAAACCCTGTCCCATCTGCGCAGGCGCAACAGACTAAGCAGTGAACCAGTCCGAAGTTCAGCCAGCAAACGTTTCGCCAACGTTCGCGAAGTCTTTAGTTCCTAACGTGGCCATTTGGTTTACGTTTTTCTGTTCGGTCTGGCTGAATGTAGCACCGGTAAATAGGACACTATGCGTTTGCCAATATTACTGCACACGGGGGCCAATCGTCAGTTTTACAAGGTGTGGCAATAGTAAAATGGTATTAATTTTTTAAACTTCGCGGAAAATTGTAATTCCGTTTCACAATGGGAATTCCGTGAATTCCGTCCGTTTTCCGCAATCGCAGAAAATCACTGGGTCTACACATACTACCATCAACACATTTTTGTAACTTATGGACATTGTGTCCAACATTACCTAGACACTAAAAATATGTATACTTTCTGTATTACGTTATATATGTTTGTCAAATGACACATGATTTTAAAAAAGGTATATGTCCTTTCACTTCCCATCATTTTCAAATGAACATTATTATGAACATTATTAATTCTGCTACCATGGTAATCAATGCAAAAAGAGGAACTGTTTCCCATATGAAATATTGCAAATGAATTTATAAATATAAAATCACTGTATAATGACGTAATAATAAGCTCCCAGCTGTTTACAAGAGAAGGGTGAAAACTGTGAATTCTGTTACCATGGTAACCAATGCAAAACAGAGAAAACAAATTTCTAAACAAAATATAATTTTCAAGGACTGAGAAAAAAACAATGTATAGTGACATAATTGTACTATGCCTGTAGAAAACATAGGTGAAAATTATTAATTCTGTTACCATGGTAACCAGTTCCAAACTATATGTTGCCATGGTACCCAGATCAAAACTGTTACCATGGTAACCAATGCAAACCAATGTAAAACAGGAAACTATTTGCTATGTGCATGCAACTTTTGGGTCACAAGGTCAAAAGTAAAGGGCACCAGTAATCAATAATTTGAGGGTACTTAAAACCTCCAAACAGATCATAACTGCCGCTACTAGGTGGTTATGGGTTTGGAATCTTTTGAAATTGGACACTGCATTTCATTTACAAGTTTTAAACAGCAGCTCTTTTACTATAATAGTTATAAAAATTATTAAAACGTATCCATTAATTCCCCATATTACCCTTCATACCCTCTGCCAGAAACCTTGGACATTGATATTAGAATACTAGAAATAGTAAAAAGGATTTTATGCATTTCAGTAATTTATTGTGACACAAGATACATGTACTTGCAATAGTGCTTCACATGGTCACAATTCACTTTAAAAAAAATTTAAACCCAAAGAAACAAACAACAACATGTGATCCCTAATTATATATGTATACATAATGTGTATCCAGTGTTGAACACTTATGCATGATACAAAATGGATCTAAAGGGTCACCTGAGTAAATTGCCGACCACAACTACCAAACACATGGAGTGCAGGGCACCCATTTCTCTAGGGGGATTAAAATGACCAAATTCATGATTTTGGGTTTTCCATGGGTGAGAGCAAATGCCAAATAAATTTGGTTGGAAATGGTCTAGTAGTTCTGAAGACATAATAGTTTAAATGCATTTGTCTATATGATAGATGGTTTAAGGAATTTATCTCCTGCCTGGGGGTAATGGGGGGGGGGGGGGGAGGGAAGGCGGCTGACACGACATTAATGAAATTCGCAAAATTGATATTTTTATGGTATTCCTGGACAAGACCTATGTCTTAATTTTCCCCTATTTGTGCCCCACTCTTAGGATCTTGGAAGAGGGGTATAATGTCCAAATTCACAAGGAAATGGATCTCGGATATGTGCTAGTAGATCTGAACAAATTAGTTTAAATGCAATTACTATATACTAACTATTGTGAACTCCATCCATACCCCGGGGACATTCACAAGTTATATACACTGGTCATCTATTTGCCGTTACATATTTGAATATTATCCAGGTATATCATTTCGGGCAAATGAGCTGGCCTAAAACCTTTACACCATGTATTTCCATCATTTTACTCTGACACAATATTAGTTGTAATCCATGTAAAAAGATGTAGTGATTCATTTACAACCCTATATAGCTGTTCAGGGCTGTAACTAGGATTTAAACAATGAACCAATGAGCATGGAAGGCGCAAGACACCATTTTGTGGCCATTTCAGGGAGGTTACATACTTAAAATATCAGCATCAATAAACTATTTTTCTATTATTTTTCTATTATAAAAAAATAAAACACACACACCATTGCCTCTACCCGCTAGCTAAGGCCCTGCTATTTGGCAGTAAAGCTAATATGAATAATTGTTGTTATCGCGATTCGGGGATTTTCGTTTAACTCGAGCCCGTATGCTTTATGCTGCTTCATTTGTTTGTTGTTGCTGTTGGGTTTTTTTCATTTTGGGTCCTGTCGCTTAAGCACTTGGAGAGGGGAGGGGGATCAGAATTTGTTTATGTGAGGCACCAAATGTAGTTGGAACTGATTAAGAAATTTTTGAGAAGTCAAAAATATGAAACGTTTATGTGTGACGCCCGGTAGTCCGAGCGGACAGAGAAAATGTGCGCCCTACCACAATAGATCACTTGAGATGTCACACGAGTAAACGTTGGAAACATTATTATCGGAATCATGAATTTATATTTGTGCAACTTCTTCTGACATGTTTATAGAGTGAGTGAAAGAAAAAGAAATCACTGGAAGTTGGTCCCACGAAGTATCGTATCTGGGTTAAACGGCGATAATATAGGTCAACTACACTTTTTGCGATTTTTCTTTGATATTTTTATCAACAATATAGGATCGTTTTATGATTTGTGATTATTACATCCTGAATACAACATTTTATTTGCATTAAATAATTTGTTTAAACAATTTTTGAGAGAAAAAAAGTAGGAGAACCTGAAATATTAATGTTAATATTAACTATTAGACCGAACATACGTTTTGACCACAGACTTCCTAGTAAAGAACGTTCAGGTCTGTTTATCAACACCGAAACACATTCCATAGTTTGCACATGCATCACGCAGTTGCCCCGTACACGTGCGTGGGGTGTCATTCTCAATTTTGACAATTTCCAGGAAGGTCCATTAATCACTGTAGAATATTATTTCTGTCAATCTTTTTCATTCTGTTCATCATACACTTGTTATTGTTTTGTTTTCAGTCGTTTTTATTGTTTGAATTTGCGATTTACTGATAAAAAAAAATCGTCAACTTTTCAATTTTCACTTCTGACCCCAATCGTCCTTCAAGATCTTTGGTGGTCATAAAACCAGTTAATTCACTATTATCATATAACCATTTCCCACAGCTAATATACCTTACAATTTTGGCAATTGTAAATTCTTATTAGAGTTCCCCTACTTTTTTGAAGAATATATATATATATATTATTATTATATATATTATATATCACATATTATTATATATATTATGTATTATTAGGGCTGGGTTGCTATTTTTGTTCGCCCAAAAATTAGCCAATATTCAAATTCTTTCGCCAATCTAAATATATATTCGCCAGTAACATATTGGCATTTCAGTCAAAAGATTTTATTTTTAATCTCGTTGTTTATAATAATATAGTATATGCTAAAATGTACTTATTATTCAGTTTACGTCTTGTAATCTAATAATGAAAGAAAGAAAGAAAGAAATGTTTTATTTGACGACGCACTCAACACATTTTATTTACGGTTATATGGCGTCAGACATATGGTTAAGGACCACACAGATTTTGAGAGGAAACCCGCTGTCGCCACTACATGGGCTACTCTTTCTGACTAGCAGCAAGGGATCTTTTATTTGCGCTTCCCACAGGCAGGATAGCACAAACCATGGCCTTTGTTGAACAAGTTATGGAACACTGGTTGGTGCAAGTGGTTTACACCTACCCACTGAGCCTTGTGGACAACTCACTCAGGGTTCGGAGTTGGTATCTGGATTAAAAATCCCATGCCTCGACTGGGATCCGAACCCAGTGCCTACCAGCCTGTAGACCAATGGCCTAACCACTACGCCACCGAGGCCGGTTATTAGTACATGAAGGTTTCAGACCAGATAATTTTGCCCATATATTTCTGTCGTTTCGCCCGCATTTTAGATGTTGGTACTAATAGTAATATATTTATCAAAACACAATAGATCCAACACAACTACAGTTTACCTCAAGATGATTAGGGAATGGGTCGACCATCACCCTTTCCGATCCCTACTCAGCAGATTAACAAAAACAACAACAACAACAACAAAATCCATATTCCGGCGGAGCATGACTAAAATCCCCTATAAACTTCGCTCTCCAGACAGCCCCACCTAAAATCCCAGCACACATGCCTGATTTTAAAAAATTGCCATCTACCATACAAACATAATTACAAAACATTCACTGCTTATATACGCTAACTTATTCATAAAAGCCATGCATGACACACACACACCACACACACAATCCTTGGATCCACGACTGGTACAGTATAGTACATGCTTCAATCTATTTTAATAATAATAATAATTAAAAAAAAACAAAAAAAAAAAACGGTGCCGCCACATAATTATGTGTGACACGCAACGAGAATGTTTTGTGATTGGTTATTGAAAATAATATAGTTCAAGGTATTCACCAGACTAGTTCAGCAGATATTCGTAACCTATCGTTTCTAATTAAATTTTTTTTAAAAGAGAACAAATATATATCCACTCAGTAGTGATTAATACCAATGTGAATGTAATATGTCATGTTGAAAAGGCAAAAAGGAAAAACTGGCAGAAAAACAACACAACGAACACCGAGCACATGTACGTATTCGATCATATAGTCAACATAACTGTTCAAGCAAACATAGCTAGTTAGAATATCGTCTGCTGTAGTATAAGTAATCACGTTGTAATTTTTAATGAAAACAGTTAGCAGCACATTCAAGCAATGTGTACTACTGCTGTCAAATTGTATGGCGGGAAATGTGCTGTCACATGACCTTTTGTTTATAAATAGAAATAGGGAAATGGCACTTTTCAATGATTGTTTATGCCGTCGGATTACAACTATTTGATTGTGTTTGTACCTTTTTTAGGCATTAAAATATTTGGATATGTCATTCTAAGACTATTTATTGACATTTTCTTACTTTGTTTTTGACAAAAATGTCAACAATTATTTTAGAAAACGATTTTTAAATGAAAACAATGCTAAGTGACGTCATTGTGATGACGCTTGACGTGTATACACGTCAACGGCAGGAAACGGGTTAATAACCTTGGTACCATTGGATAGCTGGATACAATACTCAATAGCTTTCCAACGAATATAAACATTTAATCAACAATGCATGGCGTATATACGAATACACTCGAAAAGAAACCCTGCCCATCAATTTTTTGGCATTTGTTTGGAAAAAATGACATTTCGAATGATATAATTATAAAAGTTTGGTGTCTTTGTCAATAATTTAATGTTTATTACCAAGGCCATTATGTTAGCAATAAAATGCATATATAGTGTGCAAATATCTATGATTTTAGAACGCTATTTACATAAAAAAAACTAAAGTATACCCCTCATCTCAGAATTGGTTATTTGGACACTCTGTGAAGTATGTAGCCATATATTATGATTAAAACAAAGCAAAGATTTGCTAAAGTGGTCTCAGACACACTGCAGATATATAGCTATCAAAACCAGGGGAGGTTACACAATTTCAGATTGGAGGGGTGGGTGGTGGGGGGCAGTGGAGGAATATAACCTAAAACAACAACAACAAGAAAAATATAGGACCATGAGCTTTTTAGCATATTAGTTTAGTCAAGACTATCCCACATACATGGAACATGTCTATCATACAGGTAAACTAATTTTGTAGCCTAAATATCTGACAACATGTAGCAGCTATTTTTTTGTTTTAACTGTTCATGTTTTTCACTTTAAAACCATTGTTGTTTTTTTAAAGAATTATACAAGATGCAAGATGGCTGCCACTGATGATGGTGCAAGCTTGTAGGTAGATCGTCGCAAGCGTGCAGGTAGCTTGTCGCAAGCTTGCGAGACGTTTGTCGCAAGGTTGTAAAAAGGTTCCAAATACTAGCTTAACCTTTAGACTACTGGATTAATTTTTAACAAAAACCACGTTGAGTGGGTACAAGTTTATAATTTTTACTCACATATATTCACTTAAATGTTTCATAAATACATGAAATAAAGTTCATATATGAATCGGTAAGTATTATTTTCGTGTCTTTTTTTTGTAATTTTTATTATTTTAGATCGGCTAATGGTGATTAAAATTAGGCAAAAAATCGAAAAAGTTGCGTTTACTTACGGGCATTTGTGGCCAGCTGTCCAGTATTTATGTCCATTATTCCCGATAACAGTGGTACCAGAATTTTTTTAAAAAACCCGTACGATTCATATTGCAATATTTGCGTGCGTTGGTAAAATGATCAAAGTTATTATCAAATTAGCTGTTACAATCAGCTATCGATCCCTGAAAATTACCGCGACGTGCCGCCATTGTTGTCAAGCGAAAATACTTGCCGAAAACCACTTTTTGAACTCAAAATTTCAAGGTATTTTCAATTGAAAAAATCAAAACAAAAACCACCATTTTGAAAACAAATCTTTTTTCTTTAATTATATTTCCGTTTCCGGTGAGTGTCGTGTGCAAAACGGCGGGAAATATGAATTGGGGAATGCACTGTATACAGTGTACAGTATATCGACTGACGTGACGTCGGGCGAGATATCTCGCCTGCAGTAGTCAGAAGGTTAAACTGAACAAGCTTGCAGGAAGCTTGAAGCTAGCATGTGGGTAGCTCGTTGCAAGCTTGCAGGAAGCTTGTCGCAAACTTGCGGGTAGCTCGTCGCAAGCGTGCGGGAAGCTTGTAGCAAGCATGTGGGTAGCTCATCGCAAGCGTGCAGGAAGCTTGTTGCAAGGTTGTAAAAAGGTTCCAAATACTAGCTTAAACTGAACAAGCTTGCGGGAAGCTCGTCGCAAGCGTGCGGGAAGCTGATCGCAAGCGTGCGGGAAGCTGATCGCAAGCGTGCGGGAAGCTGATCGCAAGCGTACGAGAAGCTTGCGAGATGCTAGTTGCAAGCATGCAACAAGCTGGTCGCATGGTTGTAAAAAGGTTCCAAATACTAGCTTGAAATGCGGTAGTTACTACCGTGTAAAATATGCTTGTAAAACTTTGTCGCAAGGTAGTTACCAGCTATTTATTAAACTTGCAATTTTTGTTTGGGTGTTAGAGTAGTTTTGTCTGACTTTGTCTCAATGGCATTAAATTATTATTAGACTGTTGAACTGGTGGTTTCAGTGTTAATTCAGAATGTGGTGACAGCACCTTAATTATGTGATCACGACTTTCACCGTGTGAATGAATGTTTTCACATTTAAATTTACTAAAAAAATCTGTCTCCAAAGCGTCGATTTTTATTACTGGTACTTTTTTACTACTTTCATTTTCAGGTACTGTTGTTTTGTGCTCTGACGACTACATTTATTAAAACTAGGACATATTTTATTTATTTAGTTTGGGGCGGGACGTAGCTCAGTGGTAAAGCGCTCGCTCGATGTGTGGTCGGTCTGGGCTATTTCTCGCTCCAGGCAGTGCACCATGACTGGTATATCAAAGGCCGTGGTATGTACTACCCTGTCTGTGGGATAGTGCATATAAAAGAACCCTTGCTGCTAATCGAAAAAGAGTATCCCATGAAGTGGCAACAGCGGGTTTCTCTCTCAATATCTGTGTGGTCCGTAACCATATGTCTGACACCATATAACCATAAATAAAATGTGTTGAGTGTGTCGTCAAATAAAACATTTCTTTCTTTCTTTTTTATTTAGTTTTACTGACTTTATGCTAAATTTACCAACAATACAGTAAAAGAAAAACAAATTCTAGAGTGCTCTTTATTTATTTAACATATTCCCTCCATATAACATTTAGCTTAACGTTAGGCGCAGACAAACTGGCTAAGAAGAGATTGGTCTAATTAAGGCTTCGTGAAAGCTCATTTACAATAGGAATATGCCAATGTGTCACAAGGCTTTCCGATTGTGGTTAATAAAGCATTCAGAACACCTTGATCGTTAAATCAACCAAAGAGTAGTGTGATATCGGAATACTTCGACCGACTTTGGCTATCTGAAAGTCAGAAATTTTAATTTACAATTTCGATCTTCAAAACACTTTAAGAAAGAAAAAAAGAAGAGAAAAAAGAAGACACTTTCTAAAGTAAAGTAAAAGTTAAAAAGACAAACATATGTTAGACACAAAACAGCCATCAACATGATTCTGTAAGTTACTACATATACTTACCACTGACCAGGAAAATACCAATAATAAGACCAATTCCAACAGCAATCAGGATGGAAATCACAACAGAAAGTCCGATACACCAGTCACAGGGTTTTGGACCTACAAATAAGAAAACAAACTTTTATGTAAATTATACACTGTTTGGTACTGTAGGAGTACTACATTTATTAGCTCTATCTTCTTCTTGCACACAAGTGGATTCTTTTCTAGCACGATTCCTTGCCCCACATCATTTTGTGGCTATTTTAGTCGACTGGTTCAGCGACTCATAAAATAAAAAATATCACGCCCATTCTGCAAAATGCCACGATTGTTCACGATTTTGTCTTTACCTGACCCAGCCTGTCCTAGCAGCACTAGAAAACTGATTGCCCCACTTTAAGATGAAATTCTCCTTTCTTTCTCTCTTTTTATTTTTGGACTGTCCTTAAATTACGAAACATTTTGGTGGAACAAGTCAATTTTTGGGGTAGGGCTTATTAATATTTCATTCACCTACATGTATCTACCTATATACCTTAATTATGGGCCAAACATAGGTGAAAATGCACAGTAAAAAATGACTATTAAATCTGTTATCAGTTTAGTAAAACAGTATTTTGCTGGTTTGTTCATAGATGAACATGACATACATGTACATAGGTCAGACCTGTCAACCCTCCCAGACTCCGCGGGAGTCTCCCGGTATTAATTAATCGAATCTCCTTGAATCTGTTCGGGAGACAATTTCTCCTGTTAAATGAAATTTTTGTAAGCATAAAACAAATTTGATGCACTTTCGCCAAAATAACATAAGGGTAATAACTCCGCCTTTTTTTTCTCATTCGGAAAAAGTCGGCTAATTTCGGTTTCAGAGAATGTAACAGGCCGAATTGTCCCGAATGTTTAACATTTGCCGAACTGAGAATTGTGGGATATTTATATTGTTAAAAAAGCAAATGGAGTTTATAAACTGATATGTTATTATGTTTGTTGTCATTGTAATGGCTACAAAGCATGTTGCCGCTAATTCTACAGGCTGTGTATTGACATTCAGTGTTGCCATATACAAAACTATCCAATTTAGTCCTAATAACGCACGTCTTCCCACTAGATTACATAATGCAACTATGATGAGTCTGAACTGCCAGACTCCGAGACTGGCCTATAGAGTTGACAGCGATACACATGGTGCATGGTAAAATCACAGGTCACAGCAAGACAACAACAAAAACAATTAGCTATATAAACATACTTGTGTCAGTTAATTGTGTATGTTTGTGCAGTAAAATGTTGGTAACAAGCGTACACTTCAAGAGATTACTTTTGTACAATTAATAAAACTTGTCTAGCTGACATAAAGTTACTCACGGAAATGGGTATAAATCCGGTATATTTCACACAATGTCAGTAATGTGGTTTTACTTATAAATGATTAATGATTAATGATTAATACAATGTTTATTGCATCATTATAATAATTTTTTAAAAAGTACCATGCCACTGTTCCTAATTATAGTAAAAACTGAATATTAATTTATAAACTTTGTATAAATTTTTTCCCCATACAGGTGTATTCCATGACGATAGTCCATGCGGAATAAATTGGTCTTGCATGACCACGTGACTTGTTGTTTGAGCTGATATTAACATTGAATGACGTCACGTAAACGACAAAATAACGCAAGAAATGCTTTTTATATTTTATAAAAACAAGGAAACCTGCTGTCATAATGAAATTATACCATCATTTTCGGTTTATATTTTTAGTATAAACCATTTTTGGATACTGTCTTTTCAATGGTTATGATTATTTTATTGTAAGATAAAAAATAAAAAATGTAGGTTTTCAGTGGGCAGTATTTCGAAATCTGAGGTAACTGGGAGTCGGTTCACGTGGTTTTTACCTAGGTAACCAATTGTTCGGTTACGTGAATTATATTTGCGTAACCTGTGGATTACCTGATCGGTTACCTCAAAGTTACGTTGAAATTATATTTTAAATACATAATTTTTAGCTCAAACAAAGTTAAAACAAAATACAAAAGAAAACGTTTTATAAAACAGTTTCTTTGATGCTTGCAAATCGAAAGAAGTGACTTGTAGATGTTTCTTTTGTTTTGTTTTGTTTTGTTATATTCACCACTTGCCATCGGGATCGCAAAAAGTAATTTTTAGTTCCCCAAATCTAAAAACCACTGTCCTCGGTCATCGGGCCACTGTATTCTATAACCTCTATGCAGTTTGCAGAAGTTAACACTATTGTAAAAGGACTAAATATCAGCCCAGTACTGAAACAAAATAGATACATTTGGAGGAACAATGCCCATTCCCTGGTGCATGATTAGACTAATAATTTTCTTTTATAAATAACAAATAAAGGCTACCATTTGTCACTGATAATATGTAAAATTTAGTATACAGCAGATTAAAAAAAAAACCCACCAAAAACGCAAACAACAAATGTCCAGTTCCTCTGAACTATAAAACAGGCTACTCATTGGTGCATGATTAGATTAATGAAAATAAATCTTACAATAACATAAAAAGAAAGACCACAATTTGACACTGATATTTTGCGGTGGCTATGCTACTTTCACTTTATGGATGGTACTTCTATACTACAGTGACGTTCCAAATGTTTGTTATTTAAAGCTCATTATGCGATGTTAGTACATGTATTTTTCAGCTTTTGCGACATTTTAGGATTTTTTTTAACGTTAAAACCATTTTCAACCTTTGTAAAATTATAGGCAATCCAATATTATGTCTACATATATTCCTTTAGAAATAAAATAGCAGCAGATAATTTAGGTGCCTTAGCGGTCCGTGCACATTTCTTTAAAACATTTGGCTCGTCTCTATTCTTAGCCTTTAGTCGCAAGTTACAACCGTTGCAATATACCGTGGTTTGCCGTGCATCAAGTATCTAAAAATCTTTCTAAAACATGGATCGGAATACTAGTAGTATGCCTGCATGAATAAAATTCCTGTAATCGTGAAGTTTGCATGTTTTAATTTCTGAACGTCTATAGGTTACGACGTAACCGATTTGCAGTTCGCGTAAATTTAATTTTGGGTAACCGACAAGCGAACAGAATGGCGGTTCGTGTGAAATATTGTGGATCACTGGTCGGTGCAAGTGGTTTACACCTACCCATTGAGCCTTGCGGAGCACTCACTCAGGGTTTGGAGTCGGTATCTGGATTAAAAATCCCTTGCCACGACTGGGATCCGAACCCAGTACCTACCAGCCTGTAGACCGATGGCCTAACCATGACGCCACCGAGGCCGGTTCTAGTTCTTTCATATGCATTAGTGGCATACAGTTTGTAGCTCAAAAAGATACCCAACATAAAAAAATGAAAAGGTGTGTATTTCAAGCAAGTATCTCATTGAGCTCCACAGATAATCTTATTTGTGCCCCAAGCCCATGACAGTGTGGTTGGAAGCTTGAAAATGGAAAGTGGTTAGAGCTCACACCAATTATGTCTGATCGAGGCATGCAGTGCTCTTGTGAAGTGCACGTGTAATTAAGACTTCCCCACTTTGCTGTCGTAGCTGTCATTGTAAAAGGGACTGGAATGTGCCATGTACATAGATGTGTCATTGCAAGAGACTCTTCTAAATCCCATTGAGTTGTTACTCATCATAAAGTAATTTTGATCATGATAATCTGATGTTTAAAGTGAAAATTCTTTGATTTTAGTAAAATTGTATCAGGTTTTGATCGATATCTTTAATTCTTTTAAGTATATTCGCAATATTTGTTTACATTAAGATTCCTAGCCCATCAGAACATATATTGTCCTTTATTTGTCAAAATCGGTAAAGGTAAAGGGGTTCAAGAGATATGTCTTAAAAATCATTTCAACAAAATCACTACCACCATTTTGAAAATATTGGATTTCTGAGCGAAACTCAAGATGGGTCTTGGTGGATTTTCAAATAGTATACCAATTTAAGAGCCAACTTTGTGCCAAAGGACTAAGGAACCCCACTATGAAGAAAAGGGATGTGAGAGAATCCAATCTAACATTTGAAAATAAATATACATTTATATTATTTATAAAATATTTCTTTGCATATACTGTTCAGATATATTAGTGGATCACATCGGAAAGAATAAAACACCACTTTGTTAATATTATTGTGCTTCAATTTTTATGTTTTGCTGACAGTTTACAGATAGGGTGTGGAAGTGCTGTCATACTGTACCGTGACATAAGAACAATAACTTTTAAAAACAATTACTTGAATTAAATGGGTCCAGGGAATTCCCATGGTATTCATGGATTTTGAACCTGTTGTTTCACTCTTCTTTCTTTGTCTTTTTCTTTTTTTTGACAAAACATTTGTTGTTAGCTTGACCAAAACTGGTGTCCATTTCCGTGGGTGGAGATAGGGTCAGTGGCATTAATACAGCAATTACCTGAGAATATTGAAATTTGGCCTCCAGGGACAGATTGCTGCCTAATTTCATTTGTTTAATGCCACAAGAGCACTGATTAGTTCATCACTGGCTACTGGATGTAAAAAATTAAACTGATAATTAATTCTGACCCATAGTCTTCAGAGGAAGCTCTCTACATGTTTCAAAAGCAGCAAGTCATCTTTTATATGATCTTACCTCAGACAGGACAGAACATACCACAGCCTTTGATATTCACTTATATTTCACTTACACAGCAATTTTTGTGAAATGTATTAAATCACTTATACTTAGCTTATATTTCACTTATACAGCAGTATCTGTCAAATATCAGTGAATCACTTATATTTCACTTATACAGTGTTTTTGGTAAAATATCAGTGAATCACTTATACTTCACATTTCCAGCATTGTTTGTAAATATCAGTGAATAACTTATACTTCACTTATATTTCACTTATACTTCACTTATACATATTTTGTAAAATATCAGTGAATCACTTATACTTCACTTATGCAGCAATGTTTGTAAAGTATTAGTGAATCACTTATACTTCACTTATATTTCAACTATACTTCACTTACATGTATACAGCAGTTTCTGTTAAATATTGGTGAACCACTTATACTTAATTTATGTTTCACTTATACTTCATTTATAAGTCACTTATATATATATCTGACACTTCTGTTAAATATATGCAAATGACTTACACTTCACTTATATATATGGTTAACACTTCACCTATATGTCACATATACTTTGTATAAGTGATACCACATTTGCATACAAAATCCTAATTGTTTACTTATAAGTCACTTATACTTGAAAGTATTAACAACTTATACTTCACTTATAAATGAAAAATATAAGTCATTTCTGTAAGGGTAATTATGTACAAACTGGAATAAATCTGAATAACAAAACTATATTCCCTGATCAAAATCAAAGACAGCAAATGGGGTAGGGGCAGTTAATATATTACTTTGATTTTTCAGTGTGTGTGTGGGAGGGGAGAGATATGCAGTGTTGGAAGCCAATGCCCTCTGCAAACACCCACCCCAACCCCCTATGACATCAATAAAAATTTGAGAGCAAACAGACTTCTTTTTTCTTTTTTTAAATAGAGCTCATTATTTCTTTAAAACAGCAATCTTTACATGCTTTGAACAGCTTGTTGTTGGTTTCAGCTTGTAAAATACGTAGCCTAAGAATGACGACTTCACTTTATTACAAATATTCCATTTACGTCAAAAGTTTAGTTTTTAATTAAAAAGACAATGAATTGAAATTTACGGTCTTTTTAAAATCCAGCTAACTTTCGAAATGTCACCTCACAGTCTATAAATTTATATAATATTTTATCTAACAAATGTCTTGATTATTGTAAACAAATTGTATTCAGTGTACCAGGGCTCGCGCTGTCGGTAGCCAAATTAGCCATTGGCTAATTTTTACAAAAAATGGCTAATAAAATTTGCAAGTGGCTAAAATTTTGGCTAAGCCATTTTCTGTCTTTTGATGTGAACAAACGGTTACATAATCTATCCAACACCTCAAACATAATACTACCAAATATTCAATTAGCGTAATAGAAATGGTGTCATGCAGAATACAGCGTAGGCCTTATGATGTTTGCTTATTTTAATAATCACGGTTATTAATTTTAACGGCATGCATTCAACATGTATGACAGCAATGTCTGGAAGATCTGTAACTTGTTATTTTTACTTTGTAAAGTCTTTGAACCAAAGTAATAAAAACAGACCGACAATGCGTGTCAATTTGAATACACATGCCAGTTCAGGGCCGAAAGACATGTAAGCAATCTAAAGGTCTGAGTTCAGCCAGACCGAGCGAAAACAAAACGTTCACCGACTGGTTTGTGCGCTTCACGTTAAACCAAATGGACACAACGAACACCAATCAAATAGTTCGCAAACATTAGGAAGAACGTTCGTTGGCTGAACTGAGGACAGCTCTCGGTGCGAATATACGTCACGCTTCAGAGTCAGCAGACACCCGCGTGTCAAGAGACATCGTTGCGGACATTAAACAATACGATTACGCAAAAGTAAATTTTGATGTAAATTTGTAGAAAAACAATAGTTGTTCGCATCAATGAATACCTAACTGCAGTTTTTGTTTATTCCTTTGTCTTTGTTAATTTCATACCCATGGTCGAGAGCACGCATGCAGATCGCCGGAAAAGAACATGCAGTATTTAAATTGTGCAAATTGCAGTTAAATGTACACTGAATAAAATTAGTTTACAATAATCATATTTGTTAGATAATTTTAGATATGAGGTTAATAAGTTAGCTGGATTTTAAAAAGACCGTCAAATTTAATTTTATTAAAGGTTTTTTTTCTCTTTTTTTTTTTTTTAATAAATGGAGTATACTGTGAAGTCGGCATTCTTAGCCAAGGTATTTTGTAAGCAGAAATCACAAGCATTTAACACGATGCTGAAATCAACAGCAACAACATGGCACAAATTATGAAATTGTTTGGGGTGGGGAATTGATGGGTCACTTAAAAAAAAAGAAAAAAAAAAAGAAAAAGCAAAAAAAAAGCAATTCAAACGAACATAAAGATTGCTATTTAAAGAAATAATAAGCTCTATATAAAAAAAAAAAGCTCTAAAATTTTTATTTGGGAAAAAAGGAAGAAAGAAAAACCAACACCCTCCATAAACATCCACCCACCCCCATATTTCTGTATGTTTGTTAATTTACCCCTGCGTGTGCTGTAACCTCACCGTGGTGCAGGGGTGTACATTCTCTTTCAGAATGGCCAATACAGCACAAAACTGAAGTTTTGAGTAAAATTCAGTATCCGTAAAATTCTGTGATATTTGTGTTTTTGCACAGTTCTTTACACTGTTTTTGTTTGTCTTGAATTTTTATATTGATGTTGATCATCACTTTTACTTGCATTACCATAGTTTGACACCCAATAGCCGATGTATTTTTCGTGCTGGGGTGTCGTTAAACATTCATTCATTCATTGTTTGTTAATTTAATGTCATAGGCCTTAGAAGTGGGGGTGGGTGTATGGGGTACTGGCTTCAAACTGAAGATATTGCATAACCCCATTCCAACCCCACCCCCGCTGAAAAATCGAAGTAATATATTAACTGCCCCTACCCCCATTGAGGTTTTGTTATTCCTATTTATTCCAGTTTGTACACAATTAGCTGAAAAAGATACATTTTCATATTCATATATAAATACTCTATACAGTACTGCGTAAAACAAATTTGGCTAAAGCATTTTCAATATGGCTTAATAAAAATTCCATTTGGCTAATATTTTGGCTACAAGTATTTTTGATCCAGGGTGAGCTCTGTGTACGTTTAACCACAATTTGAATAAATACTGCATGTTCATTTCCCACGATAGTGATATGCATGAGTGCACAATTAACAATAACTGAAATAAGCGAACGAAACAGGAATTAAGTATTCATTGATGCGAACAACTATTTGGTTGGGGGGGGGGGGAGTGGGGGGGGTTGCAAATTTATATCAAGATTTACTTGCGTGTAATCATATTGTTTAATGTCCGCAACGATGTCTCTCGACACATGCAACATGCAGTCTCGGCTGACTGTCAAGTGTAACCTGGATCCACACTGAGAGCAGCCAACGAACGTTTTCCTAACGTTCAGGAACTATGTGATTGGTTCCTGAAGTGGACGTTTTTGTTTTGCTTGGTCTGGCTGAACTCAGCCATATAGCCTACATGTCTTTCAGTCCTGAACTGGCATGTGTATTGAAACTGACACTCATTGTTGGTCGTTTTATTACTTTGGTTCAAAGACTTTACAAAGTTAAAATAACAAGCTACAGATGTTTCAGTCTTTGCTTTCATACATGTTGCTGTTAAAATTAATATTAATAACCGTGATTATTAAAATAAGCAAACATTATTATGCTGTATTCTGAATGACACCATTTATCATTACAGGTCGTGAGATCATTATTAATTATGCTAACTGAATATTTGGTGTTATTATTATATTTCAGGTGTCGGATAGATTATGTTACCGTTTGTTCACATCAGAAGATAGTAAATGGCTAAGCCAACATTTTAGCCACTTACACATTTTATTAGCCATTTTTTGTAAAAAAATAGTGAATGGCTAATCTGGCTACCGACAGCGCGAGCCCTGGAGCCTGCTGTAGTACCAATAGGAACTGCAGTTAACCCAGTCACGTCGGGAGCAAGTGCTCAACATGGTATAAATAATAACATTTGGTGTTACATATTAAATCAAATTGAAAGCGATGCCAAAGCACAATCTGTCTACATTGACTCATTTAGCAGGCAACCATATATATTAAGATTGGTTGAAGATGATATTGCTTCACATGTTCACAAAATGTTTGGGCTCATCAGTACATTAATTTAGCATTGTTATTGAAAGGCACTGCAGAGTTACAAGAATTTTATTCTGGGGGCACATTATTTGTAAATGATAGTGGAGTTATTGAATCTCGACCATGTGTTAATAAGGATATATCATACCCACAATAGATAGATGATATGATGCATTTTTAATTTTTATGCATAATTATATTAATAAATTTCCATCAAAAGCAACTGAGCTAATACAGTATATATATGTCAATCATTAGGGATGCTGCTGCCAGGTCGCCAGGCTATGGAAAGCTTATGACGACCAGTTTAGGTTAATATATGCCAATCTGTCAAACAGCAGTCTTGGTCAAAATTAAACACTGATCTTTGGCTCAGATTGTTGTCCATCTAAAAAAGGCTATTGGATCAGTTCAACCTAAATAGTGGGGTTAGCGGGAGTCTGCATGGGTACTAGAGGCTTAGGTTTTGCTTTTAACAGAGGTTATTGCAAATGGAATCCATGTCATTATCAACATGTTTGCTTAGTTTATCATGGGAATCATCCTAAAACAAATTGTAAAAGGGTAAGAATGATTCCTTTCGTACCCAGGGAAACAAAGCCAGTGGTAACCGCAGCCAGGTCATGTACAAAGCTGGTGTTGAAAAAACACAATAAATTTAGTTTGGGCTTTACACCAATACATGTTAGTATTTTTTGTGAGGAGTTAAAAAGTTACCCAAATATTGATATTGCTATGCAGTTAATTAAGACTTTCACACACGGTTTTAATTTACATTTATACACAGGTCCATGTTTACCAGTAGAGGCTCCAAACTTAAAATCACTGATAGAAAATATTACATTTGATAAGCAAAAATTTGACAAGGAAGTAAAGGTAGTACTAAACCAAATAACTTCCGGCAGGGTCAAAGTTCAAGATACACCCAACTTTTGACAGAGAAGTGAACACTACCAGTGGCGTAGGAAGGTGGCAACGGGGGTGGGGGATGATGGTGTGTGGGGTGGGTGCACGCACACATATATATACTGTATATGTGTGTGTGTGGTTTTTCGGTTGTACATTTACATATATATTATACTCTGTCCAAAAAGAAACGCATAGGCAAAATATTCATGAAATTATCTCTTTAATACAAAGTGGCATAATTTCGTTATTTATAATCGTATCAGTCAAATTTGACATGAGTATGTGACAATGTTCTTGCTATGGAGGCGTTTTCGTCACCAAACAGCATTGCACGAGGGCACTGAAATCAATACCTTGTGTGGCCACCAGCAGCAGCAATCACTGCGCAACATCTCCTTGGCATAGACTGAATGAGTCTCTGAATCCGGGCATATGGAATCCTAGCCCATTCTTCCTGCAGTGTATGTGACAGTTGCGGAAATGTCTGAGGCTCTAGGTCATGCTGGCGTACACGTCTGTCCAGTTCGTCCCATAGATGTTCAATGGGGTTGAGATCTGGCGATCTTGACTGCCATGGCAGCACATTAATGTTCTCATTCTGTAGGAAATCCATTGTTACATGTAACACATGTGTCCTGGCACTGTCATGCTGAAAGAGTTCTCTCTGTCGATCCAAAATAGGAAGCATGCGACGGCAAAGAATTTCATCTCGGTAACATACAGCTGTCAGGTTGCCTTGTAGAAACACAAGTTCACTTCTGCCAGTGTATGGGATGGCTCCCCACAACATGACACTCCCTCCACCGAATCTGTCAACTTGGGCAACGCAGTTGTTGGCAAAACGTTCAATGCGTCGTCTGTAAACATGTCGTCCATCAAGTTGCTGTAGAAGGAAACGTGACTCATTGCTGAACCTTACTCGCCGACAGTATCCCAAGTTCCACCCCTATACATTCGTGCACTAGCGAACACATAAATGTTGATGTTGACGTCGCAGGACGGGGCCAACATATGGTCTCCCAGCCCGTAAACCAGCTTCTCGAAGTCGGTTCCAAATGGTTTGTACAGACACCCTTCTCAAATCAGGTATGCGTCCATCACTGTTCGTTGCTGTGGGAGTTCCCAGTTCAGTGACGCAAGTGCAGAACACAGATGTAGCGATCTTGTGCTGCAGTTGTTATGCAAGGTCTTCCACTTCTGTGGGTCTTCAGCTGATTGAAACTGCTGGTACCTGTCTCAGAGACGTGAAATGGTGCTCTGATGGACGTTCATGTGGCGTGCGACTGCTGACTGCGATTCACCTAACTGGAGGCGGCCTATTGCAATGTTTCGATTCGGCAGGCTTAGTCTTGGCATCTTGTAACTTGTCTACGTCGAAATAGAAATGAGGCATCATTGCGAGCATTGCAGCTTTAAATACTCATCACTACTCCAATCTTTTCCCCGAGTTTCACGTACATTAGCCAAAATCTGACAATTTCACACCGATGTCGCACAACGTACCACAAAGTGCATTAAGTTTGTTTTAGGGTGCATTTGGGCATGCTGTCCCATTCCAAGAATATTAACAAATATGGTCATTCAGCAACATTGTAAAAAAAAAGATATTTTATAAAATCAAACACTTTTCTTCTTTCCCTATCACCTATGCGTTTCTTTTTTGACAGAGTATATTTAACTTGTACTTTACTTTTAAGACACTTATATATATCTAACACTTCTGTTAAATATAAGCGAATGACTTACACTTCACTTTATATATATGGTTAAAACTTCACTTATATGTCACATATACTTTATATATAAGTGATACCTCATTTGCATACAAAATCCTAATCGTTTACTTATAAGTCACTTATACTTGAAAAGTATTAACAACTTATATTTCACTTATAAGTGAAAAATATAAGTCATTTCCGTAAGGGTACTTATGTACAAACTGGAATAAATCTGAATAACAAAACTATATACCAAAATCAAAGACGGCAAATGGGGTTGGGGCAGTTAAAATATTACTTTGATTTTTCAGTGTGTGTGTGGGAGGGGAGAGATATGCAGTGTTGGAAGTGTAGCCCGAGATCTATTACACCTGTCACTCAACTGCTGCAATAATCGTGGTCTAACTAGACGAATCTCGAGTGATGGATGAGGTAACTAGCTTGTACCACACCCCCATTATCACGCCTTCGTGACGTCACCATGGTCACAAAGAAGTTTTATAATTTAATTTTAGCGGGTACATTTCACCTTGATTCGTATACTAGTCCGAATCGGACGTAGCAAATGTGTGTTTTTTTTGCAATTTATTGGGTCTGCCTTGGACTTCTTGCTTCGATTAGCTCATATGGGGAAACATGTCGGGAATACTAATTCATCTGACATTAGGCCTACAGGCACGGCTAGGCCTACAAGGATAGAGCTCTGCGTAACCCCTTCTTGAAATCTGAAGAACCCGTGAAAAAAAGGAAATGATTTGGCAGGTGAATACAATGCATTTATTGTTTTTTAGTGGAAAATGTAATATCTTGCTCAGCTTGATAATTACCATGTAGATAATAATTATATATGTGAGTGAATTTTGGCACGAGATTTTATATTGAGGGGTACCCATATTACGTGGGGAGGGCACCCACACTGTCTTTTAGTCAAGTATATAATAATGGACAAATATATATTTAACAGGTACATGTAGTTGGGGAGGGGTGTACTTTTCAAGACTTACACAGGGCTCACGGAGTGAATTTGAAAATGAGGGCAGGGTGGGGCGAATGTCTGTGGATCAGAATGCATGTATTTGTGGGACCAGTGGCAGGCTTCCTCAACAAAAATTTGAATTTTAGGTGTTAGAATATATTTCAAGCCTTCTGAAAAGTGTAACATGGAAAACTGGGTGTTGTACCATGACCTCTTGCTGTAGGTGTCATTTTTAACGCTGCTAACTCCCTCAATACAGGTGTCCTTTTTAAATGTTGCAACTGATAAAGTTCAATTCAAATCAATTCAGTTATTTCCGTATATGAATTATACAGACATGAATAATAATATCAACATCAAGAAAAGAAAAGAAAACATATTATAATGGTTACAATATCCTAGCACAATTATAATTTATATACATGTAACAATATTTAATGGAAAATGAAGAGAAACTATTTAATATTTAATTTTAGTTTGTTTTTTGTGGGGGGGTTTTAAAGAAAATAATTATTTTATATTTACAGATTTATATTGTAACTTTAGTACTAATGTTAATAAAAGTAACAATGTTCTAATATACTTCCTGCTGAACTATATGTGACCTGTAGGCGTAACTTTCTTCAGCCATCACTAAAATTTAGGTCAGATATGCCCGTGGTCTAACTATGGGATAATACACCACCAAAAAAATCAAAGGGACCGACACCAAAGCGTGGTACAACAACTTATATTCCACTTATAAGTGAAAAATATAAGTCATTTCCGTAAGGATAATAATTATTAATTATATTATTATAATTTTTAAAAAAGCACTTATTTATCTATGTACGAACATTTCTTTAGGATTATATCAGACATACTTTTCTAACCTAATTTGGGGGTGCTGAATCAAAAACAAATAAGTTGATCATCTGAGAAATTTAATTTAGGGGGTCAAAATGACAAAAACAAAATAGTAGTACACAAAATTAGGATTGTGTTGAAAATACATCACGTTTAAATATAATAGTGTCACAGACCATGTTTTTAAAAAAAAATTGTGCGATCATTTCTTTAGGATTGTATCCAACATACTTTTCTAATAAATTTAAATATATTAATTATGCTGAATCCAAAAACAGGTTGAAAAATAATGCTTATGTAGTCAAAATAATGGAAAAAAAAAACCTTTGTACTTGAATACAACATATTTTTGACCCAATAATGTTGTAGATGCTCATATTATGACCCCCCCCCCCCCCCCCCCCCCCCCCCCCCCCCAATGTAATTTTTCACATGCACAACATATTTATTTGTATTCAGCAAACCTATATTGGAATACAAAAAGTTAACATTATGTTTTCAAACAATGTAAATACATATACAATTTTTACAGGCATCGAAATAAAGAGGCGACAGTTTAAATGAAATTTTTGGAGAATGATGTTACCATCTCAAAGAGGAATTTGTATATTTTAAAAATGTATTTGAAGTAGTTAAAACAAAAATATGTACTGTATTTGACCGGAAATAAGCCCAGGGGGCCAAGACAACTCACTGTGAACTTAGCATGGGGTGGGCTTATTCCCAGACAAGGATCAGTTTTGTTTAAAAAATAATAATAATAAATAATATTAATTAAATGAACAAGGAAGAAAACAAAAAACGTTAAGTAACACAGATCTATTAATTAGTGTTCCATTTGTTATTAATAAATAATTATTATTTATTAATTAAATTAATTGGGTGTTTTTTTTACAGAATCTAATTATTAGAAACACATCTTCTATGTTACAATTACTTACCAGTGCTGTTTATTAACATCAAAAATTTAATGCTGAGATGATTTACAACAACAGCAATTAACAGCAAACTCATAGCATATACACATTTGTGACACAGTCAGCTTACACTGTTTTGCTAGCTATACATGTAGTTGTCAATCTAGGTCATTGTTCTTAGCCAATCAGAATAAGGTATTTTGCCTAACTAGCATTAACAGCAAACCCAGTGTGGTTTTAAAAATAGACAGGTTTTAGTTCAGACTTGGACAGACATGAAATTGAAAACAATGTTACAAGCTGTTACTGTTAGACTGCTAAATCTCACTGGTGGTAAAAGATTGTGTTACATTTGTGTTTCATTGTCTGCAGGAGGTATGACCTTTTAAATGAACTTTGAGCAAACTTGCATTTTTGGGTTATTTACTGTGATAAGGTGATGAAGTTGGGGTTGGGCTTATTTATGAATAAGGGCTTAATTTCTTAAATGCTATCAAAATGGAGGGGGGATTATTCAAAGACATGGGCTAATTTCCGGTCAAATACGCCTGTATGCCTAAATCTACATGTTAACATTAGATTTTAAAATAATCATGTACAAGCACTGATAATTTTTTTTAGTGAAGGTGGTGTGGGGTAATGTCAATCGGTTAATATAACTTTGGATTTGTAGGTGATAAAAAAAATATTGATGCCCTGAAGCTAAAATCACAGTCTACATTCCCCCCCCCCCCCCCCCCCCCCCCCCCCCCCCCCCCCCCCGTTTAATGACCATCTTTAGAAATATGGCAATCTATAGAATGTAGGCCTAGCTCATACATGTAATTCTCCAAGTTATTAGAAACACACACACACACACACACCTCTCATTTAATAACTGATCCCTCAAATTTGCCCCCCTCCCTCTGCAGTTACTAACCTCTTACGATACTTGTATTTCAAGGCCTGGTTTATATCCAAAGTCCTAAACAGGATCAGCAAAATTATGAAATCATGCCAGTCCTGGCAATGACATAACAAAGATTTACCTCTGACGTAATTGGCATTCAACTGGTCTATTATTATTATTCCTAAAGATATATATGGCTATTTTTCAACTTCCAAATTAATCCCTACTGACCTAAAATCAGTATCTTAAACATTACTGTTCAGAGATTTACCATATGAATGTATCCTAACTGTTGGAAATATATTCATACTGTCATTACCGTACTCTTGTTAATGCACTTTACCTCAAATTTAAGATTTGATTTGACCTATGAAAATATATCAAACTTATACCTATGATAGGAGGTTCACACATCGCTGCTATGAAGTAAAGTTATCTAACATCACAGGAAAGGTTATAATGAATAATGGATGAAGTAAGAGAATACAGTTAACTGTTGACTGTCAAATGTCATGGAGAATATACAGTTAACTGTTGACTGTCAAAACTTAAAAAATAACCCACAATTAAGGGCTGATTTTTTCAAGAGTCAACAGTTAACTGTGTATTAATTCTCTTACTTAAATGATTATTCATTCACGTGGTCTGTCATAATTTAGGAAATGCAGGTACATGCATCTTGAACTATTTTCAATTCTAAATTAGATTTCCCATAAATATAACTAAAGTAATCATGTATAATTATATTATTAACGTAACACAAAGAGTGTGATGGAAAAGCTGAACATTGTGGTAGACAAATAATTTTACTCCTTTCACTAATACAATAATAGCATACATATACATTTAAATATACTGAGTTAAATTAAAAACTTCAGAACCGTTTCATCTCGGCTAATTAGCAAATATGACAGAACATGTTAAATAAGTTAGTTTTTTTATTGTATGACATCCAAAGAAAGAATAGGAATAAATGTTGAGTAAAAAATCTGTTCGATGCGCCCACAGCATTTGTCAAAACCACAAACAGTCAAAATGGTAATTCACAAGCAGAGTAGTCTGATGAAATCACAGCTTCAGTAGCACGTATGCCCTCCATGTGTACTGAAAATTGCAATGCAACGCCTCATTGACTGCCTGGTTTGCATTAGGGATACAGCGCCATTGTTCCACTAATGCAGCACAAAGTTCTTGCAAAGACTGTGGAGGGTTCCTGAGAGTGCGCAGACGTCTTCCCAACACATCCCAGATGCGCTCGATGGGATTCAGGTCGGGCGATATTGAAGGCCAATCCATGACATTGATTCCCACATATCTCGGGTAATCCCTTGTCAAGATAGCCGTGTAGGATCTGTCGTTGTCACGCTGAAAGATCAGGCCTGGACCATGAGCTGCCATGAAGGGCACAAGTTCCTGGGCCAGCACCTGGTCGCAATATGCAGCAGCGATGATGTTGCCATGGATGACAAGAAGTTGAGAACGTCCATTTCCACAGAAAGCCCCCCAAACCATTACACTTCCACCTCCAAATATGTCAACTTCACTGACACAACACTGAGCATGACATTCACCACGTCATTTCCAAACTCTCTGTCTGCCATCGGCAGTGTGAATCTTGATTCATCGCTAAACACGACTCTGTTCCATTCCCTTGGAGTACATCGCAAGTGACGTTGTGCCCACATGTGTGGAGGTGAGCAGTTCGCAGCCAATTTCGGATCGTTTGCACGGACACCCTACTGGTTCAATACTGGTTGCTGTAGCTGTCATGAAACGGTTGTGGAGATGACGTAACACAATATGACGGTCATCTGCCTGTGGCGTCACACATGGTCTACCTGGTCAGGGAAAATCAGCTGTGGTGCCCGTTTGTTGTACTTGTGTCCACAGATCATAAATTGCCCATCGACTGCAACCCAATGCCCTTGCAACGTACATCAGCTACTGACATTCCTGCATGCAAAATGCCGACGACACGTTCATGCTACACATTTGTGAGGTGTGTCATCGAAACAGGTCGTAACAAATATCGTTTTAATGTGTTTTTCCACTGTGCCGGACTACTGTGAGCAAGTAATGATGAAAACATGTGTACTATTGTTGTCACGTGCAAAACCACTTTTGCCTCAATGGTGCTGCACGTGCACGTGCTATGGATTAGGTCACGTGGGCTGTGATGGGCTTCAAATGGAGTGTAGACGTACATTGCCATTACAATATTTATGCCTGAAAAATACCTGCTTTTAACACTCATTGACTTTATTCAAATTTTAGATCGTGAAGTTTTTAATTTGACTCAGTATATGTTATCTATAGATCACATGTCTACTATACATGTACATAAATATTATTTTGTTTTATTGAATATTCATTAAAAATATATAATACTAAAAATTACAACAATCAAAACACAATATTCTGTCTATCACAATCACAATAGGATGGTAGCAAAACCACACCCAAAGCCAGTTATGGTGTATGTAAAGCAGTGAATGTGTTAATTAATTATAGCAAAAAAGTCAAAGCACATATATTTGCAATTTTATAACCAATCCACCAAGCTGATTCCATTTAGTTTATATAAAATACAGGTTACATATTTACATACATTTACACAATTTATATTCATGTTCCATCAACCTGTTTCACACAACATCAGTAGTTAACACACATATTGTTACAAAAACCACATTATGCAAGCATTAGCAAAATTATATTTTTATTTCTTCATAGCATGCATGGTGAGGGGTGGAGAAAAGTGGCAGGTAAGATGGATTCTATTTAGAAATAATAATTATTGCAAATATTATATGTTCCTCCATTGTTGAAATAAAGTTTGAGAAATAAAGTTTGAGAAATAAAGTTTGAGAAATATCTTTCTGTATTTGTCCGTTATCATCATTATAGAACTACAACTTAATTTATCTTTTTGAACACCAGTAACACATTTTCATCACTTTTTGCGCGTGCATGAGCGTGTACGTGTACGTAAATGTTATATTGATGAAACCTAAACAGATATTAAAACCTAGCAAAACCTTTTGTTTACTTTTTTCTGGACCCTTAAATCAATTAATAGTCTAATACTGCACTGTAAAAAAAATTGTTTTAGCCTCAACTGGGAGGGGGGGGGGGGTCGTCTAAACTCCCTCTGCCAAGTCCCATGAAAAAAGTTCCATGCACAGATGTCAAAGTGCAGCTAGAAATGATTTATTATAGGTGTCATATGATGAAAACATTATTATAAGGGCACTTATTAAATTATCAAGTTGGGACCATCAAACCATGTGGCAAACAAAATCAAACCCCAAACCTTGATTTAATGTAAGAGTATTTTATTTACCTCACAAAAAGATATAGTATAAAATAGATCTTTAAAGTATTCTAGACTCTTAGATAGATGTGTGTACAATCTATGATGTGGTATAGTTCTTGGAATTTAAATAATGTATACACAGGTACATGTATAGCATATGTGGTCAGCAAGATTAGCAAAAACTTACCAGGCTCATCATCTGCAAAATAGTTAACACGTTATATAGACAATTACCTAAGTTAATATATTACAATAGTATTGAGCAGTCGTATATGGCAAGTCAAACAAAATGTAAGAACAAATTACTAAAATCTTTACAATATGAATTACAGAGTAGGCCAAAGCCAATGTTTCCTCAGTGCTAACGTTTACTCAAACTCCATTCAGAGCCATGTACAGCACTTGGCTATTGTCATGGTCAAAGTCATTGTGAACTTGCATGGCCAAATGACAACTACATCATACATCAAAGTACACTTATATATAATGGCTATGCTTAGAATGAACTGATTGTGAAGTCCCGTTTTATCTCCCTATAATAAAATATATCTTCAATACATTTTAATGTTTAGAATGAACTACATATAACGAAATACATATTTTGTCAGAAATTGTGAATTTAAGTTTAAATTAGTATGTATACAACAAATCAAGCATAAGTTTAATGTTACTTAAAGAAATGCTTAAGCAAGGTTTTTGGACTCATATTCAATGATATATAATGCACATTATTGATTAATATCAACCAAGTATATTATTATATTTAATTAATAAAATGGTTAAATGTGACAGCTATTAGATATAACAGGCACAGCCATTTTGTTCCATTCCAGTGAATACACTCTCTGGCGAGCTGGTGATTATGTAATACTTAATGCGTAACATCAGGAATGAGTCTTAGAACTAGAGAAACAAATCTACCTGGTTTTTGCGGGATGATAAAATAGTCATGCACAGCAATGTTCTGTAATAATATACATCCCAGTAAGCCAGCAATAAGTATATATTATT
Source organism: Gigantopelta aegis (assembly GCF_016097555.1). Lineage (NCBI taxonomy): Eukaryota > Metazoa > Mollusca > Gastropoda > Neomphalida > Peltospiridae > Gigantopelta > Gigantopelta aegis. The sequence continues at coordinate 258,621 of NW_024536441.1, read as the reverse complement.
CTTCAATATAAAATAAACCACCATTGTCAAAGTGGTTACACAAGTTGAAATAACTATACCATGTTTTGTCCATGCACCAACCTACGTACAGAAATGATACACGGAGTGTTTTCTTAGTTAACTGGTCTATTGGTCCGTTAGGTGCCACTACCTGTGATTCCTGATTGGCAGGTGTGTATTTGAATATCTTCAACTGTAAGTTGACCTTGGCTATAAGTCAAGTCCCTAATTTCAAGCCCTGAAAACATAATTTTTTTATTGACCCATTTATAAGTCGAAGCATGAAAAACAACTTATAAATATTGAAGTATTTCTTATTTTCAGCACATGAGAACAATAAATGGCTCATATATGTACGATATTTGAACAAAAGAGAATTATTTTACAAACTTCGGTTTTCCTGTTTTGGACATCACAATATTGCAATCAAACCATATAGCATCAAAACTAAATATTCCCTTAGTAGATAGTAAAAGCTGTTTGACTGTTACCGTATGGCACTGTACAGCATGATTTGTGCACAGACAACTGTTTTTTATCAACCGATCACTACGATAAAACTGAAAGTATAATCAGTTAATCATGTCTTGCCACCATCAGAGCAAGGACTCAGATTTTGTCTGGACCGCTCGCTTCGTTCGCCGACCCTCTAGAATCCTAATAAACCGGCGCGGGAAATAAGCGTGCTGACAATTGGTCAAGGTTTGAGATTCTGACTAATAAACAACGTGGACACCTATTATATGATTTTAATGCCTTACGATGCATAGCCGGGCCGGCCGGCAGTCGCAAACTTGTTTGTTGGTCGTCAAGATTGAATGAACAAAAAAAAATATATATATATGTATAATTTTTTATTTTGCTATAATGTTTACAATGCGCAAGAAAATCATGTATCAGCGTGAGAGTGTGACACGACGTTCAAACGAAAGACATGTTTTATTTAACGACGCACTCAACACATTTTATTTACAGTTATATGGTGTCAGACATGGTTAAGGACCACACAGATATTGAGGAAACCCGTTGTCGCCACTTCATGGGCTACTCTTTCCGATTAGCAGCAAGTGATCTTTTATATGCACCATCCAACAGACATATATGACGCCGCACTCCGCATTGGTTTCACTACGCTGGCTTATAACACAACTGTGAGCATTATGCGTATGCATATAGCACACACCAAGATACAGCTGTATGTGGCGAAAAGGCATGGTTATATCGCATAAAAAGTAAATGAAGATTCTTGATCCTACCATTCTTACATGTACGTTATTGATCAGAAAGCGCTCAGCTTCTCAAGGTCACTGCGACCTTGACCTGTGATATAGCAACAACAATGATGATAGGGGTCATCTATTGGTCATGGCCTACCTTCATATCAAGTTTGAGGATCCTAGGCCCAACCATTCTCAAGTTATTGATTGGAAACCATCTGATCTACCAAAGCAACATACCGACCGACATGAGCAAAGCAATATACCCCGCTCCTTCGAAGGTGGCTATAATAATAAATATCACTGGTAGACTAGTGGTCCAATGTATAAAAGTGGCCTGGATAAGGCAAAAAAGGGAGTATGGAATTGTAGACGACACTTTGTAGCTTTATGATTGCCCACTTGCCAGAAAATATTTCTTCTGGTATGCAAATTACAGAGGCCAAAGATCACGTGATCAATAGGTGTTTACATTCGAGCCTAACTGAAATAAACTATGCATTTCGATGTGATGTTATGTATTTCCTGTAAAGATTTATCAAAATTGGCCCAGCAGTTTACGAGGTAATACCAAGGCATTTTTTTCTGGGGTGATTTAAATACACCTAGATCACATCATAAATAATACATTTAAATGCAAAATAAATATTTTAAGAAACCAAATTGATGAATTTATTACAGAAATTTTTTATAATTTCACCAATGAGTACAGATTTTTACAAGGGATAGTTTCTCATGTACTCTGATAGGTCAGCAGGCCTTATTTACAAATCAATTTAGTTTTAATTTCTTTAAATTATTTAAAGTATCACAAGTAGCAGTCATTTTTCATTTTACTCAGTAATATGTATTATTTTTGGGTACCATGTTTCGGGCTCAACCCAGTTCACCCCCAGTCAGCTTACCCCAAACTATTTGTGGGTTTGCCCCTCCCCTAATATTATGTTAGGTAATAAAAATGATTTTGGCTTAGGTAATTGGTTGTTTGGCAAGTCTTCCTTATCCCCATCCCCCGAACAAATTTTACAAATATTTGTTAGAATTAGTGTAGGGTTAGGGATTTTAAGCTTTTAAAACATTTTGTTTTTATAAAAGCAACATGATGTGTATATTTCATAATCCTTTCTGGTGAACAGGCTTGGGGGCAAAACGTCATGCATTCATATTATTTTCGTACATAAAAAATTAACTATTTGAAAGTAAAATTTGGTTTGGGCTACAATAAACCTTAATTGACAAAAAGTAAGTTTGTTTTGTTTAATGACACCACTAGAGCACATTGATTTATTAATCATTGGCTATTGGATGTCAAACACTGGTAATTGTGACATAGTTTTTGAGAGGAAACCTAAAAAAATTAATTAGTAGCAAGGGATCTTTATCAAAATATGCACCATGTCACAGACAGGATAGCACATTCTAAGGCCTTTGATACACTAGTCGTGGTGCACTGGCTGGAACAAGAAATAGCTCGATATGTCAGCCAACTGGAATCAATCCCAAGCATCAAGCAGGCTCTTTACCACTGGGCTACATTCCACCCTAATTGTTTATACTGATACATGAATTGTTTAACGTGTCCATATACCACTAGGGTTTCGAACACGCCTATCCCAAGTCCGGCCTCCGATAGGATCGGGGGTCTGACTCGGGACAGGGATAACCTAACAAATAGGGGAAATTTTGAAAATTAACGCCAGAAGTAAAAAAAGGTTAAAAAGATTTGGCTGCGCCCTTAAAAAAAATATCAACATTCCTATCCTATATAAATTATTAATATAATATATTTTCGGCGCAAATTTAGATGGGCTGGTCTAATATTAATAATAATTCTTAAACAATATTCATTAAGCCCATGGGAGGCCCTACACAAAACCTAAGGCCGAACCGCCTATGCATATAGCCCCAAAGAATGCCCTAACTCCCGGCATCCCATCATCCCCACCCCCCACCATGTCCAACCGCAGTTCAGTCCAATCCTGACAGCCTACTAGTTGTTTAGGAAGTTATTATAACTTCCCAAACCGGCGTCCCTTGAAAAGTGACGCCAAAGGGTTGTAAGAGTTTAATCGCTGGTGCCACTAGAGGAGTGGCACAAAAAAATCCAGCGATGGTTAATTTAATATTTCCTTTTAAGTATCAAGCCTGCCAGAAGGAGAGAGGTGAACCCGGCCGATCCACACCACATGTAAGCATGTTTTTCAAAGTCAAGGGTCATGTCAACGGTAGGTCAATCGTTGGTTATGAATTTATACAGTATCAATAGGATGCTATGCAATTTAAATGTTCCAGTTTTAATAAGGATATACATTGCATATATATCATATTCTGTAAATACACTTGGAGTGGGGGACACTAGAACATAATTTTGGTGTTCGATCAGATGCTCGCTCATTCTGAATATGGGCGGATAAGGGATAATTGAAAAATATCTTCCTTTTGGTAGTAATTTTTATAACGTTTTGATATGTGCTATATTAATTTAATAATTACAATTTGTTTAAAATATATATATATGTATGTATGTATGTATGTATATATGTATGTATATATATATATATATATTGTGTTACTTATTTACCCTTGGTTCACTTCACCCCCAACTGTCAGTATGCCCCCAAATATTTACAACACATCTTTGGTTACATTTTGTATTTATATTAAAAGACTGTTTCGTAGTACTTTGACTGGGTGTGATATCAAGCCTTTTCGCCCCATGCCAGTTAATTTCTTTTCAAAACGCTTGTCTTTTCTTTTTAAAAAAACTATAAATCTCTCAAACTGACACAGAAAAATTCTTGGATAGGATATTGACATACCTTTGGGGATGGATTGGTTTTCATGAGGATGAAATGGACATTTACTTTGATTACAAGAAAAACAAGTTATATTATTGTTGTTGTTTTTTCAGAAAAATCCTCAGCACATTATGGTCATCTTATTGTGGAAATTGTTGAGACTGGTATGTATTTAGCAAAAAATAATCTTGTTCTAAGATGCATGACTGCATGGATAAGTAAGTGGTGGTCGTTCAATGTGACAAGCCATTCTACATAATTATTCAAAAAGGTTCCTTTTATATATCAGTCTTGAAGAAACTAATTTTGATTATTAATTATACCAGATCACTAAGATTAGGAAATGAACTTTGACATGTATTATCAGGTTAGCAGGAAATGCAATCTGTGTATGACAGCGGGTTGGTTGGTAATTTTTAAAACATCTATTTCAGGATAATTGTTGGACTGTTTAAATAAACTTTCACATTTTCTGTAACATTAGAATATATACTCTTCAAAAAAAGTAGGGGAATCTGAAACATTAATGTTAATATCAACTATTAGACCGAACATACGTTTTGACCACAGACATCCTAGTAAAGAACGTTCAGGTCTGTTTATCAACACACCGAAACACATTCCATAGTTGCCCCGTACACGTGTGTGGGGTGTCATTCTCGATTTTGACAATTTCAAGGAAGGGCAATTAATCACTGTGGAATATTATTTCTGTCAATCTTTTACATTCTGTTGATCATACAGTTGTTATTATTTTGTTTTTAGTCATTTTTATTGTTTAATTTGCGATGCAGCGTAAGCAGTGTGATGAGCGTCTACGGGCTATTGGCATGCTGCAAACTGGCAGAAGTAAGCGTGAAGTGGCCAACACCTTCAATGTTTCGAAGTCGGTGATTAGCAGACTATGGAACAGGTTACCAACAAACCCAAAATGTTGACGATCGACTCTGTTCAGGTCGTCCCAGGGCAACAACAGGAGTACAGGATCGATTCATCCGGGAGGGGGCGGGACGTAGCCCAGTGATAAAGCGCTCGCTTGATGCACGGTCGGTCTAGGATCGATCCCTGTCGGTGGACCCATTGGGCTATTTCTCGTTCCAGCCAATGCTCCACAACTGGTGTAACAAAGGCCGTGGTATGTACTATCCTGTCTGTGGGATGGTGTATATAAAAGATTCCTTGCTGCTAATCGAAAAGAGTAGCCCATGAAGTGGCGACAGTGGGTTTCCTCTCTCAATATCTCTGATGTCTTTAAGTATATGTCTGACGCCATATAACCGTCAATAAAATGTGTTGAGTGCGTCGTTAAATAAAACATTTCCTTCCTTCCTTCCTTCCGTAACCAGGCTCTAAGAAATCAAGCTCAAATGGCAAATCAAATTGTTGCAAACCTTCATCAGGCTACTTGGTGTTTAAAAAAAAGTCAGGCTACTTGGTGTTTAAAAAAAAGTCAGTCGTCCGACGGGCAACTATAGTATCATAGAATTAAGTTGCCTGACTGAATATTAGGTCATCACAGACGACCGTAAAAATTGAGCGCTGAGTGTATCACTTATACCTGTACTTCACTTATACTTTACTTATACAGCGGTTTTTTCTAAAATAGCAGTGAATCACTTATACTTCACTTATATTTTGCCTATACTTCACTTATACAGCAGTTTCTGTTAAATATTGGTGAATCACTTATACTTCACTTATATTTCACTTATACAGCAGTTTCTGTTAAATATCGGTGAATCACTTATACTTCATTTATATTTCACTTATACCATATGCGAACCAACCATACATGTGTAATTGTGTATATATAGACGGCGACTCCGACCAAGTTAGACGGCGTCTAGACTAGTTGATTTTTTGGAGAAAATTTCCTGTTAGACGCTTGATCGGCAGTATCTGCAGAGACTGCAAATGTGCACGAGCTGTTTGGTTTGAGCCTCTGACCTTTTTTTTGTGTGTGAGTCAGTCAGTAATTGCCGCTACGCTACTTATGAATTAAAAAAATAAAATAATAATTCATGTGTTTTTTAAATCCCGATTGACGTGTTTACAAGACATTCACACTACACACTGATGAAAATACTGTATAACCGGAAATTTTCGTGGTCTTAATTTTTCGTGGTTTGGAGTATAAAAACATTTCAAGGTTTCTTATTTTCGTTGTTTGCCAAATCTAAATTGAAAGTGGTTTTATTTTCGAGTTTTAGCAAGTCTAGTTGCAAGAATACTTGTTATTGTTGATTAAAGTTTCACCTCGGCTGCCAGTTGTTCCATACCACCGACTTGTAAAGTTAAACAATAGGGCATTCAGCTGTAGCCTAATTGGCCACTGTGATACCCGGTATGCTATTCGCCAGACAACTGATCACAGTCTTTGATTTTGTGTAAAGCCAATTACTATGTATGTGTGAACAAACCACTTAAGGACGCCCTGAAGTCTGAGTTCACCACATGGTATTCAAAGCAGGTTTCCCTGGCTATGAAAGACGGCGAAGGTGTAACAGACATCAAGATCGAAATGCGTACTTCGGTGATAAAACCAATTCATGCAAGGTGGATTATGAAAGTTATGGCAGAATTGAAAACACCCCAGGAAATGTTGAAATCTGCATTCATTCACCTCGGAATCACTGATGCAGTGCAGGCGGACATTGACAAAAACAATATACAAAATTTAAAAATATTTCATTATATTCTACAAACAGTGAGAATTACACAATAACTTTTTTTAAATTCTAACTTGTTGTCTTGACTATACTATTCTCTTGTCGTATCCGGTAGACTGCGCATAAGAGGAAATAAAATGTTCCGGTAAATTGTCAGTGTGTTATGGTTTTCACAATAAATATTTTAGATAGAATTTGGTGATTTTTTCAAATATTTTCAAGGATTTATATTTTCGATGCTAACTAGGGTAGGTTGGTGATATTCCAACTCCTTATGGACGCACCACACTTGTAGAAGGTACTCCCACTCCAAAACATTGATCCTGTTGTTTCCCATAGCATCGACATGCATATTCTAATCAGTAGTGGTCCACTCTAGCCAATCGGTGCCTGTTTCTTTTATATATTCTCATTTTATTGGCTAGTGTCGATCAGGATAAACCCGACCCCATTCCGGTAAATTCCGACTACACGTCCCGTATAATTCTGACTACTACCGAGATTATACCAGGGTAATTCCGACCCCCTCGGAGTGTTTTAAAAAAATATATGTACCAGGTAAAACTAGTAGCGTATAATATTCCTGGCTGTATTTTTTCACTGTAAACAAAAATTAATATGCAATGAAATGGACAGCGAATGTGTATTACAGTGTGAAAATATCTTCAAGTCAAAACATATCACATATTACTGTTATAATCTACATCACTATTGAAATAGCTGAACATCATTAAACATAGAAAACTAATTAAACTTTGATATTTTTAACAGTCAACATGCATTAACAATATATATCTATCATGTATGGGCAGTGTGTGTTTTTAACGTCCGTTGACAATGGTCAGAGACTGACCACAGGAAGCCAAGTTAAAAAGATTTTGCACAATAGCAACTTTGTCGTCACGACATTTAAAACCAAAGGAACACCTCTGTCTGAAGCCCATTCGTCTATTTATAAATTCAGCCGGCACCGAAACTTTCAAGTAAAATATACCCCTTGAAGGAGTATGTTCGTCCATGAATTTAGAAATTAACCGAGCAAAGTTCCTGTTAAAGTATGCAACTTTGCGTTCACCATCAAATATTGCAACAGCGTTGGAATCATACACATTCATTGCATCTCTTCTAGTTTGATAAATACATCCTACCCGCAGTTCCCTCTGACCATAGTGGCTCATGCCAACTGCATACACAGGTCTTATTATAACATTTTTCATGATGATCACTTCTGTAAAACACGAGAAAAACATAATCAAAGATGAAAGACATACCTTTCATTAAACAAGGAAACGGTCAAGAGTGAAATGGATAAAGTTTCTGTGACATATGCCACTTTCGTTTAAAAGCATAAATAGCTACAGACAATTTTGGTGTTCATTTGATTTTTTTTAATTCAACTTTCCTTTTGCGTTCCGCTTTTTGTTGTAATTTTCTTGTTTTGTCCTCTATTGCTGCCCTTTTTTGTGCTAGAATCTGTTCACTGGTAAGAATTCTGTGTCCTGTTAATGAACGCTTTGACTTAGCAGACATGTCTGCAGCTACCTTTGGCAGTGAAAATATATTGTCTAACTCCAAGTTCCAAGTAACATGATCTAAAGTGGAGCCTCCCATTGATAGGTTTTCTAACAAAGACCCAGCAGAAGATGGTACACAAGTAGCTGGCAGTTCTGAAGACAAAACTGCAGGCGACAATGCTAATTGATCATCATTCCCCATAAGAACAGACATCGCCAGTGCAGAGAGGTCAGCATCTTCAGGCTCCGAGTTGATGGAGTTTAAGAGTTGGTGAACTTTCGGATCTAGATGTGTCTGACATTGCGGAGTCTGAAGATGTTGATTCTTTGATATTGGCAGTGTCATTGACTAATTCTTTGTCAAATGAATCAATAGACGGGCCTGTAGGACTAGACAATGTGTGATTTGATTTGGATGTTTGTGGTTGTGGAAGAGGTTTATCAAATGCCAAAGATGGTGCAAAAAGGGATTCTGAGACGGCCTTTGGGTTAAGTGGATAAATACCGGTGGAGCTGTGATGTTTTCACAAGTAATACCGTCGTCCCATGCTTTCCGGAAAATACGTGGCCAAGTTGCTTTATTAATAACATGCGACGGATGTTCGGAAAGGAACTCCGTGCAGGTTCTGTTATATGCCTTAGAAAAAGGGCCAAAAACTGCCTTATCAAGTGGCTGCAATGCATGTGTGGTGTGGGGTGGCAAAGCCAATATTGAAATGTTCTCTTCTGCTGCATTTTCAAGCAAGCCAATTACCTCATGGGAACTATGGGAGTCAAGGATCAAGAGCTGTGGCACCTCAGGGCCACAGTGCTTGAGAAATACTTCCCGGAACCATTCCTCCCCAATGACATCACACATCCACGCCCTCTCTTGATAAGTCCAAAAAGTCCCCTCTGGAGCGTCAAGAGTGGCAAAAGGACGGAGTGATTTTTCGGTTTTTCCCTTGCAAACACACATGGGAGGCATTGCCTGACCACATGCATTTACGCATGCTAACATAGTAATATTCTCCCTAGAGTTTGAAACCCTGCTCGTTACATTACGTTTCCCTTTTGCTGAACATATGTGTACTGGGGTGTGCTCGAACTGTTTTCCAGTCTCATCTAAATTCCAAATGGCCTCCGACCACAATTAATTTCGCTATATGTTTCTATATAGCCTTAGTGGCTATAACATTTTTATTAATATCAGAAGGCCCGTGAAGTTTTGTATGTACCTTTGCCTGCATGGGGGACACATACCCTGAAAAGGACAACCCCTGTTGTCCAGCTCTTTCTCCCAGCATATTGGTTTAAACAGACACACCCTCTAAACCAGGCCGGAGTACACCCATTTTACACAAAAAGCACTACTTTTGCATGGGCCGGAATTACCACAAACAAGTCTTCAATGTCAACAAGTTACTCATGTTTACAAACTACATGCTATCCCCTGTCACTTCAGTCAAACAGTTGCCACTTCATAGCTGTCTGCCATGAAATAATCACAGTCAAACAGCAGACTACTTGCGCGGTCAAACTTCCGGATTTTGGACAACCAAATGGGAAGATAACTGTAATCTGAGGCCTATCAGTCCATTTTCCCCCCTAAAAACTGGCCCACACTAATGCATTCCAATGATATACATATTAAAGCAATGCTCAGTAAGTATCAGGATGTCACCTTTAAACTGAGAGTATATAGAGGAGGTGTTAAAACGCCTACCACAGTGCCTTGCCATGGCCAATTTTAGCAATGGAAACTTGAGGGACACCAACTTCAAAATGTAATAATTTTATCAAATGTTGGAATTTCTTCATACAATGAACAGCTATTTTTTCTTCTACATATGTTCTATCTGCACAGTGTTGTCTTGGAAAGATTTTAAAATATTTAAAGGAAAACAAATCAATCATTAGATTTTACTTCATTTTTAATTAAATATTAAACTTTAAATCTGAAACTGTAAAATTTTGCATTTTAGATATGATAAGTGGAGGTTTATTAAAGATATGGTGACTGAATTCATGGTACATTATTAGAAATGTGTCAGAGGGATGGTGAAAGTCACAAAATTGGGGCCATTTGCAACACATTTTACACACTAATTTCAGGGAAAATTAGACATGATAGGCCTCAGATTCAATTTTGACCTGCTGTATTTACTTAATCTACTTCATTTACTGTATTAGACATGTAGCCACTTTGTAAAAGGCAAAACAGTCCTTATAAATGCATATTAATATGAATATGCCCTACAGATATTACTTAGGTATACACCATAATATGTTTTTTGTTGACGACAACTTTGAAAATGAAGATTTTGTCACAAAATGCTGATATAAATCCTACCAAGAGGTACTTGCACCATATTTTTCAGTTTCCAGTGATAACTGTTAACAAGTGTAGTCATGTGCCAGTGTCTTGGATACCTCAGTGTAGTATTTCTTGATTGGAAGGATGTTTGTAGTAATGACCACTGAATATGCATTATGGATTATTCTGCCATATGTATTACAAGCCAAATGTTAACCTTTTTGGCACATTTTCTGCAATAAACTTGACAAGTATACCAGCATCTGATTACTGAACACAATAAATACATTTAGACAGCATAGAATATTAGCCTATTAGATTTTCTAAGGATAAAAGACCATTTTTGAAAAATGACTGAAGTGTGTAATTTACATAAATGTAGGTGAAATGTATTATTAGAGTACTTAATCTTGTTAAAAACTGTATACTATTTATTTAAAGTGTTTAATTACATTTAGTAGTGATATATTCATTATATTTAGATCTTCTGTCCAATTGCAATAATTGAGAAACTCATTAAAATTCAATATGTAAAAAAAAAATTAAAATCTCAATATTGACTAACAAAATCCAACTTTTGCTCTTTTTTACCAAATTATTAGCTCAAAACTGTTAAAAAATATTGCAACAACCTGTAGTAACATCAGAGGTCATTTTATGCTATTTTGGAGGATATTGAAATTTAAAAGTTGAACATTTTAATTTTAATTTTTAATAAATTTAAAAAAAATGTTTTTTAATTTAATAAAATATTGAGAAAATAAATAAATGAGTTTTCATATTCCTTGTGGTATTCACAATCAGTCTGTGTAATTTCACCTCTCTGGTTATAATACTTTCATCAGAATCAAGCATTTAACCGGTGTAATGTGTGAACTATATCAGGCCTCAGACCACAATTAATTTCGCTATATGTTTCTATATAGCCTTAGTGGCTATAACATTTTTATTAATATCAGAAGGCCCGTGAAGTTTTGTATGTACCTTTGCCTGCATGGAGACACATACCCTGAAAAGGACAACCCCTGTTGTCCAGCTCTTTCTCCCAGCATATTGGTTTAAACAGACACACCCTCTAAACCAGGCCGGAGTACACCCATTTTACACAAAAAGCACTACTTTTGCATGGGCCGGAATTACCACAAACAAGTCTTCAATGTCAACAAGTTACACATGTTTACAAACTACATGCTATCCCTTGTCACTTCAGTCAAACAGTTGCCACTTCATAGCTGTCTGCCATGAAATAATCACAGTCAAACAGCAGACTACTTGCGCGGTCAAACTTCCGGATTTTGGACAACCAAATGGGAAGATAACTGTAATCTGAGGTCAAATGAGATGGGGTTTTTTTGTAATGTCAAGAGTATTCATGACAGTACTTAGCTCATCAAAATATTTTTGAATGACAGGGCGGTTAAGCATTCTAGCACGAGAAGTTGTCAACTTCTCAGGCTTTCTAAGTACAAGCTCTGGGTAGCGTATGTTTAGACCCTGCCACCAATCATCCCCGGGGCAACCATTTTTAAAAGGGGTCTTAATTTTCAAAGATGTACAAAGGTGCAACACTTTAAGTAGCAGTTGTTTTTTGCTGATGCCGAAACCTTTGTTGGCAGCTTCTATGACCTTTACCAGAGCTTCTTCAATCTTTGGTGGCAGAACAGGCAGTCTTCCAGGCCTCGAACCACTTGCATATCGGCCGCAAACGTGGTCGATGATAGTTGTTTTAGGGACTCCAAACACTTTGCTTGCTTTTTTATATCCCATCAACCGGGTTCGCACCGCGGTCACTGCATCGTCCAAATTCTTTCGATCGTATCGCATAGTTTTATTTGGTACCATATCCTATTAAATTAAATTAAATTAACCGAAATTAGGCCTACTGATAAAATCTTTAATTTTGTTGTTGTTGTTATTGTTGTTGTTGTTGTTTATATTAATATGTTAATATGCTTGCCTGAGGTGTTGGAGTCTCAGGATCAAATCACATCCGTGGACCTGTCCAACTGATTGACTTTTGCTTTGTTTTGTTCCAACCAGTGCATCACGACTGGTATATCAAAGACCGTGGTATGTGCTGTCCTGTCTGTGTGAACGTGCATGTAAAAGAGCTCTTGCAGCTAATGGAATAATGTAGATTTCCTCTGATGACTACGCGTCAGAATTAAGCTTAGCAAATGTTTTTACTGCCACTTACTACAGATTATTAATTAATCAATGTACTCTAGTGGTGTCGTTGAACAAAACAAACTTTCACTTTTTGTTTAATGGACTTAGGGATCGTTTTTTTGTTGTTGTTTTTTTGTGTTTTGTTTTTGTTTTTAAATGTATGTATTTTATAGACATTGTATAAGCTCTTCTTGTGTTTATTTACTTGAAATTCCTCAATGTTGTAGATATATTATTAACTGTAACTGACCTCCAGGTTTTTGCAAAGATAATTGATATGGGGTCGCATTTAAGCCTGCTAAACAAAATAGCAGGATAAATCCAACCCCTTTTGAAATTTAAATGTAACTTGTTGTTAATGCATTTTTTCTTGAAAAATAAGCACATATTTACATTATGTTAACTGATTTTATTGCATAAACAATTTCATACTAAATTTTATTGTCGGATTGTATACCTCCGATGTGGATTTTTCCAACATTGCTCAGTCTTCTAAAACTTGCTTGAATGCTAGCAGACGGCCGGAAGAAAAGATCGAGCAAGTACGCATGAATAGTAAAGACTAAAGATGGTTTGTAACGGTGCTTTTCATTGGGAGGTTGAAGGTACCTTTGTTATGAAAGGAATACATCCGTTGGTCTGAAAGAACGGTTGCCGAAACACTATTTAATTAACGAAAATCCGAAGGGGTCGGGTTTACACGTAGGGTCGGAATATCACCAACCTACCCTACTTACCCTCGAAACCCACGAAAATAAAAATCCTCAAAAATTTCCAGTTATACGGTAATAATTAAATAATACATTTTTATTGACCAATAACCCTTGTAACTCGTCCCGACGGGAAACAATTACAATAAACAATGAAAAGGAGTGTATGGGGAAGGAGAGTCCTTCGATTTACTTGGAAATGAAATGGAAAGAAAAAGGGCAAAGAAAGAATACGCTTGCTTTTGCGTACCTGATATTTGGCACACCAGTGGAAAGTTCATTTCATTTGTGAGGGGAGGTCGAATCTGTTTTTATGTTTACAGTATTAAAAAAGCAAAATAAATGATAAAAATGTTTTTAAAAATATAAATAAAAATTGTTTTAAAAAGGATGGGGGTGGGATACTGCGGGTAAGACAGGAAATTAATAAATAAAATATTTAAAAATAATAAGTTTGCTTTTGCCTCCGTGACGATTATCATGGGCAGCTTTGGATGTTGTTTTATTTGTTGGAGGGGAGCAGGCCCGTAGTGACAATATCTTAGGGAGGGTGCACAACTTCTAGCAGGGGTTCACAGAGTCATTAGTAGGAAGAAGGGACACAAGCCATAATTTTACTTTTTTTCAATTTCGTCCTCGAGTACGGTCACCTTCAATTCCCACGGGCCTGGGAGGTCAGGTCGAATCTGTTCGCTCGGTTATTAGGTTTTTTTTTAAATGTCATGCTGCTTTTTTTTTGGTGGTGGGTGGGGGGGGGGGGGGGTCAATAAAATACGACATTACATATGTGCTATTTGATCCACGCTAAGTCTATTTTTTATGATACTTTTTCAGGAGCTGTAGTATTTACTATTTTTTGGGTTTTTTTTGTGTGTGTGTCTTCGTTAAATTTGTCAAAATGTCGCTAAAAAGTATTGTATGTTCATCGCCGAATTTACCAACGATCCCAATGATCACTGATCGCTAGTCCTTTCATCTGCGAGCTGCTTTATTAAATAAATGTGTGTTAGCATCATTTCCAAAAGGAACATGGGTACAGGTTTTATCTGGAGCTGTTGTTGTTGTAGGTGTATTTTCTCTAGCACCCATTTACCATTTCCTGCACTAACTATACCAATATTGCCTGTATACGTTTACCGCTGATTAGACCAATGATGACGACGATCGCCGGTTACATGCCGTTTCCGAGCTTTGTTAAATAAATGTGTGTTGGCGTGATTTCCAAAAGGAACTTCGGGACAGGGGCTGTTGGTATTACAGGTATGTGTATATTTGCATTTTCTAGGACTGTTGTAGATATCTCTCTCTCTACTGGTAGTACTAAACCAAATAACTTCCGGCTGGGTCAAAGTTTGAGGTGTGCACCCAACTTTTAATAGAGAAGTGAACACCACAAGTCCTGTGATTGGTTATAAATGTGTGTTGGTTGTAAAAAAAATTAGTTTCATCTGGGCTAAAAATGTATGCAATTTTATTTCATATAGTACCACTGTGTCAAGTAGCCTTGTGCTTGGAACATGTATGGGGTACCTGTAAAAAAAAAAGTACTCAAATTTTGTGCGGAACTAGGGTAGTCATAGACGCTACCCGTTATCTCAGAAATGAGCAGCTTGACACCCACTTTTTTGTGATTCACTTTAAGGGTGAGGGGTGGTAGTATTTATATCCGTGGCGTCTATGTCGATTGATACGTTGCACGTAGGAGTTTTAGCCACATATGTTACTATTGTCGTCTATGGGATTTGATTTGGTAGTATACACCCTACTGTTGTTGTTCGTGTGTGTGTTTTTTTGTTTGTTGGGGGGGGGGGGGGGGGGGGGGGGGGGGGGGGGGCCCCTCCCCTAATATTATGTTAGGTAATAAAAATGATTTTGGCTTAGGTAATTGGTTGTTTGGCAAGTCTTCCTTATCCCCATCCCCCGAACAATACATACAATTTTATTTGGAAGAACATTCCCTTTTTTTTTTCAATTTTTATTTTAGTTTTTTTTATGTCAAATATATTTACATACTAATTTTATTCATTTAATATGACTTGGGGAAACACCCAATAATGAAATATGCCTTTTTTTCACCAGTAGCCATATACATGCACCATTGTGCATTTGTACTGCCGATCTTACAAACAATCGTTGGTTGTTTCATCTGCGATAGGCTTTGTTAAATAAATGTGTTACATGATTTGCAAAAGGAACTTACCTACAGGTTTTACCTGGAGCTGTTGTTTTTGCATGTGTATTCTCCACTAGCTGTACCAATATCATTATACATGTATGTTAACCACCGATTTGACCAACGATCGCAAGTCGTTTCAAATGCAAGCTGCTTTGTTAATATGTAAATGTGTGTTAGCGTGATTTCCAAAAGGATCTTGGATATAGGTTGTATCTATAATGCTAGTGCGGTTGTTGTTGCGGACCCAGTATATCCCCCTATTCCCGAATGACATTTCCTCTACTAGCTGTACTAATATCATTATACATGCAGGGGTTCAAAAAATTTCAAAAAAATTACTTGCCACAGGTAAATGGGTGCTAGAGAAAATACACCTACAACAACAACAGCTCCAGATAAAACATGTACCTATGTTCCTTTTGGAAATGATGCTAGGGTAGTCAGATAGTCACTTGCCCCATATATTTTTGCACTTGCCCATACTTCTTACAGGTAACCGATTGTGTTATACTCCTATTTAATTTAATACAGTGCTTAATAATGTAATAATATTGAAAGTAATTGGTTTGATTGCACAAATAAAGAATTTTGCCAATAGGTTAAAACACTTACTCAGGAAGTATTAAATGTATATGTCTGTCCATTAATATCCACTGTCTTCTCTATTTGTTGATTTAAACTTTATTTTTTTAAATAGTGTCCATTTGTTGATTTAAAATTTGTTACTTGTTTGATAGTGTCCACTTGTTCATCTCAATATAATTATTGTGTCGATGTATGTCTTAGTGGCCGTGGATGTGGCGAGAACCCTTTCCACTGGCATTGGTTGAAAAATGTTTATCGATTTTGGCCCATGTGTCATTATTGTGAGTATATTATTTAACATTCTCTTCCCCAAAACACTTCTCTGGGATGTTTTTATCCTGTTCATAGCTGAGAAACGTATCTCGCAAACAGCCGTGGCTGGGCTTAAAGTAAACATGAGCTATGTTAATGATTTTAAATTGTGCATGGTTTGTAAACAACAGAAGGGGACATCGATTGAAGCCTTGTATTTTTTATTTATTGAGCATAATTTATTTGTTAAAAACTATTAATAAAGCAGAAAGCTTAGAGGGCATCGCACCATCATGATTATGGCATATAGGCTAATAAAATCTAACTTGTCACGATTATGACGTATGGCTAATGGAATCTAAGTTCATTTTACACGGACGTAGATTTACATTTGCAAAGTACTGAAAAACATTAAGTATGTTCTGCTACAAGGTTTATGATATCTAAACTAAAATATCTTGCAACGTTCATTTGCAAAGAGTAGATTCCAGAGTCCACCGCATTAACGTCTAATATAATTTGAATATGACAATTTTTGCAAGGATTAAACATTTTGAATGCATTCACAAGGCATGTATATTTTATTTTTATTTTAAATACACCTGCGAAGTCACAGTATTGTCTCAACGCTCCATTATTTTTCAGTAATGGAGAGATGAAACCCTACTTAATTAACCCACTGAAATCATTGGTGTTAAACTCCATACTAACATATATTTACATAAAATTATTATTTAGTGGTGTATATTAAGTAGGGGAATTTTCTTGTAACTCTCCATTTCTGAAAAATAATGGGACTCGTCTCTATTATTTTTTCAGGAATGGAGAGTTACTCAGACATTCCCCTATACATAAGCTGTAAAGCGTATTGGACGCTATTTCCAAGTTTGAAGATCAACAAACCGATTACTTGTACGAATTCAGTCAAACATTCAGTGACTGAAATTACCGATCTTAGTCGATAGTAAAAGGGGAATAACTCTAAAGCTGTTAGTAAACTTTTCAACACATTGTTTTCTGTTTTGGCATTAACGCATTGGCAAGAGTTCCGATCGCTCCAGCATTTAGGGTTAGGGTTAGTTCTCCTTAGAGCTATGTAAATGCTCGAACGATCAGAACTCTTTCCAAAGGTTTTACCGAGATTTGTAACAAAATTTTAAAAAAAGAAAAGTTTTAGGTGTTAATTAGTCACTTGTCATCGGGCATATGCAATTAACATAATTACTTGCCCGGCATGAAAATTCCATTTGGTACGGGCATCGGGCGATGGGATTTTTGAACTCCTGACATGTTTACAGCCGATTTGACCAATGATCCTAACAATTGCGGGTCATTTTTTGGTAAAGTATATTATTTTCATGTTAATTTGATCCATACAATTTGATTTTGGGAAACTTCTTAAGATTTATTTCATCCATGCTAAATCTGTTACTGGTTTATAATATTTTGATTTTTTTTCCCAGGCATTACAGTAAGTGCAAAAACTAAATAATAAAGAACACAAAGAAGAATCTGGTATATTTTGAGTAAAATGCCATGTCATTACCATTTTTATTCAACGTGATATTATTATCAATAGAATAAATATTAATAATACGGGCGTAGGACGGTATATATATATATATATATATATATATATATACCCATATGGGCCCATTCGATCTCTGCACAGTGTGCAGATTGCTTCTACAGCCACTGATTGGCTGGCTTTAAAATCACGATGTTTGGTTGGTTGCTTGTCATGGCCGGAACTTCACTTTCATTCATATAATATTGTTTCCATTCATGAGTCAGATTACACATACGTTATACGATATACAAAGATTTAATTACAAAAACAAATGGACTCACTTGTTTCGTAAACATGAAATGGTATATTTCCATAAGCAGTGGCTTTAGTAATATATAAAAATAATTATTTTCAAATGCAAATACAGTCGTATTATTTTGTACTGTAAACATTTGGCTGTAAAAAGAATGCCGTTATGCTATGACGTCACTTACATTACGTCATGTAATGTGCGTAAGATTATATGACGTAATGGCTGATGGCTTTGTTGTAGACTGCAGAGGAATTTTTACATTAAAAATCAGTTAAAATTGACAATGGGTAATAAAGAGAATAACTAACTCGCTACGAGGAGTTACGAATTATCTGTCCCTCGTGAATGAATGTTGTAAAACCCTCGCCAAAGGCTCGGGTTTACAACATTCATTCACTCGGGACAGATAATTTGTAATTCCTCGTAGCTCGTTAGTTATTCTCTAAATATATATATATATATATAAACCATCGCTACTCTCCCGCTCCCCCCCCCCCCCCCCCCCCCCCCACTTCCTAAGCCAGTGCTAAAAGGTACCTACATAACAGCCCCATTCTTCCACTTTCCCCTGTCACTGTTCAGAAGGCCGAAAAGTTTACATTTTAAACCCGAAATTCAAAATTTTCTCGGGAAAGCAGGTTCAGGCCCTGAAATACATGTATTTTCATTATCCAGATGATTGAACCGACCCCGCCCCCCCCAACCCCCCACCCACCCCCAAGACACACATTTCAAATACACTCTGCGGCCATTCTTATAGGCTATATCCCTCACCCACCCACCAAACCCTCAAAACAAATCAAAATAAAATCTCAATTTTATTATTTATAATTATGCCCCCCCCCCCCCCCCCCCCCCCCCCCCCCCCCCCCCCCCCCCCCCCCCCCCACGATACCACTGCCTTAGTAGCTGGAACAAGAAATAGTCCCACTGGTGGGGATTGACCAAGTTCCCGACTGTGCAACAGGCTAGCGCTAGCCGAGTTGGATGGAGTGTGTCGGAGCGTCTGCTACATTAAGCGGGTGCCGGTGCAGGGGACCAAAGGTTAATCATATGACGATTATTAAGTGCCTGTGACTGGAATTTTTTTGGGGGGAATGATGTTGTAAGACATTGTCTTGATTATTTTGATATAGTGTTGGGATAGTTACTAGAGCTAGGTGGTATTAAAAGTTGAGGATCGGTATCGGTTTTTTGGGGGTGATTTACCTCTGTATTCGGTATAGACACAATACTAATACCGATATCGAGCAGTATTTTCAGTATATATACTCGGCTTTAAATGCATGCCTGAGATAAGGCTCACCTGCAAATTTCATCAAAATAAAATTCCATACACAAGGCTCTCGTTTGATTTATACCCAACTCATTTTGCATTCGTTAGATACATGTATGCTGTTAAGTGTTATACTAAATGGCGAGAAACATTTTTCAATGCCGAACTTTCAGTATTTTGACATTTGCTCGGTACAGTAAATCGGTACTGACATAGTATACCGCCTAGCTCTAATAGTTACCGTTACAGAATGAATGAATGAAGAAATTAATATTTAACGACACCCCAGCACAAAAATACACATTGGCAATTGGGTGTCAAATAATGACTACGTGTCAGAATTACGAAAAGGTTGACATCCAATAACCGATGATTAATGTGCTCTAGTAGTGTCATTAAACAAAACACTAACTTTTAACAATATTAAAATACAGATAAATGTTCACAAAGGGTCAATTTTTTAAGAACAGAGTAAAAATTAGTAATATAAACAAATATTATGTAGTAACATGAAAATACCTGCGATTTAGCTTAGTTGTTCTCAACTTCATGTCGGCTCTTTCTTTGACGTACAAGCCCAAATCAAAACCAAAACTATTTCTCAAGCAGCTCGTGCATCTTGTATCGGGGACAGTTCCAACAGATTGTCTGGGTCACCATAGTGGATTAAGTACTAGTTAGTGCTGCTGTTTGTCGATTAAGTCTTCACAATATTATCTTTGGGTGAATAAATTAATTGTGGAAAATAATATTAACTACATTTTTAGGGGTGATTTTTAAAAGTCACTGCAATAATTTGAATAATCAAAATCATGGGCTTGGTTGTTTCAATGTTTGATCTCGCTGAGCAGCATGGTCTAATCGTGTGTGTGTGTGTGTGTGTGTGTATGTGATCATATATGACGTCACACTGTTGCAGCATGCCACCTATGTATGTGACAATTGGTTGAATCAACCTTTGCCAAGCATGCAAATCGTGCAGGGCTGTAGCTAGGTGGGGGGGGGGGGGGGGGGGGGGGGGAGAAAAAATCCAGAATTTTTTTTATAGAAAATTCTATTCTTAACCGTTTACGGAGTTTTAAACTACTAACTACTCAGTTGCACCCCCTCCCCACCAAAAACATTTCTAGCTACGACCTTTTTTTCTGTCATCAATATATTAAAACCGGTAGTACCGGGCTTATGTGCAATGTCGATTGGGGTGGGTGGGGGAACAGTTGCTTGTCCTACCAAAAACATACTATATCACATTTTACAGGCTTTATCCTCTGCCCTACCAACCCCAACCCCCTCCACCCCCCCCCCCCCCCAAAAAAAAAATCAAACAAAATCTCAGACTCAAAACATACATATTGATATATACTGTATATCTTTGCCTATAAGTCGAATTTTTTTCACCCAAAAATTATTTTATAACTTGGGGGGTCGACTTATAAGAGGGTAAAAAATTTCACCCAAAAATATTATCGTTTTGGGGATTATTTTATAAGTTTTATTGTTAAATTATGCCCTGTAATTATATATATACTCAAATATGTTAATTTGACTAATTTATTTTTTATAACCTATTTTTTTGGCATTAGAACGGTTTTGGTTATGCGAAAAAAGGTGTGCGATCTCATTCACATGCCAAGACAGCAGTCCACTTAGTTAAAATAACAGCCATTATTAATAGCAAAATGTAAACAATATACTAACTACCTGTTGCCCGAGTTTATTTTGAAATCTGGTCACTGGCATTAATGGTTGTCAAACAATGTTTTGTCGATGATTAACTTCATGAATATTACAGAGCTTTCCCTTAAAATAGCTTGGACTGATCTCTGCAGTTCACTAGAGCAATAGGGACACACATCATTTGGTACAAAAACCAGTGTACTTTCCAGAGTTATCCTCCTTACATGTATTAATATGGTGGCAAAACGTGATTAACTGATGATCGTAGTGATCTGTTGCCAGTGTTGATAAATAAAGTTGTTGTCTGTGCACAAAACCATGCTGTACAGTGCCATACGTTAACAGTCAAACAGCTTTCACTATCTACTAAGGGGATATTTCGTTTTGATGCTCTGTAGTTTGATTAGAATATTGCAATGTACAAATCGTGAAAACCAAAGTTTGTAAAATAATTTTCTTTTGTTCAAATATCACACATTATTGTTCTCATGTGCTGAAAATAAGAAATACTTCAATATTTATAAGTTGTTTTTCATGGGTCGACTTATAAACAGGTCAATAAAAGAAATATGTTTTCAGGGCTTGAAATTAGGGATTCGACTTATAGCCAAGATCGACTTACAGGCGAAGATATACGGTAGTCTTAGCAAACAATTTTTTATATGCATCATTCCAGACAAGTTATACAACAAGCGAGCTCTTTACCACTGGGCCCGGCTATGTCCCGCCCCCTCAGGCGTCTGGAATGCACAGATCATTAATGGGGAGAAACAGTCATCACACTGATGGTCAGTGTGTGTATTCTGTTCCAAGGTTCGTGTAATTCACTACAATACCGTTCAGCTGGTACAATGTATTCGAAACAAAATAATATGCTGATGGACACTACTTGTGGTTCTGTCGAATACTAAATGTGATATTTGTCACACTGATTCCCGTGAATTGCTGTAAGTTGTAGGCCTACTTTCCAAGAACAAGTTTGTATTTTCAGTTAAGTTTCCCATAAATTAATCATGACAATTTCGAATAGGGTCATAGAGTTTTACGTGCATATTCAGAACAAGATATTGTAGCACACGCCTGATATGGGCGCACGTGCCGGCCTCGGTCCAGGAATGGAAAAGGGTGAGAGAGGGGGCAATTTTGGTGCTATTGAATTTTGAATATCCCGTAGGATTAAGTCAAAAGGGAGAAAAAATGCGCAAATTCTCGAAGGAATTTTGGAACATTGTTAACATTTATGAGTTTGATTTAGACTAGTTCTAAATTTATAGGGTTATTCCAAAAATGGCCATACTGGGGGTAAAGGCATGGCAACTGTAGTGCTCGTTCCGATGATAAGAATAGAAGTACCTTTATACCAAGGTCAGAAAAAGGGGCAGAGGAAAGGGGGGAGGGCAGTATCAGTTGTGGGTAGCATAACGGTAAATAATTATTAAAATTATTGGGGTTTTTGGGGGGTTTTCGGAGTGAGGGTATGAATAGAACATGTAACTCATTTTGGTAAACAAATCCCCTCCTCCGATTACATGCCACATAAATGGTGGGGTCTAGGGACTATGCCTTTTTTTCCACTTTTTTGTGTGTGTGTGTGTGTTTTGTTGTTGTTTTAATTCAAGATGTCTGTGGGTGCATTTGTGGGATATTTAACTTCATTATTCATTATTGGGGTGCGCTGACCAGAGACCAGATATTTATTTTGTTTGCCCTAATAGACATCCTGACTCCTTGTCTTATAAGAGAAATTAATTAATTATTAGACAACCTAAATCCATGCCTGACTACTAAAAAAACAGAGTATACATGTACATCTAAAATTTCAGGCTCACCCTATTCCGATACCTCTCATAATAAATGTTTCATTCGGTCGAGGTGTCCCGAGTTCGTAACTAAATTGCCAACAACCGGGCCAGTGGCCACGAACACTTCAAAAGATTGTTAAGATATTTATTTTTCTCTGTTTCTGATTGGCTAATCGAACATTGAATCTGGCTATATATTTTCTGTGCAAATTCACCAAACTGCTTATAATTTTGGGGATCCAGCTTGAACCCTGCATCACTATAATGTCACAAAACACTGACTACCAGATGAACGATACAGGCCCCAGGTAAGGGCAGAAGTTTTTACGTGCACATTCAGAGCAAGCTGTTGTAGCACACAACTGTCTTGGGCACAGGTGCCGGCCTCGACTGGCTCCTCCGTCCAGGACAGGAAAGGGTTGGGCAGTGGCGTAGCGTGGGCGGGGCCACCGGGGCAATTGCCCCGGGCACAACATTCTTCACTGGTGGAAGAGACTCGGGGAGTGCTAATGGTCCACTGGTTAGGGGGTGCAATACTTGCCTTGCCCTGGGCGCTGGCAACCCACGCTACGCCACTGGGTTGGGGTGGGTGGGAGAAGGGACTGCCTGTACTGGCAGGTGTAAGAGAGGACCAGCAGCCCGATCGGAGTTGGTAACAGGCTTTGTGCTATGGAATTTGGAATGTCCCCTAGAATTAATGCCAAAGGGAAAGGGTGCGCAATTTGAATGAAGGAAATTGGGTGCATTTTTTAACGATCTGCCAAAAAAAAAGAAAAAAAAAGGGAGCTACATATGTTTTTGAAATTAGTATGCTGAGAGTAGCTCGTTAATGGGACCTAGTTGGTGCTGAGGTGTCTCCCTAGGTTGCCCCTAGGGGCCCTTAGAAGGGCCTGATCTGTTCAGATCATGGCATTACAACCCAGGGGAGACTCGTTTGCAATTGTGTATTATATGGGCCTTTCTGGTGAATTACATGAACATGTGGAATTATACACACAGTGACCCATCAGTTGACCGATTGTATATTCGAGACATCTGGTGATTTGCTTCCCTTGAAAGTCTGTTTATTCAAGACATCTTGTGATTTGTTTCCTTTAAGAGTATGTATTCGAGATGTTTGGTGGTTTGCTGCAAGGCAGGCAAAACAAGACCTTAAAAGATAATTGTTTTGCATACTTCGGATGGTGGTTAGGTTGTGGGGAGCATCATTGTATATAATTATTAATATTATTGGGTGGGGGTTCGTTGTTTTTTTAGCGCCTGTAACAAAGTTCCTGGTCCGATGATGGAGGTGTAGGGACTATGCCTACACATTTGTAATTCAGTATGTGTGTAGATGATTCTACGATATTTGATTTCATTATTCATAACAACAACAACAGCCCTAGATAAAAAACTGTAACCAGGTTCCTTTTGGAAGTCACGCCAACTCGCATATTAACAAAGCAGCACACAAACGAGCGGGGATCATTGGGATCGTTGTTCAAATCGGCGGTAAACAAGTATACAATGTTATTGATACAGCTAGCAGAGGGAATGTAACTGGGAGTTAGAGAGAATATACCGGGCCCATAACAACAGCACCCGATAAAACCTATATCCAAGTTCCTTTTAGAAATCACGCTATAGCTCACATTTATGCAACAAAGGAGCTCGCAGATGAAACAATTGTTCCGATCGTTGGTTAAATTGGCGATAAACATAATGATATTGGTACAGCTAGTAGAGAAAGGGTAAATGGTGGCTAGAGAGAATATACCCGCAACAACAACAACAGCCCCTGATAAAAACCTGTAACCAAGTTCCTTTTGGAAATCATGTCAACTCGCATAGTAACAAAGCCAGAGGTGGATCTGGAAGGGGGGGGGGGGGGGGGAACCAGGGGCCCGCCCCCAAAACGTTGGAATACAGCTTCAGTTATCATCTTCAAATTAATAAACCAACAAGTGAGAATCGCACTTTGCTGTTTTTCCCTGAACTCGGAATACTTTGGCCTAACCTCTGGTTTGGTCTATCTGCCGAAACATTGCGATTCAATACGTACATTTCCGTGTCAAGCAAGCAGCAACGGAAAAGCCCGATAGTAAGGATTTCCGAATGTGACAATTTATAAATAGTTTGACACTGTCACAGTTCAGAACATGTATATAAACAGCACAGAGGGCTGCACTCAATCCTGAAGTAGTAGATATGCTGATTTTCTTGAAGAAAAATATAGCCTAAAACATTTAGCCTGACAGCTGAAACTACTAAAGATCATTAAAAAGTTTATGCCTTCTGCTTTCATTAAAAAAACAAACACATAAATATTAAATTTAAATAATATCAACTATATTGCAATACCAGTGTTTCCCCTAGGGGCCGGAAGGACCCCGCACCGACCCCGTGAATTTCTTTACCGGGACCGTAAAAATTGTAACCATTAAAAAAAGGGACGAGTTCACTTCTGTGATTAATTCGCCAATATTATAAAAAATAAATAAAATGCAAATGCTAGTAGTCATAAATATACTAGTATTCCACAAATATGTACGTTGTTAGAGCCCGATGGCCAGTGAGGGGAAAACAAATAAACCATCATGATGATGATCAGGACTCACCCTGGATCAAAAATACCTGTAGCCAAAATATTAGCCAAATGGAATTTTTATTTGCCATATTGAAAATGCTTTAGCCAAACTTGTTTTACGCAGTACGGTATAGAGTATTTATATATGAATATGAAAATGCATCTTTTTCAGCTAATTGTATACAAACTGGAATAAATCTGAATAACAAAACCTCAATGGGGGTAGGGGTAGTTAATATATTACTTAGATTTTTCAGTATTTTTCAATGGTATGGAGCACAACCCCGGACTTGCCACTGTGCTCTGCCCGTCCCGTTCATGTCTAATCATCCTCTAACGCTCGGCGTCTTTTGACAGCTTCTTAGCCTTCCCCCACGTGGAGGGGGACCAAGTTACACAGATATGACACTGGTGTTCAAAACAACAAGAACGGCATGCCCGACATAACAAATGCTGGTCAAACTAGGGCAGTCATTTAAGACAACCCCCCTCGGCACACACAACCAACCCATTGGAGCCTGAGGAAGCCGTGTCAGACATTAAACCACCTGTGTAAACCACCCTCAAAAGACCTCGTATGACAGAGTAATTAAAACAAAATTACAAATTAATAAACAATTTGACAAAAGTTTACTAGAGCAAAACTCGAACACTGAAGCAATGGAGGACTGCAGAATCAAAAATGAAGATATACGGTCTACCCATGCACGGGGGTGTAGGTCATACATCCGGCAAGGGGAGATAATTCTGCAGTGGAGGTTATAACTCAGGGTCATATAGCATTGTTGTTGTGCTAGTACGGTAAGTTGAATAAGACTATTATTGATTACTGGTGTCCTTTACTTTTGACCTAGTGACCCAAAAGTTGCATGCACACAGCAAATAGTTTCCAGTTTTACATAACTTACCATGGTAACCAACAGTTTGCATTAGTTACCATGGTAACAGTTTTGAACTGGTTACCATGGCAACAGAATTAATAATTTTCATCTATCTTTTCTATGGGCATAGTACAATTATGTCACTGTACATTGGTTGTTTCTCAGTCCTTGAAAATTATTTTTGTTTTGAAATTTTCTTTGTGTTTTGCATTGGTTACCATGGTAACAGAATTCACAATTTTCACCCGCTTATTGTTATGTCATTATACAGTGATATGTATTCAAATAAATTAATTTGAAACATTTCTTATGGGAAAAGTTTCCTCTTTTTGCATTGATTACCATGGTAACAGAATTAATAATTTTCATTTGAAAATGACAGGAATTGAAAGGGCATATACTTTGTTGAAAACATGTGTTATTTGACTAACATATATAAAGTAAAAGAGAAAGTATACATATTTTATGTCTAGGTAATGTTGGACATAATGTCCACAATTTACAAAAATGTGTTGATGGTAGTATATGTGTATTTGACCCTATTATTCAAAAACAAATTGTTTGTTTACTTAATTATTTTTTTTAAATCAAGTAGTAAAGTTAATAAATCACAGCATAGACTTAAATTAAAATTAAAATATTCGTTTTAAATTAAAGTTTTTATAATTATTAATGAAAAAATGGGATACTGAAATTTGCAGCTGTTGCCATGGTAACATAAATAATATAACTGACTACAAAATGTTAGCATTACGTAGGTGGATATTCTTAGTATATGTGTGTGTACTTTCATGCCAACTGATTTTAATAATATTACTAAAAATGTATAATAGTTAATGTTGGACATTATGTTCATAATTTACAAAAAAGTGTTGATGGGCGAATGTGCATTTGACCATATTTTTCAGAAAAACATTGGCTGTCTACTTATTTTTTTCTTTAAATCAAGCAGTGTGGTTAATAAATCACAGCATAGACTTAAATTAAAAGACAAATATTAGTTTTAAATTAAAATTTTCATAATTATTATGAAAAAAATGGTATATTGAAATTTTCAGCTGTTGCCATGGTAACAAAAATAATATAGCTGACTACAAAATGTTAGCATTAAGTAGGTGGATATTCTTAGTATATGTGTGTTTAATTTCAAGTTAAAATGTCAACTAATTTTAATAATATTACAAAAAATGTATAATAGTTAATGTTGGACATTATGTTCATAATTTACAAAAAAAGTGTTGATGGGCGAAAAACAGTGACTGCAGGCCTTGACCGTAACTTTTTTCAGTGGTAGCCCATTGGGCTACCAGGTTATAAAAGCTAGTAGCTCTCAGTAAAAATTGGTAGCCCCATTACTTGAAAAAAACAAGAAGAGAAAAAACTCAAAATCATTTATTTTATTTAAACATGTTGTTTATGAGCAATATACTGTGAAATATATAATAATAATAATAATAATAATATTAATAATAATAATAATCCCTACATGTCTACCCACATTTAAAACTACTGGTTGGAAATTAACAAAACAAACTATTTTTTAAGGATGGCCTCAAAGGAGGGGTAAATATGGTATGAATTTTTCTTTTTACATCTAACCACCACCACCACCCAAAACCCAATGTATCCTACCTACAGTAACTTGTTTAATACGATTCCAGAAACACAGTAGTATTAGTTTTTAAAAACATTTTTTTTGTTTAGGCCTATAATCTTGTAATGAAGGCTTATATTATTGAAACACTTCATATGCTTTTCATGTGTAGAACTTGGTCCGAACAGACGTAGAAAGAAAATGTGATTCTTGAAAAAGGTATTTTAATGTGCGTCCTGCACTATAGTGTTGAACTGTCTGCTAATCGTACGACCCTGAAGATCGATATTGCATATTTTAATACTTAAAATGGCGGTAACTATCTTTAATAGGTGTCATTTCAAAGAATCTTAACAAAACTTGCCTTTATTCCAAAACAATAGCGTTTTTTACTGATGACAATAAACTTGTAAATGCCGTAAGGCCAAACCAAAAAAAATGATTTGTTTCCGGTCTACGTTGCGACCAAAATGGTCGCCAATGCGACCAAAATGTTGGCATGGAGACCGATTGAATTTATTATCATCGCCATCTGGCGACTGACTCCAAAAACGTCTAAGCATTAAATTATTTGCCATGTGCGTTCAGAGTCCTAGCAGCGAAAACAAATGAAATTTGTTGACATCATTGTGCAGTCGGAACATTTCACTATTTACGAAGTTGTCCGATTGATCACTGTAAATTCCGTATTAATTGTCGGTACAATTCGGAACTCATTGTTGATTTTAGTAATTTGGCGAAAACAATCCAGATACTTACAACACATTCATAAATGATACAAAATAAGTAGTGTCGCACTGTGGCGAGTAACATTTTAAGCTTGGCTAGTAAATTTTGTTTGTCCACTAGCCAAAGAAGAGTAAGTTATAAAACCGAGTGTAGAACACTGTTAATAACACGTGCTCTTATTAGGTACCACAGTAATTGGTCACACACGAGATCGCATGACAGTACGGTAACGTGTGTGGCGATTAAACGGCTTTTATTACAAACTGCTAAATACTGTAGGCCTATAGAGGAAAATATATCGTATTATCGTAACTCCAGTCATCTCATACATTGTAGGTTTATTTTCCAAAAACAACAACGTGCGATCTCAACAAAACAATAAAGGATTTCTCGATACCACATGCACAGACTACAAGTCATCGCGTTTTTTCCACATGCAAAGGTGAAGGTCATTTGAAGAAGACGTGGTACAATTTTCGTTGTTGGCTACTCCTTAAACAAAAATTGCAAGCTTAATAAATAGCTGGTAACAACCTTGCGGCAAGGTAGTAACTACCGCGTTTCGAGCTAGTATTTGGAACCTTTTTACAACCTTACCGCAAGCTTGCGACAAGCTTCTTGCAACCTTGCGACGAGCTGCTTGCAACGAGCTTCTTGCAACCTTGCCGCAAGCTTGTTGCATGCTTGCGACGATCTTCCTGCAAGCTTATTCAGTTTAAGCTAGTATTTGGAACCTTTTTACAACCTTGCCGCAAGCTTGCAGGAAGCTTGTTGCAACCTTGACGCAAGTTTGCGACGAGCTTCCCGCAAGCTTATTCAGTTTAAGCTAGTATTTGGAACCTTTTTACAACCTTGCCGCAAGCTTGCGACGAGCTTCCCGCAAGCTTGTTCAGTTTAAGCTAGTATTTGGAACCTTTTTACAACCTTGCTACGAGCTTCCCGCATGCTTGCGACGAGCTTCCCGCAAGCTTGCGACAAGCTACCCGTATGCTTGCGACGAGCTTCCTGCAAGCTTGCAACAAGCTTCCTGCAAGCTTGCGATGATCTACCTGCAAGCTTGCATCAGTGGCAGCCATCTTGCATCTTGTATAATGCTTTAAAAAAACAACAATGGTTTTAAAGTGAAAAACATGAACAGTTAAAACAAAAAAATAGGTGCTACATGTTGTCAGATACTTAGGCTACAAAATTAGTTTACCTGTCTGATAGACATGTTCCATTTATGTGGGATAGTCTTGACTAAACTAATATGCTAAAAAGCTCCTGTCCTATATTCTTCTTCTTCTTCTTGTTTTAGGTTATATTCCTCCACTCCTATATTCTTCTTCTTCTTCTTGTTTTAGGTTATATTCCTCCACTATCTGGAGATCCACACTGTGGTGTAAAGTCATTTGTTTGTTTCTTGTTTTCTTTTTTCTCCTGTTCCACCAAGCAGGATTCAACCAAACTTGGTCCAAATGATCCTCTTATAGACCTGACCAAGTGTTGTTATTTTTCAGGCCAATAAAAATTCCAAGCTGGCCGCCCTGGCCTCTGAATAACTGAGACATTTTTAACTTTTACTCAAGTTCCACCATGCAAATTTAAACCATATGTATTCCTAATGATCCTCTCATGGCCCTGACCAAGTTTGTTATTTTTTGGGCAGATTTAAAATCAAGATCGCTGCCCTGGCCTCTGATTGACAGAGACATTTTTTTGCTTCCTTTCAAGGTCCACCAGGCAGGTTTCAATCAAACTTAGTCCAAATGATTCTCTCATGACTTACTAAGTGTTGTTATTTTTGTGGCTGATTCAAAATCCAAGATGACCACCCTGGCCTCTGATTGGCTCAGACATTTTCAACATCTTCTCAAATTCCACCAGGCTAATTTCAACCAAACATGGCTAATGTCATCCTCTCATGGCCATGCATATGTTATTATTTTTGGGGCCAATTAAAAATCCAATCATTACAAGATGATTCTGTTTTAACCATATTGTATTATCATTCGTATGTATTAATATTAATTTTGTTTTAATTATTATTGTAAATACTATCTAAATCTGTAACATGTATGTTTGGTTGTTTAGCCACTGTTCCCACTGAATTTGATAAATCATATTAGAAGTTATGAATTAAAAAAAAATAACCATGAAAATGATTTGGACTTAGCTTTTTCTCGACAAGTGTAGATATGCTTTCACAGTTGAAGATATACATGCAGCAAGCTTACAAAAATGAAAACATGCTTGCGGGAAGCTTGCACAGTTGAAGATATGCATGCAGCAAGCTTGCAAAATGAAAACATGCTTGCGGGAAGCTTGCACAGTTGAAGATATGCTTGCAGCAAGCTAGCAAAAATGAAAACATGCTTGCGGGAAGCTTGCACAGTTGAAGATATGCATGCAGCAAGCTTGCGCATGCTTTCACAAATGAAAACATGCATGCAGCAAGCTTGCGCATGCTTTCACAAATGAAAACATGCATGCGGCAAGCTTGCAGAAATACTGACTACCTTACGCGAGCTAAATGTTAGCTTACAAATAGCTTGCATTGCTTGTACTACCTTGTAACAACCTTGTAACTACCTTGCAACAACCTAGCCGCAAGCATGCATTTTTGTTATAGGCCTAATACCCAGAATTTGTTAATTTGTAGCCTGTAGGAAGATATCAAAAAGTGGGGTGGGTGGGTACACACACGTATAAAATTAATACATAAACCATCGATGCCGCTTCCTACGCCAGTGATGTAGATAGGCCTATCAACTGCTGAGCATGGGTAATAATTAAATAAACGGAATATTCAAGAATAACCACAAACATTAAACAGTTCACATTTATTTCAGTGTTTCAGTTAATTGGGAATAAATTAATTTGAGTGATTTTAGCATGGGTCCGTTCAATAGGATAATAAACATTAAAACTATAAGTCCCTCCCACAGGGAACGCCTTAGCCAGAGTACTCTGACTGTAAGAGAGCTAGACAGACATTTGGACATAAACACGCTCTCATTATTTATGTCCAAATGTCCGTCTAGCTCTCTTACAGTTAGAGTACTCGGGTTAGGAACGCCTTTTTTATTACTATGAAATTTACTACAAGTTATTCATTTCTAAGCTGATTGATTTGTAAATTGCACACAAAATTATTATTGTTTTGTTATTTCCAATAGTTGGACAAAGCTGTGAAGTTTTTGTGCAGTCATCTACTGACTGGATAAATCTGTGAACTTCTTGTGCAAACATCTATTGACCAACTTGGACCAATTTGTGCAGTCATCCTCTGACAAAACTGGACAAAGCTGTGAAGTTTCTGTGCAGTCATCTACTGACTTTTATTGGTGAAAGGAATAGTTTGAACTTTTTTAGTTTTCCTGTCTTTTGAAAATGGCATGTGAAACTTAAAACTGACATTGACAGTGAGATTGTTTTTATTTCTCTCTGGCTGCAAAGAGTAAACTAAGATTTTCCAGACAGCTTGCCTTCATGTCTTTCATCTTGAGACAAACACATTTACGGTAGGGTTAACCTTTCTTTGAACTAAAAAAAACAAAAAAAAACAAAAACAAAAAACCTACCTGTTACCTGAAACAAACTTCTTCTTTTTTTGGCCTAAGCCAGTTATCCCAGACAGGGGATCGCCATGTTTGTTTGTGTTATTACGTGACACGATCAGATGTCATTTTGAGCGAGGATATCGCACAAAGCAATAGTAAATGATGAGAGAGATTTAATTAAAAATAATTTGTAAGAATGATTAATATGTTTAACATTGAAAACATTTGTCAATTTATACATTTCTTTAACATTATAATAGGTATTAATTTTTTAAATAATAATTTGACAATTTCTATAGGTAGGGTAGAAGGAAATAAACCGCGATTGAGTTATGGTTTAGTTTAGACTTCAGCTGGCGGCAAATAGTCTTGATAATATAAGGCATTAGTTATAAGTAGGTGTCAAAACAACGGGCCATGTTGTTGATTGTCATAAATGACTACGAATAGATAACCTATGACCCAAGTGGAAATTCTACGAACCCTGTATATCTGGCCACTGAATTACTTCAAATTATTTGTATTAGTCCGCTATGTTAAAAAAAATCATACCACTGACAAATATATTCCTTTGTTTCACTGAATCATATTGGGCAACCGCCACCTATTGGTCAGACTAGGGGAGCAATTAACAGTTTCAGCAACTCGTGGCAGTAGAGAGCGCACACATGAAAGGGTGGAATTTCAGACATCGATGTCTTAAATGTCTTGTTGATTGTGGAGTGATTGGACATGTTAAAACATTTGGTAGCCCGGGGGACTACCGGGGTTAGACAACTGGTAGTCCGAGTGAGAAATCGGTTAGCCAAAACACCCCGGGCTACCACTAAGGTCGAGCCCTGGACTGTCTAATATTAGTTTTTACTTAAAGTTTTCATAATTATTAATGAAAATATGGTATATTGAAATGTGCAGCTGTTGCCATGGTAACATGAATAATATAACTGACTACAAAATGCTATAATTGCATAGGTGGATCTTCCTCGTATGTGTGTGTGTGTAGTTTCATGTTGAAATGTCAACAGATTTTAATACTATTACTAGAAATATATAATAGTTAATGTTGGACATTATCTTCATAATTTACAAAAAAAGCGTGTAGATGACAGTATGTGCACTGCACCCAGTTATTCTGAAAAAAAATTGGCCGTCTACTTCATTTATTCTTTAAATCAATCACTATGGTTAATAAATCACAGCATACACTTAAATTAAAAGAAAAATAGTAGTTTTTAATTTATATTTTCTTAATTATTAATGAAAAAATTGTATATTGAAATTTGCAGCTGCAGTTGCCATGGTAACATAAATAAAATAACCGTCTACAAAATGCTATCATTACGTAGGTGGATCATGTTAAAATGTCGACAGAAGGTGAACAAACAAAAATGCATGTTTGGTGCTAGGTTGTTGCAAGGTACATGTAGTTACAAGGTTGTTACAAGGTAGTACAAGCAATGCAAGCTATTTGTAAGCTAACATTTAGCTCGCAAAAGGTAGTCAGTAATTCTGCAAGCTTGCCGCATGCATGTTTTCATTTGTGAAAGCATGCGCAAGCTTGCTGCATGCATATCTTCAACTGTGCAAGCTTCCCGCAAGCATGTTTTAATTTTTGCAAGCTTGCTGCATGCATATCTTCAAATGTGCAAGCTTCCCGCAAGCATGTTTTCATTTTGCAAGCTTGCTGCATGCATATCTTCAACTGTGCAAGCTTCCCGCAAGCATGTTTTAATCTTTGCAAGCTTGCTGCATGTATATCTTGAACTGTGAAAGCATCTCTACACTTGTGGAGAAAAAGCTATGTCCAAATAATTTTCATGGTTATTTTTTTTTAATTCATAACTTCTCATATGATTTATCAAATTCAGTGGAAACAGTGGCTAAACAACCAAACATACATGTAACAGATTTAGATAATATTTACAATAATAATTAAAACAAAATTAATATTAATACATACGAATGATAATGCAATATGGTTAAAACAGAATCATCTTGTAATGATTGGATTTTCAATTGACCCCAAAAATAATAACATGCATGGCCATGAGAGGACGACATGGGCCATGTTTGGTTGAAATTAGCCTGGTGGAATTTGAGAAGATGTTGAAAATGTCTGAGCCAATCAGAAGCCAGGGTGGCCATCTTGGATTTTGAATCAGTCCCAAAAATAGCAATACTTTGTCAGGTCCATGAGAGGATCATTTCAACCAAGTTTGGTTGAAACCTGGATGGTGGACCTTGAAAAGAAGTTTTTAAAAAGTCTCAGTCAATCGGAGGCCAGGCCAGCCATCTTGGATTTTGAATCGGCCTGAAAAATAACAATGCTTGGTCAAGGCCATGAGAGGATAATTTGGAATAGATTTGGTTAAAATCTGCTCATACGTGGACCATGCATGAGAAGTCAAAAACAACTCAGTCAATCAAAGGCCAGATTGGCCATCTTGGATTTTGAAACTGCCCCAAAAATAACAACTTTTGGTAATTAGTGCCATGAGAGGATCACTTGGACCGAATTTGATTGAAACCTGGCTGGTGGAACTTAAGAACTAAAAGTTCTCAGTTAATCTTGGATTTTGAATCAGCCACAAAAATAACAACACTTAGTAAGTCATGAGAGAATCATTTGGACTAAGTTTGATTGAAACCGGCCTGGTGGACCTTGAGAAGTAGCAAAAAAATGTCTCTGTCAATCAGAGGTCAGGGCAGCTATCTTGATTTTAAATCTGCCCGAAAAATAACAAACTTGGTCAGGGCCATGAGAGGATCATTAGGAATACATATGGTTGAAATTTGCATGGTAGAACTTGAGGAAAAGTAAAAAATGTCTCAGTTATTCAGAGGCCAGGGTCGCCATCTTGGAATTTTTATTGGACTGAAAAATAACAACACTTGGCCAGGTCTATAATAGGATCATTTGGACCAAGTTTAGTTGAATACTGCTTGGTGGAACAGGAGAAAAAAAGAAAACAAAAAGAAAGAAACAAATGACTTTACACCACAGTGTGGATCTCCAGATAGTGGAGGAATATAACCTAAAACAAGAAGAAGAAGAAGAATATAGGACCAGGAGCTTTTTAGGTTATTAGTTTAGTCAAGACTATCCCACATACATAGAACATGTCTATCATACAGGTAAATTAATTTTGTAGCCAATAAGTATCTGACAACATGTAGCACCTATTTTTTTGTTTTAACTGTTCATGTTTTTCACTTTAAAACCACTGTTGTTTTTTTAAAGAATTATGCAAGATGGCTGCCACTGATGCAAGCTTGTAGGTAGATCGTCGCAAGCTTGCAGGAAGCTCGTTGCAAGCGTGCCACTGATGATGGCGCAAGCTTGCGGGAAGTTCGTCGCAAGCTTGCAGGAAGCTTGTCGCAAGGTTGTAAAAAGGTTCCAAATACTAGCTTAAACTGAACAAGCTTGCCGAAAGCTCGTCACAAGCGTGCAGGAAGCTCGTTGCAAGCGTGTGAGAAGCTTGCGAGATGCTAGTTGCAAGCATGCAAGAAACTGGTCGCAAGCTTGCTGCAAGCATGCAACAAGCTGGTCGCATGGTTGTAAAAAGGTTCCAAATACTAGCTCGAAACGCGGTAGTTACTACCGTGTAAAATATGCTTCTACAACCTTGTCACAAGGTAGCTACCAGCTAGTTACCAGCTATTTATTAAGCTTGCAATTTTTGTTTGGGTATACCCAAACAAAAATTGCAAGCTTAATAAATAGCTGGTAACAACCTTGCGGCAAGGTAGTAACTACCGCGTTTCGAGCTAGTATTTGGAACCTTTTTACAACCTTGCCGCAAGCTTGCGACGAGCTTCTTGCAACCTTGCGACGAGCTTCCTGCAAGCTTATTCAGTTTAAGCTAGTATTTGGAACCTTTTTGCAACCTTGCCGCAAGCTTGCGACGAGCTTCCCGCAAGCTTGTTGCAAGCTTGTTGCAACCTTGCCGCAAGCTTGCGACGAGCTTCCCGCAAGCGTATTCAGTTTAAGCTAGTATTTGGAACCTTTTTACAACCTTGCTGCAAGCTTGCGACGAGCTTCCCGCAAGCTTGCGACAAGCTACCCGCACGCTTGCGACGAGCTTCCCGCAACCTTGCAACAAGCTTCCTGCAAGCTTGCGACGATCTACCTACAAGCTTGCATCAGTGGCAGCCATCTTGCATCTTGTATAATTCTTTAAAAAACACAACAATGGTTTTAAAGTGAAAAACATGAACAGTTAAAACAAAAAATAGGTGCTACATGTTGTCAGATACTTAGGCTACAAAATTAGCTTACCTGTCTGACAGACATGTTCCATTTATGTGGGATAGTCTTGACTAAACTAATATGCTAAAAAGCTCCTGGTCCTATATTCTTCTTCTTCTTCTTCTTTTAGGTTATATTCCTCCACTATCTGGAGATCCACACTGTGGTGTAGTGATTTGTTTGTTTTTTCTTGTTTTCTTTTTTCTACTGTTCCACCAAGCAGGATTCAACCAAACTTGGTCCAAATGATCCTCTTATAGACCTGACCAAGTGTTGTTATTTTTCAGGCCAATAAAAATTCCAAGATGGCCGCCCTGGCCTCTGAATAACTGAGACATTTTTAACTTTTACTCAAGTTCAACCATGCAAATTTAAACCATATGTATTCCTAATGATCCTCTCATGGCCCTGACCAAGTTTGTTATTTTTTCGGGCAGATTTAAAATCAAGATCGCTTCCCTGGCCTCTGATTGAAAGAGACATTTTTTTGCTTCTTTCAAGATCCACCAGGCAGGTTTCAATCAAACTTAGTCCAAATGATTCTCTCATGACTTACTAAGTGTTGTTATTTTTGTGGCTGATTCAAAATCCAAGATGGCCACCCTGGCCTCTGATTGGCTCAGACATTTTCAACATCTTCTTAAATTCCACCAGGCTAATTTCAACCAAACATGGCCCATGTCATCCTCTCATGGCCATGCATATGTTATTATTTATGGGGCCAATTGAAAATCCAATTATTACAAGATGATTCTGTTTTAACCATATTGTATTATCATTCGTATGTATTAATATTAATTTTGTTTTAATTATTATTGTAAATACTATCTAAATATGTAACATGTATGTTTGGTTGTTTAGCCACTGTTCCCACTGAATTTGATAAATCATATGAGAAGTTATGAATTAAAAAAAAAATAACCATGAAAATTATTTGGACTTATACATGCAGCAAGCTTACAAAAATGAAAACATGCTTGCGGGAATCTTGCACAGTTGAAGATATGCATGCAGCAAGCTTGCAAAATGAAAACATGCTTCCGGGAAGCTTGCACAGTTGAAGATATGCTTGCAGCAAGCTAGCAAAAATGAAAACATGCTTGCGGGAAGCTTGCACAGTTGAAGATATGCATGCAGCAAGCTTGCACATGCTTTCACAAATGAAAACATGCATGCAGCAAGCTTGCACATGCTTTCACAAATGAAAACATGCATGCGGCAAGCTTGCAGAAATACTGACTACCTTACGCGAGCTAAATGTTAGCTTGCAAATAGCTTGCATTGCTTGTACTACCTTGTAACAACCTTGTAACTACCTTGCAACAACCTAGCCGCAAGCATGCATTTTTGTTTGGGTATTCTTTAAATTTGGCAAAAAGAATGCAGCAGGATAAGGGTTAACAAACTTATTAAGTCATATCACCTGTACTAAGTATTAGGAAAACCAATGAACTACATGTATGTACTTATATACTAATATAATGTTAAAATAAATAATTTATAAAGTTTTTAATGCTTTAGAACTTTAATAGGTACAAGATGTGAACTGGAACACTAATTTGACTAATGTATTGATATTGGTCTTATTATTGAGAATCTCCTTTTTTCTATGCGAAACATTATTCCCACCCCAATTTACCCGTAAACAATTATCTAGATTATACCCTGTATCTAAAAAGTTATAAAAAAAAAAAAAAAATTAAAATAATAAAAATACAGCAACAAAGTAAAGTGAACTTACTTTTGACAGTCATGTTACATACAAATGAACCAGCTCCTGTTGGTCCATCAAGGCAAGACCATTCTCCAACATCTGTTGTAGTATTAAAAGATTGTATGGCAAGAACATTCTGTGTAGGTGATATCACAAGACTACTGTAGCCAGTTATTCCCCCAGATGGATCACATATCGTGTTTGCAGTGTTGCATATTATGACCTGTTGTGGTGATCCATCATTAGGTCGGATCCATCTGATTCCACTAACTATAGTGCCGGTTATTTTGCAGTTTATTGTTGTACTCTCTCCAGGTCTTCCACCACTTGTACAATCAATAGTTGTATTTGCAATGCCTGTAAAGTATATCAAACATAATTTTAGAAAATGTGTTGTTGTGTCACTATCGTGATATTTGTTTTCATCTCTGCTATACACATACCTTCATCTTTCTCTCCCCTTAAATTCTCTCTATCTTTTTCTTTGTTTGTTATACAGGTGCTGACCTTAGGTTTTACAATGTGGAACAGGACATATTTTTAGATACATGTATGTAATGGCAGTTTAAACATAGCTAACATTGCTTACAATTTCTGGATGTCCTAATGTTTGCAATAGCTCATGTACATATTAGATTAAAAAACATATATATATTTAAAGTATAACCATCCCAAACAAACAAATACTAGTATGATAATTTCATGGTTCGGACCCTGAAAGTCACTACCTTATAGTCATGTTATATAAGCTAGACAATTAACGTACATAATTTATGTGAATAAAATGCATAATATATAGATATACCCATATTATAAATATCACTTTATAACATCAAATATTGTATATTGGGAATAACTGGTTACTGTCTTAAGATAGTGGCTTTATTATGCGAACCTGAGCATAATAAAGCTGATATCTTAAGACAGTAACCTACAGGAATAGTCAGAAAATCATTATTTATTCCATTTTGTATACACAAATAGAATATTGTCAACCTAGTAAGCCTTTTGCTGTATGACGTCATACAAGATACATGACGTCATTCTTTTTAAGATGCTATATACATTCTGTCACATTCAAAAATCATTTCTATAAACTCTAATTTGTAAATAAATATAGCTTTGTATTGTTATCGCAAAGCTAAAAGTTATTTGTATTTACTGTACTAAAACAAATGATCAAAAGAGTGTGTTTATTAACAATCTAGTCTGAAATACTCGAGTTGACTCGGGCTTAATTATATCACATGACCATTCCGGAAAAAAAAGGAATAAAGTACAAAAATGTAAACAACCGACTTAAATAATAAAATAACCAGTGCAATATGATTCATTTGTATTCCTTGATATTAAATGTTATATATCACAGTTACAAATGATATATTCCGTTATTTTTAGATTTAACTGCAAATGAATCGCTCATTAACAATCCTTGCACATATAACTCAGGAATATAAAAATTGTAATCTGGTTATACTGTATAATTGCAGCTTTGATACATCCAAACACTAAACAATGTTTCACAATATTTTACATTTGAAAACTATCTCCAAAAGAATATTCCATCCATACAATTCAATTCACTGGAGGGTCATTCCGTGTCAAATCAACCAATGGGTTTAACCCCACCCCCTCCGATTTGGTTGAACTTTGGTTTCTAGAGATATTTTAGCTGAAAAAGCTTAATTTTCAAAGATGAGCTCAATCGGACCAGCGGTTTGGGTGCAACGGCCCGCCCATTTTGGCAAACAATCACGAAAATTGGGCTGAGGGGGATCTATATTTGAACATTCATAAATAACCACTGGTCCGATCTTGATGGGAATGGCATCTCTGGAATGGAAATTGCCCAATGATTCCAAATCTGCCATTAGTTTTTATGTAGATGTAAATTAAAAGAGTGATGACCTTTTGAATTTCACTTTGACCTTGAATTTTACCTTGTTGCCCTCGTGACCTTGAAATGGAAATTCGTCATAATTATATCCCAACATGTTTTCTACAAAATATAACAGAACTAGGTGTAATATTCCTCTGTAGTCCACAAAAGCAAATTGAAAAAACGTTTTTCCATGCAATATAACTTCAATTTAGTTAGTACTACTTCCTACGAACTATGAGCAGACATTGAATTTTCCTGAAATTTGTCGCACACATATTACTGACCACATTGAACAATAATTAAATTTGGAAATTAAAAAACTTTGAGCCATGCCCATTTTGACGATTTATGGCAAATTAAAAGAATATATAGCAAATATTGGAACATTGTAAGTATATACCCCAAACCTCAATTATAGATGATATATGTAACCATGTGGATTTTATTGTTTTAATGATTTTAGTATGCACAAAACACATGCACCTAAACCTTTGGCTAGGAGCTGTAGAGGCATGCATTTACCTGTCTAAACCTCTGACCTCTGACCAGGGACAGTGATGATAAACCAATAGATTGGCCAGCTGTGTTTGACCCACTTGGTGGCTATTCATCGTCACTCACCTGACATTTTTTCACCTGTCACGAACTGCACAAGCTAGCCACTCTCAATCTGCCTTTAAACTATACTGGAATAATTGATGTTTTGATGATTTTGATGATACCGCCCTAAAGCCCACAGCTGAAGGGTTTGTTTGACTATATATCCCTATTCTCCGGAATAAAGAACCCTATATAAAACCATCTTCACAGAGTCCAGTTGTCTGTTCAGGGGAAGTAACATATACACCGTAATTACAAAAATGTAGGCCCCTAACTGATCAGTTTCCATGTGTTATAATTAATGCATTCATTCTATGAAAACCTAGTCCATGGATATTGTTCTATGCTTTAGTACATAGTTACATTCATTTAACTCCAGGTAGAAGTTTCTGATCCCCTAAACCAGGGGTGGGGGGAAATAAAATTGTCAACCGGTCCCACTTGATTTCGTTGGGGGGGGGGGGGGGGGGAGAGAAAGGAATAAAAAAAAATAAGAACATTTAAAAGATATTTGCCAAATAGGTTTTTTTTAAATCATAGTGACATGTGTATAGTTTTATCTTGAATCATGAACACGAAACGATAAACATGAAACATTTTTTTAATTATTACATCAGTGAAATCCCCCCACAAATTGTATATATTTTACATAATGGAATATAAAAAAGGAATAAAAGTTATGAATTTTAATTCCCATATATGTATAAAAAGTACGAGTATTCAGTACTGCATGTGTCCTGAAAATTAATAAAAGATGGCACTGTTGAAGCGTTTGACAGCCTGAGCTAGCACATGTTTAGACAAAGAGAGTAATAACATCATCACTCCTTGGATGAAATTTGACCTCTACTGGTTCTAAAGATAACAGTACATACATGTAGCTGTTCTGCTCACTCCCACTTGTTAACAAAAAAGGTGGAAACCTTTTGTTAATTTTAAAATCCTCTATAATTATTGGATACACTACATTGAACAGTCAACAATAAATACATTTATAGATTATTTCAGTATATTTTACGCAGTTTGTATTGCACAAGTCTCTTGCTTCGGACTAGGAAACTCGACCCGACAGAGCTCCATACATAGGTGTTGTAAGATGTTGATTGTAACCAGTTGCAAATTCTGGGTCCTTTGTTTTAACTGGAATGTAATACCTTGATGGCTCTCTAAACCAAGAATGGTGCTATCGTCAATGTCTGTTTAATCTCTTGACCGGCTCAGCGACTTTGACAAATGTGTAGCCTCGTCACTAGTGGCAGTCGATTGATACTATTGTAGGTCCGACTTCAGTGACTGGCGATATACTTAGCCTATATAGGCAGACTTTAA
Source organism: Gigantopelta aegis (assembly GCF_016097555.1). Taxonomy (NCBI): domain Eukaryota; kingdom Metazoa; phylum Mollusca; class Gastropoda; order Neomphalida; family Peltospiridae; genus Gigantopelta; species Gigantopelta aegis. The sequence goes on along the minus strand of NW_024536441.1, from coordinate 216,568 downwards.
AATCACAAATGTTTGAAACACCAGCCATATTGACCACTATTTATTTATTATTTTAAATCATGCACAAGATACTGATGTCTGGGCAGGCCGGTCCACTTGACGGATAGGAATTTGTTCCAATAATAGAAATGGATAGGTGGTTCGGACCGAAAAGAATGAAAAAAGTGGGACCGGCAAACGCACGTTTTTAAAACATAATTTCGGTCTCAGAGATCGAGAAACGTTCCCATGTGCAGACCGGGGAAAAAGGGCTTTTCCCCACCCCTTCCCTAAACCCAAAGTGTGAACCTGAAACAAGCACATGTTCATCAAGTTAAAACAATGGGGAAAGTTCTGGGGTGTTTTTATTTCAAATTCTCAACTTTCTGAGGCTGCCTCCAAGCATGTAAGTGTACATATATTATTCTAAAACACTTCTGATACTTTAGATTTAACTTATACAATAAATCAATCCTTGGTGTACACACTGTAATTAATTAAAACATTTTCAAGTTTGTTTGTGTCCTGTCATTGATGGACTTGATACATGTAGTCTATATAGTAAGCCAAGTGTTTTGAACTTTGAGAACTGAAGAAAAAATGTTATGATCCATGGGACTGTCATGCAAAATCAAGGGCTAAAACTCTGTGTTGTGAGCTCAGATATATATGACAAATGTGTTAATCCTCCAAACAAGTAGTTCCTGGCGAAATGTTCTGCTGTGAATGTGTAATTAAAATTACACATGTTCAAATTGAAATTGAAATTGAGCCAGATATCATTGTTGAGGAGAAATACGACATATCAATGGAAGATGACAAGAGATCGTGCATCAGTTCAGACGTCCATGCTGCACTAGTCAGTCTTGGCTTATTATATAGACTACATGTATCAAGTCTATGACAGGACACAAATAAACTTGAAAATGTTTGAAGTAATTACAGTACACAAAAGATTAATTTATTGTATAAGTTACTTACATTTTTGGAAGCAGCCTCAGAAAGTTGTAAATTTGAAATAAAAACACCTCCGAACTTTCCCCATTGTTGTAACTTAATTGTTAGGGGCTCACACCTGGTGTTAAATTAATGTTATTTTATATGTACTAAAGCATAGGTTTCCATAGAATGAAAGAAAGAAAGAAGTGTTTTATTTAACGACGCACTCAACACATTTTATTTACGGTTATATGGCGTCAGACATATGGTTAAGGACCACAGATTTTGAGAGGAAACCCGCTGTCGCCATTACATGGGCTACTCTTCCGATTGGCAGCAAGGGATCTTTTATTTGCGCTCCCCACAGGCAGGATAGCACAAACCATGGCCTTTGTTGAACCAGTTATGGATCACTGGTCGGTGCAAGTGGTTTACACCTACCCATTGAACCTTGCGGAGCACTCACTCAGGGTTTGGAGTCGGTATCTGGATTAAAAATCCCATGCCTCGACTGGGATCCGAACCCAGTACCTACCAGCTTGTAGACCGATGGCCTGCCACGATGCCACCGAGGCCGGTCCATAGAATGAATGCATTCATTATAGCACATGGAAACTGATCAGTTAGGGGCCTACATTTTGTAATTATGGTATATATTATCTATAGTTGAGGTTTGGGATTATATACTTAGAACATTCCAATATTTGCAATATTGACAAATTTGACACAAATTGTCAATATGGTCATGGCTTCTACAAACAGCTGAGACAGTCAATTGTTTTAATTTCCATTAATTATTGTTCATTATGGTTAGTATGTAGTATGTATGCACCAAATTTCAAGAACATTCAATGTCTACTCATAGTCAGTGGGAATTATCCTTAACGGGGTACTAACTAAATTGAAGTTAAATTGCATGGAGAAGGGTTTTTTATTTGCTTTTGTGGACTACAGGGGAATATTACAGCTCCAGTTCTGTTATATTTTGTAGAAAACATGTTGGGCTATAATTACGACCAATTTTCATTTCAAGGTCACGAGGGCAACAAGGTCAAATTCAAGGTTAAAGTGAAGGTCAAAAGGTAAAAAAACAACAAGAAAAAAACAGACAACAATGACATCAGGAATTCAGATAGAACAAGGAATTATTATGAGAGGTGCAAAATCCTGAGATTAATAGGCTTGCCATCTTAGGTAGTATGGTGGAACTTCAAAAGGACTCATTCCCAGTCTGGAGCTCATCGCGGTAAGATGTGTTTGTGCACACTGCACATGCTTTTGCGGCTCGACTTGGGGATCCTTCACTTTTGTTGTTTTTGTCAGCGAAGTGAAGTTTTCTACTGGGATGTATGCGGCCATTGGAACTGATTGAACGCTGGAATGCTTCTCGTTTCGACAGTCTGCACCACCAGGTTGGATTCTTTTTTAGCGAGATTCCTTAAATTGCCTCCAAGTCATTTCTCCATCTGCATGACTATGTTGACTTGTTTTTTTCGTGACTCGTATAATGGCCATTCTGCAGAATGCCATGGTTGTTCGCGTTTAGTCTCTACATGTCCGAGCATGTCCGAGCCTGTCCTAGCAGCACTGGAAGATTGACCGCCCCACTCTAAGAAGAAATAGGAAGTGGGGTCGGCCCCTACTACTCTTTTCTAGACTTTACTTTGTTTTATTGTGATACCATCTCGTATCCTCCGGAATCGGGCCCGTCCGCACCACTATACCAACCCATGACGACTGGCCTATACCCTAGTCTGATTCTCTCTCATTCAGACGGATCCGGCTTCTCAAGATCTGTATTTCAGCACAGCACTACACCTTCAACATCTATTGACTGTCAATTTAGGGGTTTTCTTGACGGGATGCAACCCATCTCGCCCGTACAAGCTGTGCTCCCTAACAGCCTTAACAAGGCCACCCATTTGGACATATAGATCGGACTTTAAACTTTTAGACCTTCGTTCAAAAGTTTATGTCGAAATTACTTTCTTTTTTTAATATTATTAAATATAGTCCGATCCTCTCTTCTTTCTCTTATTTATTTTTGGACTGTCCTTCTAAAATGCTCCAAATTATATAAATATTCGACCGAGCAGTCAATTCTATTTATTTTTGGCTTGTAATTTTTTTTTTTTTTTTTTTTTTTTTTTTTTTTTTAAATTCTATTAACTTTTTTACTAATTGCTATTTTTAAAATTCTGCCCATTTTTAACTCTACCCCCCTCCATCCCGAGTCAGGCCACAGATCTTATCTAATTTCTTTTTGACCACCCGATCTAATCTAGCCAAATTTAATGAGTAGAATTTTCTTTATTAATTACTGTAAAACTGGTATTATTCGCGAATGTGTAATTTTCGTGTTTTTCGCGTTTTTAATTTAGGCGCGAAAATTTACTTACGCAAATAATAAAATCAATTAGAACAAAAAACAAAACAGTTTAGCAATTTTGGCATGGTGTTCTGCATCATACAGTCTATATTCACCGTGTTTTTGTTTACAATTTGTAGAAGTGTTTAATTTATCAACGGCATCATTGGCAGCCTGTGTCGATTGAACTTCTTCGATCGTTAAACACGTTGAAGGGTCAGGTAAACCAACAGTTTCAGGTTTGTCCGCGCTTTTTTTAACCACTGCAAAATTGAACCTGCCATAAAACTGTTTTTGTGAAGAATGATAAATGTAGTTGATTTTTGGAACAGACATTCTTACTATTGTTAAGCTGTGAATAAACATTTAGAAATTAGTATAATGAGCCATATTTAATTGGCCAATCAAAATAAGGGACACGTACAAATGGTTTTGTAAACTTCCGGAAAAACGTCATCAACAAGTAACAAAAACAAAAGAGGTGAGAAAATGTTTAACAACCGGTGTTTAAACATTAAAACAAGATTACTAGTACAAGTGTATGTCTTTATTTCACACTTTCTGGAGAGTTGATTGAACCACATCCTGGATTAATTTCATTAATTGTATACACAGTGTGGTCGCCGATGGACATGTGGCTGCAGCATTTAGCGGAGTCGCTCAGAAAGGGATAATATTACGTATACCTCTGTTGACCACTCTAGTGTCGATTTAACCTTCTGACTACTGCAGGCGAGATATCTCGCCCGTCGTCACGTCGGTCGATATACTGTACACTGTATACAGTGCATTCCCCAATTCATATTTCCCGCCGTTTTGCACACGACACTCACCGGAAACGGAAATATAATTAAAGAAAAAAGATTTTTTTTAAAAATGGTGGCTTTTGTTTAGATTTTTTCAATTGAAAAGTATTTTCGCTTGACAACAATGGCGGCACGTCGCGGTCATTTTCAGGGATCGATAGCTGATTGTGACAGCTAATTTGATAATAAATTTGATCGTTTTACCAACAACGAAAATTACCAAATATTGAAATATGAATCTTAGTTCGGGTTTTAAAAAAAATTCTGGTCACAAAACCATGCACTGTTATCGGGAATAATGGACATAAATACTGGACAGCTGGCCACAAATGCCCGTAAGTAAACGCAACTTTTTCGATTTTTTGCCTAATTTTAATCACCATTAGCCGATCTAAAATAATAAAAATTAAAAAAAAAGACACGAAAATAATACTTACCGATTAATATATGAACTTTATTTCATGTTTTTATAAAACATTTAAGTGAATATATGTGAGTAAAAATTATAAACTTGTACCCACTCAACGTGGTTTTTGTTAAAAATTAATTCAGTAGTCTAAAGGTTAATGTTATGTACCAAAGTATAGTTTTGTAGTGTTAGTAATTTAAAAAACAAACAAAAAAGAAAAAACAAAAACCATGACACCGCGAAAATTAAAAACAGCGAACTGCCTGCATTTCTGATATCGCGAAAATTTACTGCCACAAATAATACTCATTTTACAGTATATTAATTAGAGATGTGCATCAAAATTTTAAAGGCCCACTATTTAATTTTTGGATATAAATTTCAAAATTGTCCGCTTAATTTTTTTCTGTTCCAGGACAAGCCCCTGGCTATCCAGAGACGGGCCCCAAGACGGACATGCTCGAAACTCTAGTGGTATATGAGCACATAAAAATTATTCGCATTCGCTAAACCGTATTCTTGTAGAAAATGTTTGAAGTCGTTTGCTTCCAAAGCATGTAAACGACAACATACTCTGTCATGCATTGAAAACAAATATCATGAGTGCAAAATATGTGATAGACATTTCACAAATAATGGTTCCCAGGGCTGAAAATTAACATGAAAACCATGATCGCCAGCAGGGCCAGCAGGGGTTTCCCCAGGGCCATTAGGTGTAGCGGCCCAACATGCCTTGGTCCGTAAAGTAAGCGCTTGAAGAAAAATCTTACTGGCCCTGCTCAAATTCAACTCGCCCTCCAATTAATTATCACACTGCAATTTAACTGCACAGCCAAAGTTAAAACTACAATGTTCTTTGTTGAATTTGTACTTTGTGCTCACGGTGTATTGTCCATTTGCGTCAAAAGGAAACCAAAAGAATTGGCATGTAACATCATAATAAATAAAGTTAAAGTGCATATAAAAACATGGTATTAAGTTTTAAACCCATACCAACTCAAATAACATTTTTTTAAAGAAATCCAGAATAAATAAAAATGTTTCTTTACATTTTACCATTAAATTATACAGATTAAATCTCATTTTAATACAGGGGTGAAGACAAAATGCTAGAACAGTCAAGATGTGCAGCTTGACCTGCATTGTCTCTGAAGTAAAAGATAATGCAGCACCAAGAGCAAGAGACTAAACATGGCACTGTGCATGCTTCAGTAAACTAGTCTGAAAGTGGCAGTCCTCTTTATGGGACACCAGAGGAATGAAATTGGCAGTAAAGGATTTCCTTGGAAGTGGCTGTCCTCCTGTAGACGAGGCACTAGATAAAAATCCATTTGACTACATTGTGCAGATATACTATCACGTATTACGGTTTTGTCATTTAGATTACCTTGGATGTTTCATCAATAATTGCCTTAAAACTGTATCAGAAAAGAAGATTTAACCTAAGCAGTTTAATTGTAATTTGCTAAAAACAAAAATTTACACTGACTGAACTGCCCCCCACCCCACTCCCTGAATTTTGTTTATTTTTATTTTAGATGGTTGCAGTTTAATTGTAATTTGCTAAAAAAAATCAATTTACACTGACTGAACTGCCCCCACCCTACCCACTGAATTTTGTTTATCTTTATTTTAGATCGTATGGGTTTAAAACGAAATAAATTACATTAATGTTTTTATGAATTTTATCATCATTCATTATGAAGTTACAAATCAATTCATCGGTTCCCTTTTGACGCAAAACAATAGCCTAATTAATATTTTCTGCCTCAGTAAAATGTAATAATGCGTGCACGCGTGTGTTTAATTTGGATATTGTAAATGCTACATTAGTAGGCTACTAATAAAATAAATATCGAAAGAATATCGAAAGAAAAATAACTGAAAAAACACAACATTTTACCAAAATATACCATATACATGTACTTTCTTATCCATAACCCAGTATCCCGGCCCGTAACCATGGCGCTGACAAAATAATATAGAGCATGTTCTATGTCTTCTGCTGCTAGATTTGTAGTTCGCTCCAGCACAGATGCGTTGAGTTTTGCCACATTCGATTTAGTTTCTGTGAGTTTCTTTTTTTAACTGGTACCATACTTGCCAGATCCTATAATCGGTGGTCACCCAACGGCCTACCTTTATAAAATTTAAAGTTGCCCTTAGCCAATAACTGCTAATTTTCAACCCTGGGTTCCCTAGTCAACCATAAAAATGCTGAACACAAACATATTCATTATACCTGTTGTTGTGGAAACATTTACAAATATATTACAGGTCTGCTAGCTGAAACATCAGGAGAAAAAAGGACACAAATAAAAAAATGACTTTAGTTGATCATTGCCCTTCAAAAGAAATATTGCCCTATAGTATGATCACAATTTACTCTGGAATATCACACAACTTTTTGCACTTAAAGGCTAATATTTTTTAGTCGTCTTTAAAACAAGTTGAAGAAAAAATCAGTAATAACATCCATTTTGAAAACATAGTTTTAAATTAACCGCAAATTATTTTATTCGATGAAAATGTACAACCGCACTATATTTTACTCCTACCCGCAAAGGATTTTATCCAAAAAGAGCCCAAATGGTTTGGTTTGAATTGATATTGTGTCTATTTCCAGATCAGACAAAAGCTTGTAATGTTACATATATATTCTTAAATAATTCATAATTTTAGTCGTATAACAGGTATTACTTCGTGTAGCTTCAAATGTAAGAAAACAGAAAAAAACTACTACAATTTTATTGAAAATATATCATTGTGCAAACATATTATTTGTTCGTGGCCTTAATATCACTGGAATCACTTCCACATTTTACACACTTATTTAACTATATTTCGTTTCAAATCACCAATAAACTCTGAAACAATTTTATCTCACCTGTTGGGTTTTCCCAAAGTTGGCGCCATAACCACAGTGTATTTTATCCAACCGCAATGGCTTTATCCGTATGACCAGCATGTTTTTGGTCATAAATAAATAGCAGTGATAAGTAACGTTAACTCAAATAAGATGGTTTGAATGGGATATACAGTAAAAATTATTCAGATTTAATTATGTTTATTAAATTTATTCTGAGACATAATTGCCTGTGCAAAGTTTATCAGTTTTGTCAAACCAAAAGTTAACACTAACGCAGAACACATATAAAACAGCGGGGTGGGACGTAGCCCAATGGTAAAGCACACGCCTCATGTGCGGTCGGTCTATAATCAATCCACGTCAGTGGGCCCATTGGACTGTAGTTCCAGCCAGTGCACCACAACTGGTATATCAAAGGCTGTGGTATGTGCTATTCTCTCTGTGGGATGGTACATATAAAAGATATAAAATGATATTAATGTATGTAGCGAAATTATCAATAACATACTAAATCAGACAATCAATAAATATATTCCACAGAAGATTATTCGTGTACGTCCCAATGATAATCCCTGGGTAAATAAAGATATCAGGCAAGCCATTAGAAAACGCAACCAATGTCATAAAAAAGGTAAACTTAAAAATAGTCCTGAGCAATGGAAAAAAATTCAGAGAACAAGGTAGTTAATATGATTAGAGAGGCCAAATAAAACTATATTAGAGAGGCCAAATAAAACTATATTACAAAATTACAAAATACACTGATAGACAAAACAACCCCCATTAACCAATGGTGGAAACTGGCAAATTCCATTAGCAAATTCGGAAATAAAAACAAAGTATCAAGCCCAATTATTGATGGTAATCACATTCATCTTCATCCAAGAGATAAAGCAAATGCGCTAAATGATTATTTTGCCTCCATATCAAGAATCGAAAACGAACCAAATCTACCCAATATCAATCTACTGTCCCCATATAAATTATCTAATATTGTAATCTCAGAACAAGATGTTCTTGATCAGATTAAAACCATTAATGTCAACAAACCGCCGGAACCTGACAATATGTCACCTAAGTTAATAAAATCCATTTGTCAGTCCTTTGTAACACCACTAACCAAAAATTTAACAAATCTCTCTCACTAGGTTGTGTGCCACGGGACTGGAAGTGTGCCACGGGACTGGAAGTGTGCCAATGTTACAGCCATATATAAAGGTAAAGGTGATATTAAGAGTCCCTCAAATTATAGACCAATTTCTGTAACAAATTGCTTTGGCAAAATCTTAGAAAAAATTATATTTAAAAACCTTCATAATTATTATCAATGATCATAATATTCTTACTAATAATCAATCAGGCTTCAGATCAAAAGATTCTACAACTAATCAGCTACTAATTATTTATGATACTATAATGAAAAACCTAGATAATGGCAAGGACATAAGATTTGTATTCTGTGATATTACTAAAGCCTTTGATAGGGTATGGCATAAAGGTTTACTTTTTAAAATAATGAAATATGGTATCTGTGATAATCTTCTTAACTGGTTCAGCAGTTATTTGTCCGAAAGGAAACAGAGTAAAACATGATGGTTACTTCTCAAATTGGAGGAATATCAATGCTGGAGTACCACAGAGATCTATACTTGGGCCATATCTTTTCTTAATATTCATAAATGATCTAGTAGACAATGTATCTAATAAAATAAAATTATTTGCTGATGACACCTCTCTTTATTGCAAGCCTGGAAATAAGTGTCCGGTCACGGTCATTGTCCGGTACGTATTTGTGATTTGTCACGATTTGACAGTCGCGTATTTAATATTAGCGGTCATCTTGTCCGGCACAAAAACTGCTATTTTTATTTTGTCTTAGCCGATTTCTCTATATTTTGAGAAAAAAAAGAGAGGCATATTTTGAATATTTTCCGACTAGTGTGCACGTGCACGAAGCTTACATTAGTTTTTATGGTAACTAAATACAAACGAGAAGGCATTTACGTTTTCCACGAGAAAAAACAACACACAAATTGTTTTTGTCTATTAATAGACACGCCTAATGACCTCACCTCGGCGAATCATTGGTTCAATGGTTGACACAAACGGCGTGATAATTATAAGCGTCTTTTAGCACTAAAGTTTACCTTTAAAATTAACTGACAATTAATTGATTCCGATTATAATTATTTAATGGAATGTTATTGTACCTCTAAAACGGAACGGTCACACATCGGTCATTATTAAATATATTTTTGGGGGAAGAGACACCTCAACCGATTACTACAGCTGGTGTCTATTAATAGAGCGGGGCCGCGTTGCACACCAAAAAACCCACTGTGAACGCTACGCATTTCTGCTCAACTATGCACAACGAATAGATCTGCATGCAAACATATTTAAATACAAGGAAGAAAACACCCAAACGTACTACTAAAAAAATTATAACTTTTATTTCCTTGACGAATTGGCAGAAATCGCGTCTCGCGAAATATGTCTGCTGCACTTACGCTGCTTATACGGAACGCGGGTCCGATCAGAAAATCGTTAATCGGCAAATGTGTTTCCGAGTGACCCGAATAGCCGACAGCACGAAATTTTTGCCCCCCCCCCCCCCCCGAGCGAAGTTAATTATGTCAGTAAATAACATAAAATAACAAATCAACAGAACACGTCTTATACTTTATACGGGTCAATATATATTTAAAAATAATAACAATAAAACGTGAAACCGAGAATATAGTGACGTCATCGCCCGTGCATGCACAACGGATATCACGTGGTGTCCGTAAAGGTAAAGAATTTAGAATGTCGAAAAAGATAACATCTTTTTTTGATAAAACTACAAGTGTAGCAAGTACAAGTAGTAGTACGTGTGATACTAATGTCGGTAGCGAAACATCAGATTCATCCCCACAAATTACCAGCATTACAAAGAAGCAGGTTAGAACTCTACGATCAACAACGTTGCAAAAATGGATAAATGACGACTTGGTAAAAACTAATGCATCCGTTTGGTTAAAACACGAAACAAATTCTAAAGGTGAGGTGACCGTAATGAGGTGTGTCGTCTGCACACAGTTTGAGAAAGAGATACGGTGTAGTAGAGATTTCACTGACGTTTGGATAAGAGGGTCTACAAACATGCGCTTATCAAATGCTAGAGACCATTCTTCAACAAACTACCATAAACATGCATACAAACTTTACGTCAAGGACATGAACGCTAGGGGTGAATGTGTTGAACATCTTCACAATGTATTTGAACCAGACCCCCAACAACAAACGCTTGGTGACAGCTTTTGTAGTATGACTAAAGTACAAGAACTTCAACAAATAAAAAAATTGAAATAGCATATTTTATTGCCAAAAAAGAGCTCCCATTCTCTGTGTATGAAGATTTGATTAAACTGGAAACTTACCATGGTGTAGATATAGGTGATCAAGCTTACACTAACCGTAAACAATGTGCAGAATTTGTGGACATTCATGGACAGTTTATAGCATCAAAGCTGCATGATGATCTTTCAAAAGCCAAATTCTATAGTGTTTTAACAGATGGGAGCACAGACAAGTCTGTTACAGAAAAGGAAGTTGTATATGTACTGTATTTTGATCCTTATTCTAAAAATGATGAAATTGAAGTGAAGCTTTCATTTCTTTACCTAAAAGATGTCAAAAAGGGAGATGCACCTGGAATACTTGGTGCAATTGAGGAGAGTTTTCACTCACTGGGTATCATGCCAAGTGAACTTTATTCAAAGCTTATTGGTTTTGGTGCTGATGGTGCATCAGTCAACAGTGGTAATAAAAGTGGAGTAAAAGCACTTCTGGAACAAAAAGCACCATGGCTAATATATACATGGTGTGTGGCTCACAAATTAGAATTGGCCCTGAAAGATGCCTTAAATACTACCGTATTTCAAAAGGTGGACAATATGCTGCTGAGGTTGTATTACCTTTACCATAAATCTCCCAAAAACTACAGGAACTGAAAACTTTGCACAATTTAGTCAAAGATACATTTGAATTTGAAGAGGGCTCTCTGAAACCAAAACGTGCTTGTGGTACAAGGTGGATTTCTTTCAAGTTGTCAGCACTGCGGATGGTCCTGGATAAATATGGTGTTTACATGCAACATCTACAGCACTTAGCTGGTGACAAAAAATGTAAAGATCATAAAAAGATATGTGGTTATCTGTGTGAGTGGAATTCTAGTCGCATGCTTTTGTATGTTGCATTCTTTATTGATGTCCTGAACCCAGCAGCTATATTGTCCAAAGCATTTCAAGAAGATGTTATTGACAGTGTTGGAGTTCTACATAATATCAAGTGTTCTGAAGAATCTCTTGATCAATTGTTAACTAGGTCTTTTGAGGATCTTCCTGCTGTTAAATTTCTGTTTGGAAAGTTACAAAAGACTGATTCAGTGTACACTTATCAGGGGATAGAATTCACTAAAACAAGTTTTCTGAAGGCCACTGAAGATGTAAAATCAGCAAAGAATACTATTATAAATGCTGTACACTGTGCCATGGATTCCAGACTAAAGGGTGCCAGCAGTATACAGCTGAATAATGTTGCCACTATATTAAACACTGAACACTGGAAATCAAATGTTGATGTGGCAGGTGTAGACTTTACGGATGTCAATGTTACTGAACTGATAGAGAACTTTCAGCCTGTATTGCTGAAACAAGGATTTTCTCCAGATGGCTCTCCTCAAAATATTCTAGAGGAATGGCACGACATGGTCAGGTACACACTGGACTTTTTACAGCCACATAAAAGTTGTTACAAAAAAACCTGGAAAATTTTGTTTAACTGCTCTAAGTCCACTAAGTGGAAGAATATACTGACTTTCATTGAACTTTTGTTTTCTGTACCAGTTTGTAATGCAAAACTTGAGAGAATGTTTTCTCGCTTAAAAAGAACAAAGAGTCATAGCAGGTGTTCTTTAGGTGAGGACAGGTTAACAAATATCCTACGAATTGTTGAGGAAGGTCCCCCACTGGGATCATTTGATGTAAGCCCTGTAGTTCATCTGTGGAACCAGGTGAAAAGGAGGAGACCAAATCAGAAGAAAAGGCAAATGTACAAAAAGAGACCCCCAAAAGTAAAATACCAGAAACTAGAAACTGAAAGAAAGGAGATTAGTGGATCTGATTCGGAGTCTGGTGACACAAGTGAAAGTTTTAGTGATAATGAAAATGTATTCTGTTTATCTGACAGTAGTGACAGTTCAACATTTGAAGGTTTCCTGCCTACGGATATATAACATGAACGATATCATAAACTAGAAACTAGAAACCGAAATCAGATACAAGTCAAAGTTATGCTGACAACATTGTTTCTTATCTGATTCTGACAACAGTGGCTGCTTAAGATTTGAAGGTTTCTTACCAAAGTGATATTGGCAGTTGTTGATCTGAATACAATAACAATGACCATATAAGTAATTTATCAGTCATACTATAATTTCATGCATTTATTAATATTACAGGATTAATAAAAGATAAATAACATTCTAAAATTTGTAATAATTGCTTTCGATATTTACACACTGGCATGCAATTTGGTGACAGGTACATTTTAATTTGTGACAGGCACAAACTGACTGATATAGGACAGCTTGACAGGCACGGTCCAAATAATTATTTCCAGGCCTGTTATTGCATTGTCAATGACCATATTTCTACAGCCGAAACGCTAAATGAAGACTTAGAATCTATACATGAGTGGTCAACTAGCTGGGGAGTTGAATTTAGTATAACTAAAACCAAATCAATGTTATTCACAAAAAAAACTACATATTGATATTCCTAAGCTATATCTTAATGGAATTCCTCTTGATAATGTAACCTCCCACAAACATCTAGGGTGTACTTTAAACTCCAATAGTAGATGGACAGATCATATTAATGACATATATACTAAAGCTTGTAAACGACTTAACATTCTACGTATGTTAAAATAGAAATTAAATAGAAATTCCCTAACTAAATTGTATGTTGCATTTATAAGACAAATCTTAGAATATGGTAATATACTTTGGGATAATTGTACAGCTGAAGAATCCAATACAATTGAGTCAGTTCAACTTGAAGCTGCCCGTAACATTACAGGACTTAGGAAAGGAACATCTCCAGACAAACTATATTATGAACTTGGTTGGAACCTTTATATAAACATTGCAAAAATAGTAAATTAATTCTAATGCATAAAATACTTAAAGGCAAAACACCTCAATATCTACTGGATGAAATCTTGCCATATGTTAATCCCACTAATCGTTTTACACTCAGAAATCAACGTCCATTCACTCCACCAACATGCCATACTAATTCATATAAAAACAGCTTTATTCCTAATACTTTGGAGTTGTGGAATGATTTTAACAGTTTAACTCAAAATGAACCATGTCTGCGCACCTATCAAAAATTAATTAAAAAGGGAAATCCCAATCCTTCATCTACTCTCTATCTTTATGGAAATCGTAAATGTAACATTATTCATTGTCAGCTTCGTAACTATGCTAGCAACTTAAACTATCATTTATTTTTAATCCATCTTTCTGATAGCCCAAGCTGTGCATGTGGAGATACATGTACATGTAACTGTGAAGATAATTTTCATTATTTTTATGTCTGCCCTCTGTTTATCAGACAAAGATATGATTTATTTGCATCGTTACGGAATTACCTTGATATCTTAGACATTGATCTACTACTGTCCGGGTCAATAAACCTACTAATCGAAGAAAACAATTTAATTTTTAAAGCAGTACATAAATATATAGCTGAAAGTAAGAGATTCGAGTTGAACTAACTTATTATTCTGATTTTAATGCCCCATATAAGGTTAGCTCCAACAATAGGATCATTACTATCATATTTTTTCTCGACTATCCCATTTCTATTCTATCTACTCTCTACCTTTTATTACTATATATTAAAAAATATTAATTATGCCACTGGACATTAATTTTTGTTATTATGTTTTATATATATGATTATGAATATTGTCTGATGTCCATCTTGTTTAGGAGAGCACTTATATAGGCTCTGCCTGTTGTGCAATCCTTTTGATTCTTTTTTTATCAATAAAATATCTCAAAATCAAAACAATATAAAAGATTCCTTGCTCCTAATGAAAAAATGTAGCGGGTTTCCTTTCTGTGACTGTGTCAAAAATTACCATACATGTATGTTTGACATCCAATAGCCTATGATTAATAAATCAATGTGCTCTAGTGGTGTTGTTAAACAAAACAAAATTCTTTTTTTTTTTACATATAAAACAATGGAATATTCCAGTGGGGCATGGCACATATAAAACAACAACAGAATATTACACTGGTAGTAGAGCGGTAGTAGAGCGGCTAAGCACCAGAATCGTTCAGTTATTGAAGAAAGCATGAAACTTTGCACAAGAGTTCCATGGTACCTAAAGATCATTAAAAAAATTCGCGCCCCCTGATGGCCGCCATATTGAATTCCAATATGGTGGCCAAAATTACAATATTTTTGCCAAATCTACTGTTCTATTGCACCTAGGACCAAAATTCAAGTGTTTATTAGAAAATTTGTTTCTAATTTTCATTATTATTCATACTTACCTAGTGCTAGCACAACAAATATGCTATTCAACCTGAGTCATACCTACACACTGCAGAATTCTCTGCCTTGCCGGATATGCGCAATGCTATCCTTGCACGGGCTACCGGTAACTTCATTCTCGGTTCAAAGTCCACCCATCGAGGGAAAGCCTCATAGGGGTGGGTGGGAGGTATAGTTTGTTGTGCTAGCACTAGGTAAGTATGAATAATAATGAAAATTAGAAACAAATTTTCTAATAGTCTTATTCAACTTACTGTGCTAGCACAACAAATATGCTATAACGGACGTGCAATGACACCGTTAGAGCACGTGAATTCAACATTAATGGGAGGAGGTAAGAAAATAGAGGACTTACCCGTACCCAAAAAGCTCCTTTGAAGTAATGACATGGAGATAGGACGAACCACGACATATGGTAACAAGGAGTCAAAAAAAACAAAAAAACTTTTGGGAATAAAAAGGGGCTTCCCAAAAGAAAAACTCATCCCCATGAAAGGGAGGAAAAACATCTCCCCAGGGAGAGGAAACGGTAGACAACACTACAAAAAAAACCCATCCCTCAGAAAAGGGTGGAGTGTTAAACATGTCCGAAGCGTGAATCAATGGCAGTCGGACGGAAAAGAGGTCGACTCCTTTCCGTTGCCCTGCAGACACGACGTGTTGAGCAGCAATGACTGTCTGGATCCTACGCGTACCGTCAGAACCAACCGCCATATCCCGGAAATAGAAACGGTCAAAAGTGTGCCGTCCTTTCCAAACCCCTGCATTCATGACCTTTATAATATCTAAAGAGTCATGAAAATTCAGGGAAGCAGAAATGGCTCGGATTTCATGTGGTTTAACAGAGAAATTCCGTAACACATGATCACCCGCCATCTCATATGCTAGCTTGATGGTAGCTGCTATCCATCGAGACAAAGCATTTTTTGTGTGACATCACCCGGCCTAATGGTATAAGAAATAAACAATCTCTTTTTACCCTGCCGCCGTTTTTTCATACGCTCCAAATAATACTTCAATGCTCTCACCAGGCAAAGAAGTCTATCCGAGTTATCAGATGACAGTGTATGAGATAAACTGTGAATGACAGTAGGTGGAAACTCTTCCCCCGGAGACTGGTTTTTAGCAACAAAGATAGGGTCGGTATGTAAAGTGACAGACCCGTCCGAATTGTAATCAACCAAGTTATGCAAAAAAGCATGTATCTCACTGATCCGATGACAAGCTGCCAGTGAAACCAGAAACAGAGTCTTCCACGTCAAGGCACGAAGACTAGCAAACCTCAACGGCTCATAAGGCGCACCCTTAAGGGCATGTAACACCAGAAAGACATTATTCCATTTCGGAATAATGGAAGGTCGTTCAACTGTGGATTGTAATGATTTAAGTAAATCATGCAACACCAAGTTCGTAGAAAAGTCACGACATCCACACTGTTTAAGAGTAGTGAAAATCGCAGCTCTGTGACTTTTCACTGTCGTGACTTTAAGTTTCCTTTCTTGGACCAACGCCAGAATGTACTCCGCTAAATCGTTGACAGTAGGCGATAAGGGATCGAAATCCCGTGCGTTCGCCCAACGAACCCACATACGCCAGTGACACTGATAAACCGACTCGGTAGATTTGCGCTTTGCTGAAGAGATGAGATGCGCAATTCTTGTCGAAAAACCTCTGCGTCGCAAGGAAGCCCTGATAACCTCCACGCGTGAAGCCGGAAGACCTCCGGCTTCGGATGCCACACCGTCTGACTCAGTCGCTGGCCGAGTAGATCGGACAACACTGGTAACCGGAACGGGACTGCCACTAACAGTGACAGGAGCTGTGGAAACCAGGGCTGCGCCACCCACAGAGGAGCTATCAACGTCACGTGACACGGTTCCTGGACCACTTTGGTCAACACCTTGCCGAGTAAGACAGGAGGAGGGAAGGCATAAAAATCCAGTCCCGTCCAATCCATACTTAATGCGTCGTACTCCAACGCCAATGTGTCCGGTACCGGGGACACGAACACTGGCAATTGGTTGTTCAACCGTGTGGCAAACATGTCCACCTGTGGACTGCCCCACACCTGAAGAACCGCTGCGACCACCCCTTTGTTCAACATCCACTCCGTCTGAACAGGGGTATGTCGACTGAGGGCATCTGCTAACACATTCACCGATGAAGGAATGTGTTTCGCCCACACAGTGGTCCCTAGTTGGTCGCAGAATTCCAAAATCGCAAGAGCTTTGCGACCCAAAGTCTCCGATTTGGTTCCACCCCAACTATTGAGATATGCCACTACCGACGTATTGTCGCATCTCATCAGAATTCGACGGTGTCGAAGAACACACCGGAAATGAAGACAAGCACGATGCACTGCCTCCATCTCCAAACAGTTGATATGAAGCTTCCTCTCGGAGAGATTCCATACCCCTGAAATGTGTTGATCCAACAGATGCGCCCCGTACCCGTGCAGCGACGCATCCGTGAACAGGATCAGATCCGGAGCAGGGGGGTGCAACGGAACCGATAGGGACAGGCACTCCTGTATCGGATGAGTGAACCATGGGCCCAGAGGCACTATCGTGTCCCATGGCAATTGTGACCGTCCCACCGTGGGGACAAATGCCACTGGAGTGGTCGTTTGAATCGTCTGAACCGCACGATCAATGAGGCCAGAGATTCGAGGTGGCCCAACACCACGTGGAGAGATCGTACCGTAGTACTTTGCTCCCCCATCAAACGTCGCGCCGACATTTGGAAATTGTGGATACGCGCATCGGTGGGACGAACCGACGCTACCACAAGATCGAAGACCACTCCGAGATATGTGAAAATCTGAGCCGGCGTTAACTCCGATTTCACCCAATTGGGAATAAACCACAATTGGAGGATCGTGTCCAAAACCAACCCGACATTGGTCTGACACTCCTGTTGCGACGAAGCTGGGATCAACCAATCGTCCAGATAGGTATGTATTCGAACCCCTAACAAATGAACATGACCTACCACCGCTTTTACCACACGTGTAAAAGCATGGGGACTCGTCGCCAACCCGAACAGGAGCACACGAAACTCGTACGCTTTCCCGTCGAACAGGAAGCGCAGAAACTTCCAAAACGCCTTGTGCACCGGGACATGGAGGTATGCGTCTTTCAGATCGATCGACGCAGCCCACTCCCCAACTTGAAGCAGGTTCCGGACCGAATGAACCGTTTCCATTTTCAGTGGCTTCAAATTTAGGATTGGTCTCCATTCCCCATTTTTCTTCCGGGCAAAGAAAAGATGAGAATAAAATCCCGGAGTGTCCAGACTGACTCTCTGGATGGCCCCTTTGTCAAGAAACTCGGCAATCACTCTCTCCACTAAAACGCGCCGATCCGCGGACGGTAACAGCGGCATTCTCGGAGTGGAAGTAAGAGGGGGGCTCGAAGAAAAGGGTATTTTGTAACCGTGTCGAACGACCGACAGAAACCAGGGGTCGAGACCAGGCAGCTTGCACCAATTTCGAAGGAAATGGCGGAGCCTGCCCCCCACGGGTATGGTTGCTAACGGTACCTCCGAAAGCAACTGCCGATCGTTCACGTACCCTCACCCCAACCGCTTACCACCCGTAGGCACAACGCCTTTGGTGGACTGAGAACGGAACGCAGTACGACGTTTGCGTCCTCGCTTAGCGGAAGACGGGTTGTTACCTGGTTGCCTCCTAGTGTCAGGAACCCTAGGGATCTGAGCCGACTGTAAAAAAGCAGCCTTTTTCACAGGAGGAGGCTTGAACCCCGAAAACGTGGACCGACGTTTACCAGAGGTTGAGGGTCGAGTGTTCGGGACTAGTCGTGACAAATCCTTGTCTAGGACAATATTAAAATCGGGACCGAAAAGTAAATTTTCCCGTACCGAACGTGTACGAAAAAACGTCTTCGCAACGTTTGACGCACTCAAACCCGCCAGGTAATGGTCACGCCGTAACAAAAGACTGTTCGCAAACAATCGGCCAGATAACTGAGCGATATGCTTAGAGGCTTTTGACGCAGCCTCCAAACAGCCTTTCGCCATCGCGGGAAGGCTCTCGACAGCCGTATCCAAGCCAAATAGGAACGTACCTAAATGGTTATTAACCTGGAACATCGAACGATTCCAGATCAGCGATTGGCAATGACACATGCGGCGATGGGGAACAAGCGGCTCGGACACTAGCGGGAACGACCGCCGGATGTTCGAGAAAATCCGCCCCCAACGTCTCATAGGAGTCGGCACGAAAAATGCACGCTCCCGTTAAGATTTTCCCCGTAGGCAGTGCCGTTGGGTACTCATCAACACCCACTCCCAGGATACGATCACTGCCAGTGATCAACACATCAATATCACAAAGTGAACTGTGCGCCTCCTGTGCAAGTGGTAAACCCGACTCCTCACGAGGAGTGACCAAATTCAAAGAACGGTTCCACTGGATCCCGAAGATCTATATGGACTCCTCCCCCTAATCGAGACGCCCCTGGGGCAGCGTCTCCCGAGACGGAAACAATAGGAACCGAACGACAATCCCTAACTGCATCGTCAAACTGCCGTCATCTTGAAATTGAATATGGCTGCCATCTGAACGAAATTGAGATGCTACTAATTACTGAAAGCAGTCAACCCATATATCAATATAACAACTTTCTCAGTGACATGGTCTATCATGGAAAAATGCATGTCTAATAATGTGGTGGCCATCTTGAATTCCGATATGGCGGTCCTATGATAATTTTCAAATATTAAAAATGTTCCTAGGTATCAAGAATATGGGTATAGAGTTGATTTTTCTTCCTAAGTGCTATAGCAAGTGAGATACGAAGTAATGTAAAACATATCGTGGCCATCTTGAAATCAAATACGTAAATTCTGACACTGCCAAAAAGTTCCCAGACATCGAAAACATAGGTATAGTCTTATTCAACTTACTGTGCTAGCACAACAAATATGCTATTCAACCTGAGTCATACCTACACACTGCAGAATTCTCTCCCTTGCCGGATATGCGCAATGCTATCCTTGCACGGGCTACCTGTAACTTCATTCTCAATTCTGCAGTCCACCTGTTAACACCTGTTAAGCTTTGGCAAAAAGTTTTCTTTACTTGTAATTTTGTGTTTGTTTTTTGGTTGAACTTGACATACGGTTGGTAGTTGGGAATTCTGTATTGAATTTACCATGTCCGACGCGAGTTCGTTGACAGCTAGCGCACGGAAAGTTTGTGCGCGAGATGGTTGTCCATTTCCTTTACGACGTAAAGACACACACGTGTTGTGTCCGGACTGTCGGTCTTGTTCTCAAGACCGTCAGTGTGAGATCTGCGCGACGTGGTCTCCTGACCAGTGGGTTCGGTTCGGTTCGCAGACTCAGGTTTCGGGTACCAGCAAGATCTTGTCGTCTGCTTCGGCAATAGTCGGCAAGTCGGACTTAGTGGGTAGGTCCCATAAGTCTGTAGACACTTCGAAAAGTGTCCGGAAAGGGGGGAAACACAAGGGTGTTTCTTCGTCGGTCCGTGTTACGAGTACAGTTACAGATACTTCGGGAGCGCCCCCCCCCCGGGTTCCTATTGTGACCGTGGTACGTGAGCCGTCTTCGTTAGTGACGGCGCCTTCTTCTGTTTGTGTGGCTGCGTCACCATCGTCGTTACGGTTACCTATATATATATATATTGCTGCTAAATAATAATATAATTATAATTTCAATTAAATAATAAAATAAATAATTTAAAAAAAATAAAGTCAATAAAAATTGTTTTTAAAAAAATCATAATTATTGTTAATTTGTTGTTATTATAATAATACAGACACACACATACATATGGCAGTTGCTGTCGGTGCTGTTGTTCCAGCTAGCCATGATGTACATCTCACACCCACCCACCACCACTTTGGGTTTTTTTTTACCAGATTGTGTGAAAATAGGCACAAAAACCAAATTAAAATGAATTGATATTACTATAACAGATTGTGCCCCCCTCCCCCCCTTCCTTTCAGGTATCATTACTTTTGGTCTATTATTTATTAAGATTGATTTTGTTTTGGGTTTTTTAATCTGAATTTTCACACACATATTAAATAATAAAAATGTTAGTCTTTTTGTTAAATCACAAGGAAGAAAAATAAAGTAAGCTGGTGTATCACTCCCATCCCTGGTCCTCACAAATCCATTTATAGAAACTACAATCCATAGGCAAGATTTTTTTTTTCTTCTTTTTTTTTTTGGGGGGGGGGGGGGGGGGGGCGAATTCTTCGTGATGGGATCATCACCAAAAAATAAAAAAACCCACACCTTTAGGTAACGTTATCTATATTCGCTAGAAAAAATATGAGCTTTGGTATTAAAAAAATAAAATAAATAAAAAATGGTGATGCCATACGCACTCATCGCACCTCCCCCCCCCCCCCCCCCCACCACCACCACCACACCATCCTGCGTACGGACCTGTGTTATGTCGCATACATAATCCGAATAGATCGGTCAGCGTAAGTCTGTTTTAAAATGTATTTGCAAACGTAATTACTTTCATTTATAATATAATAAAGACAGTATAAAATTATGCATAACACTGGCTCTTGAAAATGTTTAGTGAAATCTTTACTCAGGAATCTGTAGTTTAAATTCTATTTATTTATAATTCAATTAATTGGAATCTGGATAATAATTACGTTGTGTTTTGTTATTACATTGTTTATTTCATTATATGCAGAGTAATCATTTATAATGCTTAATAGACAGAAGGCCACAAAGGCGCTAGATTAGTACATAATTATGATAATAATAATAATTAATATTATTATTATAAGTCTGTGTCGTCTTAAAAGACGAACGAAGGTTAAAAGCGATAATATGATTGGTCGGTTCCTGAACAGTCATACCTGGGATTTGATTGGCTTAGAGATAACAGGAAAAAACGCGCCACTTGCAGTTTGCCAAAATAAATTTAATAATAAATAATGACAAAACATTGTGTATTTTGCAATATGAATTGGATTTGAGATCATTTTGATTGAGCAGAAACAATCACAGTTTATTACTGAATACTTGGCTATGGCGGAAAATGAAGAACTTCGGTCAAGTTTCGGATGTCCTACTATTTTCGTCACGTTTGGAAGGGAAAAAAGGTAAACATGATTTTACTATTTTCTTACTTATTCTAGACACCTTTAATATATAAGTTGACATCTTTAACTGTATTTGTTCTAATATATTGTGTGATGTTTGATGACAATCGAACGAATGTAACGTGTTCTACATGATGCAACATTGGGTCATGACAGAAAATTTCCAAAATGGCCGATCAAGGCATATTTTTCGGGGGCAATTTAAATACACATAGATCACGTTGACATCATAAATAATACATTTAAATGCAAAATAAATATTTTAAGATGCCAAATTGATGCATTTATTACAGAATTTTGTTTGTTATTTCACCGATGGGTACAGATTTTTACAACTATAGTAATGCTTTTTTGGGGCGATTTAGGACACATGACCAGTTTCACGTACTCTGATAGGTCAGCAGTCTTTGTTTACAAATTAATTTAGTTTTAATTGGTTTAATTTATTTAAAGTATCACAAGTAGCAGTCATTTTTCATTTTACTTAGTAATATATATTGTTTTGGGGTACCATATGTTTCGTTCCCAAACCAGTTCGCCCCCAGTCAGTTCACCCATAACTATTAGCGGGTTCGCCCCCTCCCATAATATTATGTTAGGTAATAAAAATGATTTTGGCTTAGGTAATTAGTTGTTTGGCAAGTCTTCCTTATATTCCCCCCCCCCCCCCCCCCCCACCCCCCCCCCCCCCCCCCCCAACACAAATGTTTTAAATATTTGTTAGAATTAATGTAAGGTTAGAGATAGTTATTAATTGATCTTTTTTTTAAGCTTATAAAACATTTTGTTTTATAATTTTAATCAACATAATGTGTATATTTCATAATCCTTTCTGGTGATCAGGTTTGGGGTCGCGTTATGCATTCATATTTTTTTTTGTACATACAAAATTAATTATTTGAAAGTAAAATTTGGTTTGGGCTACAATAAACCTCAATTGTTTAGGGTACCAGACGTTTCGCCCCCAAATCGGATGTCAGTTCACCCTCGCGTGCTTAACCAGTTCTCCCCAATAAGGTACCAGTTCACCCCCATAAAGATTTATATGTATACATTAATTAATTAATTAAACGGGTGATTATGTCAAATGTGCCCGCACTGAATCAGGATCCAACCAAATCGTGGAAAGACGACAATCCCTCCCCTCTAAGAAAAGAAACACACACACACACACACGGTTTAACATGCCTCTAAAGAAACAATACAGTAATTTGGGGGCGAACTGACAAATAGTTGGGGTGAACAAGCAAACAGTTGGGGGCGAACTGGTACATGGGGCGAACAGGTCAAACTGGGGGCAAAACGTCATGGATTCATTGTCTATACAAAAAGTAAGTTTGTTTTGTTTAAAGACATCACTAGAGCACATTGATTTATTAATCATTGGCTATTGGATGTCAAACAGGTAATTTTGACATATAATTTTTGAGAGGGAACCTGCTAAAAATTAATTAGTAGCAATGTATTTTTATCTATGCACCATCCCACAACAGGATAGCATTTACCAAGATGAAATACATATGAAATCGTGCAACAATTGCCGATCGATGCATACTTATTGTTTGCTGAGAATATATATAAAATTAAAATATTTATACCATTGTATTTTGTGTTACTTGTTTACTCTGTTCACTTCACCCCCAACTGTCGGTATGGATGCCCCCAAATATGTACAACACATCTTTGGTTGCATTTGTATTTATAAATATTATAAAAATTGTTTCATATTACTTTGTTTGGGGTGTGGTATCAAGCCTTTTCGCCCCATGCCAGTTAATTTCTTTTCAAAACACTTGTCTTCTCTTTTGAAAAAACCCTATAAAACTCTTAAACTGACAGAGGAAAATTCTTGGATAGGATATTGACATACCTTTGGGGATGAATTGGTTTGCATGAGGATGAAATGGACATTTACTTTGATTACAAGAAACACAAGTTATATATATATATATATTTTTTTTTTCCAGAAAAATCGTCAGCGCATTCTGGTCATCATATTATGGAAATATTTGTGACTGGTATGTATTTAGCAAACAATAATCTTGTTTTAAGATGCATGACTTGATGCATAAGAGGTGGTCGTTCAATGTCACAAGCCATTATACATAATTATTCAAAAATGTTTGATTATACCAGATCACTTGAAAATTAACTTTAACATGTGTTATCAGGTTAGTAGGAAATGCAATCTCTGCATGACAGTTGGTTGGTAATTTTTAAAACATCTATTTCAGTATAATAACTTTTACACTTTCCTTAACATTAGAATGTTGTTGTTTTTTTCAATTCTTCCTTGTCTGCCCATATTCAAGTGAGCATCTTGAATTAAACATTTTAATAATAAAAAAAGTAACTTCCAGTTTACATTTGAACAGCATCTGACATCACATGTATGGTCACTGACAAGCATGCAGGGCTTTTTCTCGTTCTAACCAGTGCACCACAACTGGACAAAGACTGTGGTATGTGCTTTCCTGTCTGTGGTAAAGTGCATATAAAAGACCCCTTGCTGCATTAGAAAAGCTGTAGCAGGTTTCCTCTGATGACTACGAGTCAGAATTACCAAATGTTTGACATCCAATAGCCGATGATTAATTAATCATTAATTAAGCGAGAAGAAACCTGCTACAATTTTCCATTAGTAGCAAGGGATCTTTTATATGCACTATCCCACAGACAGAATAGCACATACCACAGCCTTCGATATACCAGTCGTGCACTGGCTGGAACAAGAAAAGCCCTAATTAAGGGCCCATCGACAGGGATCAATCATGGGTCAACCATGCATCAATCGAGCGCTTTACCCCTATAGCTGGAAAGGAGTTGCATGCAGTTCTATGATGTACATTGTAGTATACATGTACAAACTAATACATGTAGACAAATGCATGTATTTTTTTTTTTTAATTTCATTATTTCCCTCCCAGTCCAACACTTTATCTTTTCTTCATAATTAAAATTAAAGGTCAACATTGAATATTTCAAAGTCTGTTTTATCCTTGAGATTTGATTGATACCAGGTAAAAAAGTAAACTTGAAAATTAGTTTGTTTTCTCGAAGTTTTGATTCCCCACACCTGAAACTTGGTAGGCTATGATTCTCTAGGGTAGTCTTTTTAAAACTAACAGAAAGAACTAAATGTTTACATTAATAATAAACAATAGCTAATTACATAGCAGATATATCCAGACTACATTTGTTTTTCAGAATCCCATCTGAATGTTGGATGACATATATCAAGATGACACTGCACAGGACATAACTGAGGAAAATGGATGTGAGAGAATCCAATCTAACAGTTGGAAATAAATATATATATTATTTATAAAATATTTGTTTGCAGATATATTAGTGAAAAAAAGAAAGAAAGAAAAGTTTTATTTAACGACGCACTCAACGCATTTTATTTACGGTTATATGGCGTCAGACATATGGTTAAGGACCACACAGATTTTGAGAGGAAACCCGCTGTCGCCACTACATGGGCTACTCTTCCGATTATCAGCAAGGGATCTTTTATTTGCGCTTCCCACAGGCAGATAGCACAAACTATGGCCTTTGTTGAACCAGTTATGGATCACTGGTCGGTGCAAGTGGTTTACACCTACCCATTAAGCCTTGCGGAGCACTCACTCAGGGTTTGGAGTCGGTATCTGGATTAAAAATCCCATGCCTCGACTGGGATCGAACCCAGTACCCACCAGCCTGTAGACTGATGGCCTACCACGACGCCACCGAGGCCGGTAGATATAAGTGAGTCAGAATGAAACATCACTTTGTTTGTTAAGACTATTGTGCTTCAATTTTTTATGTTTTGTGGACAGCTACATGTAGTTTACAGATAGGGTGTGTAAGCGGTGGCATTAATACAGCAATTGCCCGAGAATATTGAAATGTGGCCTCCAAGGACAGATTGCTGCCTATTTTCATTTGTTTAATGATTAGTTCATCACTGACTACTGGATGTAAAAAATTAAATTGATAATTAATTCTGACCCATAGTTTTCAGAGGAAGCTCTCTACATGTTTCAAAAGCAGCAAATCATCTTTTATAAATATGATCTTTCCTTGGACAGGACAGAACATACCACTGCCGTTGATAGATATTCACTTATACAGCAGTATCTCTCAAATATTGGTGAATCACTTGTATTTCACTAATTATACTTCACTTATAGTGTTTTTTGTAAAATATCGGTGAATCACTTATATTTCACTTATACAGTAATGTTATGTAAATATCGGTGAATCACTTATACTTCACTTATATTTCACCTATACTTCACTTATACAGCAGTTTTCGTTAAGTATTAGTGAATCGCTTATACTTGACTTATATTTCACCTATACTTCACTTATACAGCAGTTTCTGTTAAGTATTAGTGAATCGCTTATATTTCACCTATACTTCACTTATACAGCAGTTTCTGTTAAGTATTAGTGAATCGCTTATACTTCACTTATATTTCACCTATACTTCACTTATACAGCAGTTTCTGTTAAGTATTAGTGAATCGCTTATACTTCACTTATATTTCACCTATACTTCACTTATACAGCAGTTTCTGTTAAGTATTAGTGAATCGCTTATACTTCACTTATATTTCACCTATACTTCACTTACACAGCAGTTTCTGTTAAGAATTAGTGAATCGCTTATACTTCACTTATATTTCACCTATACTTCACTTACACAACAGTTTCTGTTAAATATTGGTGAATCACTTATAACTCACATTTATTTCACTTATACAGCAGTTTCTGTTACACTTATACTTCACTTATAAGTCACTTATATATATCTAACACTTCTGTTAAATATAAGCGAATGACTTACACTTCACTTATATATATAGTTAACACTTCACCTATATGTCACTTATACTTTGTATAAGTGATACCTAATTTGCATACAAAATCCTAATCGTTTACTTATAAGTCATTTATACTTGAAAAGTATTAACGACTTATACTTCACTTATAAGTGAAAAATATAAGTCATTTCGGTAAGGGCCAGTTCATAATTTTTGGGTTCTTGTCTGAATGGATAGCGCGGCTTCTATGGGTTAATTTCTTCAGGAAAACTTCGAGTTTCACACGTATAAAGCGTCCATAACTGCTCATTGCTGTAGTGATTAGTGCACACTTACACTGTACATGGAACGCTTGGATATCGCTTATTCCTGCACTGACCAATCACATTCAAGGATAGAAATGTGGGATCACTCCACATGATTATCATTATCATGGATTGCGAGAAGAATCAGAAGAGAAAGCAGCCAAAGCAGCAGTCAATAGACTCTTTGTTCAAGCGACAGAAACAAGATAAGGAAATTCCGAATCGCTTTTTTTCCAACAAAACCGACTGTCATCAGTGTGTGACTTTAAAAAAAAAAAAAAAAAAAAATTGATTCACGAGCACACTAGACCCAGTGATTTTTCTCGATCGCGGAATATGGACGGAATTCCCATTGTGAAACGGAATTACGATTTTCTGCGAAGTTAAAAAAAAAAATCAATACTATTCTACTATTTCCACACGCAGTAAAACTGACGATTGACCCGTGTGCAGTACTATTGGCAAATGCTAGACTGAATTGTGCGCTTCACAGTAAACCAAATGGTCACATTGGGAACCAATCAAATACTTCGCGAACGTTAGCGAAACGTTTGCTGGCTGAACTTGGGGCTGGTTTACTGCTTAGTCTGTTGCGCCTGCGCAGATGGGACAGGGTTTTTTTTTCCAGGAGTAAGTTTAGCCAGCGGTTTGTCGCTAACTCTTGTCTTGGAAGACAGATTTTTACGCTACACATTAAACCGAATGACCATTTCGGGAACCAGTCAAAATAGGTTTGCAAACGTTTAACAAAAAACAGCTGGTTGAACGTTGCAATGTTACTTTATTTCTGCTGTGTCATGCACATACTTCAATTTGCAGATGACGTTAGACGGTCAAAGTGATAATAAAATAAATGTTTACGTTTTGTGAACCCTAAGTCCCATTGAATAAAGCAGTGCATTTAATTGTTGGACAAACATGCTTTATGTAGTTATTATAAGTGTAGCCTTTGCTCCTGATATGATTTTTCGCTACTGATATGATCACTTTAAGACGTAACCTAAAGTCCGAACCAAATTGTTAACAACTACGATAAATTACTCTCCTACCTTTAATTACCGTTATATTTCCCCCAACTTTTGTCCAGACACAAGTTGTGAAAAAACCCATTACAGTGACACAGATTCCACATACGAGACTGTAACGATGTCGCCAGTATCGACTTTGCCGAGATAGCATAGGGCAGTTTTCTGCCGTTTGCCACTTTGTTTTTTTATGGAATACTCTTCAAGAGGGGTGAAAGCCTCCAAAGTATGTGACATAATTAATATAAAATCAATGATCTCTAGTGGTATCTTTAAACAAACAAAAAATACTAATAAAAACATTAATATGACGTCATCACCTTTGTTTTTATAAGAATAAAAATAAGAATAATTTATTTGCATAACACCCGAATATACATTTATCTGCTGTAACAATAACATAAATATACATTAATTACATAAACAAATATCTGAATCAACAAATACATATGTAATTTAAGCCTTATATTACCGTACTAGTGATATTAATATTTAGGTAAAAGCAAATATTGTCAGAAGTGTAGAGCCATAAATATTGATATGTTATATCATAACATGTTAAGACGTTGTTACATTAAATGATATCCTTTCACCCCTCTTGGAGATTATTCCATAAAAAGTCAAAATGGCAGCCGGCACAAAATTACATGTTTTTTGCCCTATGTGATATCAGCGAAGTCGATATAGGTGACATGGTTATCATCTAGTATGTGGAATCTGTTAATTATTGTAATGGTTTTTCAAGATTTATGTCTGGACAAAATGTGGGTAAAATCTAACGAAAAATAAAGGTAGGAGAGCAATTTATCGTAGTTTTTAACAATTTGGTTTGGACTTTAGTAAGATGAGACAACAAATTGTCTGAACCTGAAGCAACTAGAGTGGTCAGAGTGAGACTGTTTCTTTCTGACACACCTCTGACACAACTTGCCACTGTTTTGTCTAGAAACAGAGAAATAGAATACATCATGTGATGTAACGTAGTTTGAAACACAAGCTTTTGCAAGACATGTGCATTAACAATCTGAAATGTTTCTTAACCCGAAAGTCATACTTGTTCTATTCTTGGGCCAACAATTTCACCAACTATATGCATTACAAGTGGACTACATTGCACACTTCTGTGGTAACATACTTCGGCCCATAAAGCCCACCCCCCCCCCCACCCCCCCACCGCGTGCCCTCATTACTGAGTGTCTGTAGCTCTCGATAAACCCCCAACTCCTACTCTGTTAGTTCCAATGCCTAGTACAGTGCTGTCCGGTGTATCGGCGCACCTAAGCATTCAAGGACCATTTTCTATGTGAACACTGTGAAATACTTAATAAAATGTGACTCTCACCAATGAAGCAGTGCATAATCTGAAATACACTACAAATTGTTTTATGTCTGTAGTAAATAAACATTTTTAAATGGTGCATAAATATAGGCACCCCCTTGTATCTGAAACGATTTGCATCTCCAGTGATTCGGCGCAGTAGATGTGGATTGTTGACCCTGCTATTTATAGACCGCCCATGACCTCACTTTTAGCCCTAAACGCTACACCTTTGTCCCAGAATTATTTTAGTACTTATTTGTTTTGTCTTGTTAAAAATATTACTATAAAAATTAACGATCACACATGACCCATCTCATGATCAGTTTCGGAATCGTTTTCTTGAGTGGCACAGTACTGCAGATGCATACATGTTCATTGTCATGCATGGCTAAGATGCCTACATGGATTTTATTTTTCTTGGGTAGATTTAGCCCAAGTACTCTGACTGTAAGAGAGCTAGATGGTCATTTGGACATAAATACGCTCTCATTACAGTCAAGAGACCAAGCTATGTATTTTTTTGGCAATTACCGACAACCAAAAAGTTGGCAAAGATTTCCGCTCTAATACCACAACAATCCTATGTTTGACATCAAATACCTTTATATCAATCATTTTCGAGTTAACTGATTAAAAAAAATCCACATATTAATCACTAATACACATACTATAGAAAGTAATCCGACAGCACCCACATTCAGCTACGCTTCGTGACACTCCGTCGCAAGAATTACAAAGCTCGGTGACCTATTTCATGACGTAGATCACGTGATCGCCCACTGGGCGATTCCGCCTAGTAGACGGAATGGCTGAGTGGGCAATAATGTGACGCAATGTCACGATATAGGTCGGCGAACTTAGAATTCTGCTGTCCGGAGTTTGCCGAAGCTTAGCTGAATGTGGGTGCTGTCGGGTTTCTTTCTGTAGTGTGTGTATTGTTTGGTAATGCGAGTTTTAGGTCACTTCACTGTTCGTTGTTTAGCCGTACACAATTCATAACATGTAATGACGTCATGTGATGACGTGGTAAAAAAACATGGTTCTGGAAAGCGTCGCCATCTTGGGCTAACGCTGATGAATGTAGCCCTGTGCAAACTATAAAATAAAACGTTCACCACTCGACCAATGTGATTTACATAACGACTACAGAATAGTACATGTATTACTGATTAATATGTGGATTTTTTTTTAATCAATTAACTCGAAAATGATCGATGTAAAAGTATTTAACGTCAAACATAGGATTGTTGTGATATTAGAGCGGAAATCTTTGCCAACTTTTTGGTTGTCGGGAATTGCAAAAAAAATACATAGCTTGGTCTCGGACTGTAATGAGAGCGTATTTATGTCCAAATGTCCGTCTAGCTCTCTTACAGTCAGAATACTCGGGCTAAGGTAGATTGTGCACGCACGTGGATCTTATTTCGCTTTTATTTTTTATAACAATGTGACAATTGTGAACTGAAATGACTGTCAATTAAGGTGTAAAACTTTCGTTTTGTTTGCATTTCTCTGTGTTTTCCTTTTCAGTTTAAATAAAAATAACCGAACAAAAATAATTACATTTATACTGTTTACTATAATTTAAAAAATGCGGGAAAGGTGTTTTAGACTAGTTTTATCATTTTAATATCAATAAGGCTGACCTACTTCGCGTTTATATATCCTGGCATCATATGTTTTCGATACGATAAGCAAAAAATTAAGATATAATAAAAACAATACTTCGTACATACAATAATATTTTACCTTTCTCAAGTCACATTAGTTTATTGTGAAAAAAAGTGATAATTTCCCATGTACGCCAAGTTTTCGTCCATAAACACTAGCTGCTAAGTCGTACAGGTGTTACCGCTATATTTTTACAAACGTCATATGTTTTCGATACTTTCATTGGCTGTCTATTTTTGTCCTTGTTATGGCAGTGAAGGGTCTATACTCCGTGCAATAATTTACATCAAAATCTTCTTTTGAAAATAAAATCACAAAATGTTTGTAACTCGTAAAAAAATATTGAATAATCTTCAGACCAATAGACAGTGTTCACTGAAAACATATTTACATTATGTTTTCGTCATAGGCTAATGTCTAATCCTTTTGTTATACGTATCAACGACACTAAAATTCAGATTGTCAACTTAAGTACTCAAACAGAGATACAGAACTATATATTTTCAAAAAATCTAATTCCACTATTAAACCACCTTTGTTTATAGTAAATGTAAATGTACATGTATGTAAACATGCCCCCAGCAGAAATTATCTAAAAGAACTTTGGTGTGAATGACATAAGAGGTAACCCAACCAGCCTTCCATAAATTTTATTGTTTAGTGTAATGATCACGTAGTATATATCCTCTAACTTTGGCAGGTCAGATGTCGGTGTTGCAGACGATAACTTTGCAGGGATTTGTAATACCTGGATTTCGCTGTGAGGCATTTCATTAGTACCAAAATATTGCATTACGAAAAACCGATAAATGCACACATCATGTGACATGCACACTATTTATGGTATTATAATTAAAACATATAGTTGGCAGCTTGACTTGAAGCATTTTTAATATTGTGAGGAAAAAAGACACTTCGTTGTTCATGTTCAGGCTGATAGTGACGTAATATCTCGCATAATCTCGCGCTACATGCAGTTATAAACAAAGTATCGAAAACATATATCGATCGAAATTGTATGACGGTACGATACACGAAAACAGGTGAATGATTTATTTTGAACTTATGATATAATTATTGATAATTATAAATAAAAAAAATTAATTGCACCCTAAACAAATATGTTGATACTTGATTAACCATTGAAAAAGGAATTGAACTTTAATTCGTTAAAAACACCGAGAACATGACAAGCAAAATACCAAGTGCGCCGATACACCGGACACGGTTGTAGACTGTAGTACTTCGTTTAGCAACCGCTGAGTGCCATACCGAGCATATCCCCCAAAAAATCATTCTGGCAGAAACACTGATTACTAAACATAAAAATTACAATCAAATTAACTATACTATAAATGGACTAACCTTGGCAAACATCAGTGTTCAATAGAAACGTTACAACAAATAAATTCCACCCACTTAACACCACAAACATTGACGCCATATTCCGGAAAGCTATCCTTTCGTAACTTACAGGTTCCAATGTACCAAATGAATTCCTATTGTCGATAATGTTAACGATCACTACCGTAATAAACCTGATAAGCGTCGTTCTCATTATCAATTAAAGGAGCTCAATCACGGATTTAGTGGGCCTTCTTTCTCTAAATATGCATTATAAATGAAACTTACATTCATTTGGAATACCAAACCTAGTTATTGTATGATCCAAAATATTTTAATTGAACTACGATCGAGGGAATTCCATGATACGCTTATTTTTTTAAATTTGGAACTATTCTTGTGATGAGACATGAAAAATACGAAAAAACAGACTCGTAGTGATGAGGCTATATATACGACAACCGTATAATGTATTTTTGGATTTTATATAAACGATCGCCGTGTATAGAGACTTGGCAACTGAGGGCCGGCTATATACATAGCAAATAATACAAAATATATATATTTCATGACGAAAATAACCGCGAATACGCTGAAATAAAATAATAAACAGTCGGAACATGTGCGTGCGTGAATGTGCACGTAAAACCCTTTGACCTGACCTGAACATGAACTCACCATTTATTATTATTATTATTATTAGGCGCGTGTGCAAATTATTTTGACTGGTTCGCAAAGTGGTATTTCGGTTTTAATGTATATCGTAAAAAATCAGTGTATTGTTGCATGTTTTGTTGTCCAAAGGTTGGCTAATTATTACTTAACCCAGTTGAATCCAGTTCTACGCGCAGGGACATGTTCAGCCTGCCGTTTGTGCGTGTGTGCATTTATCTTGCATTTTTATAGCCAAAACTCCTCCAGATAAAACACCGCCTCTCCACCCCAAAACGGTAGTAGTAGGCTAATAATAATAATAATAATAGGAATAATAATTGTGTATGATTATTATTATTATTATTATTATTATTATTATTATTATTATTACATGTATTATAATGTTGGTAAAATCACGTCGCGGTTGGGTGGGGTGGGTAGGGGCTCTTGTTACAAAAACATTACATAAATTTAGAGGGGGGACCGGGAGTGGTCTCAGCTTTACTAGTAGCCTATAAAAAATGTATTTTTAGTTTTATTGCACCTTGCAATTTTGAGCATTTGAAATGTGACTAAATACAGCAAAATAACCTTTTAGTCATATTTATTTACGGTAAAATTAACTTTTTTACAAAATTTACGTAAGCAGCCTCATAATTGCAATCAGTGAAAAATTATTAAGTTCAAGCCCTGTTGTTAGTTTGTGTACTGTCCATAGTTAGTTTCTCTTTCAGTTAATCTACTTCGACCGCTGATAATTTGTAATTGTTATTTTTATTTATTCATTATTATTATTATTATTAATTTATTTATTTATTTATTTATTATAATTAATTTTTTGTTAGTACTGTAGGGACAATATGACGCTATTCATATATCTATGGAAAATGTACACAAAAGGGTCCCCTGTTCAGAAAATGCATTGTTCGTACAGTACTTAGTATGTATTCCTCCTGTTCCAGATGGTTCGGTAATATGGATCAATCAAATACATGTACTTATTTACCGCCTATATACATTTTTGCTGTGAATATAGCCAGCCCTAGTTAGTGGAGGCTATAGATACGGCCTTCGTATATAAACACCGTCTAGTTCAGAGTATTCTTTAAACATGTAACAATTCCTATCCCAAGTCAGCTGTTATGGCATATTTTGTTTAGTAACATCTTCGTTTTAAATGATTGATAACAACATCAATGTTTTGGGTGAAATGGCTCTTTAATGGCTGACAATAGATTCCATTTTTATATCACCCTGTTACAATATAATTAAAATACAATATAACAATACATTCATTATGCATATATAAATCTCAGGATACACAATACATAATATTCCATCATTTAAATTATAGTATTTAACATGACATGACATATGAAAGTAATTAATACACAATACACAATATGTCTTATGATTATAACAGATATAGTTATAATACATACATACATAATATACATTATCACTCACATGTCCAAATAAATGATTTAACATATGTCTCCATTATAACAAATTACAATACACAAGATATGTGAAACCAGGGCAAATGCAACTGGTCACACTTAAAAGGATTGACGTATCTGCATAAAATAATTACAATAATAAATAACCACGCAGACACGTTATGTTTCATAAAATATATAATAAAATACAACAATCTCTAAAGTGTTCATCACCACAAACATACACTAGCACACATTGCATTCATATTAAATTATGTTTATCACATATTTAGATATATATTAATCAAATTACTGAATTAACAAGAATTAATATTACACTGTACAGTTTATAAAGTTATACAGAAATATATAATAATTACTTGTTATAAAGCATGATTTAGTCAATTACATTTACATTAAAGTAGATGTTATTATAGTAACACAGCGTAATTTTTTAATGTTAATATTAATTTGAATGAATAAAAAGAAGTCTCAAGTTGGTGATATAGGTTCTTGTTTTCCTTTCCAACATGACACGTGATTAACAAGTTAACAACATGGTGATACAGATAATATACAAGTCAGAGCTCTTGGGTGAATGACACACAGGTCTCCCGATAGAGTTGACATTGCTTATGTTACAAAACTGTCTCTCGGATCTTCCAGTAGAGTTTGTGCTTTGTGAGAGAACTTCAAGGCGTGTGAACAGTATCTGTTCTCCCCGAGTCTGTCTTTCATGGGTAAATTATCCTTATTTATAAGACGCAAACTAAACACGTATCTATAGTGTTCTTAATTATGGATCGGAAGTCTGGGGTTTTCACTCAGCACACGACATTGAGAAAGTGCATATACAATTTTGTAAACGTTCATTGGGTGTACATAATAGAACTTGTAATTACTTTGTTTATAAAGAATTGGGACGATTTCCACTAGCTATTATAAGAAAGCTGAGAATTTTTAAATATTGGATAAACCTTGGTAGTACCAGTAATTGCATTCTAAAATACGAGGAAATGTATGAGTATGGAGATATTTGGCTAACGAATATTAAGCAGGAATTAGATACGCTTGGGCTAAGTTATATGTGGAAATCGACCCATACCCATATCTGTTTTTATTACATAATTAAAAAAAGAATATTTGATGTATTTAAACAAAAATCCTACAGTTTAATTACAGCGTCGCCAAAAGGATCACTATATAAACACTTAATAAAGGAATATCAATTACAAACATATCTGACGGAGCCAATTGATTCACGTAATATAAAAGAAATAACGAAAATGAGAGTTTGTGCACACAGGCTAAATATTGAAGCTGGTAGGTACAAAAATATCGAGAGAACACAAAGAGTATGTACATTATGTAATATTAATGAGATTGAGGATGAGTTTCATTTTATTCTTCAGTGTCCACGATACGAAACTTTAAGAAATAGATTTATTAAGAAATACTACTGCAAGAACCCCAGTGCTTTTAAACTAATACAGCTATTGTCAACTACAAACAATAAGGAGATAAATAACCTTGGCAAATACTTACTACAGGCGAACAAAATGAGGGATATGCTATTACTACAAACTTAATATATCTATATTTGTGTAACCCATATTGCCGATTGTTTATATATAGATATAGATGGATTGTTTTATCGGTATATGTGTATGTATTTATGTAAGTCATTCTCCACCATTGTTCCGCACTATTGTACATAATATTGTATTTCATTGTTATAATGCTGATAAGTTGGAAAACTTAACGCAATAAAGAACTTGAACTTGATGTAATATATAGTTGTCAAGGTGTACTCGTTCAGACGCCTGCAATACCCGTGGCAACAATTAAATTGCATTGTATTATATTGCTCGTTACATATTTAATTAGTGCTTGATACTAATTGGTTTGATTGGCATGTCACTAAGTGGATACCATGGCAGACGTCAGATTACCAATTAACTAATTCTAATTAATGCACATGTAAAAATAAAGATACAATACGTATTGTTATAAAATTGAAGTTTAGCACTGTGACAGTTATCCACCGCCCGAAAGAAATGACACGTCCTCGTGTCTAGAGAATAAACTTGTTAAGGTAGTTTGTATAGTGCTTGAAATAGTTGTCCCGCGTCCGAAATGTGGTATCACAAATAAACTGTTTCATCTGTTAGACAAGTTTTTTGCTTGTATCGTAATCTCGTTGAGTCAGTTGGTTAACATTGACGTCGTCTGAAGCAGTTGTAGTTGACAGGCTGTTTATCTCGAGTTCGAATTCAGGCACTGATGCTGATGGTGCTGTCGTCTGTATAAACGTATACATGGTTTTGGCTATGTGAATGTCAAGCTTACTTTCTAATATCAGTTTAGGTATCTCAAGATTATGAATTTATTGAAAATTAATACATTTACTGTTTATATTATTTATTCCAAAAAACATTTAATAATCAAACGAGTCGTTATTTATCGTCGGTGATATTTGTCTCGTCTTATGTACTGTTGTGGATAAGTTGTATTACTCAAATGTATTTAGTCTTTGAACTAGTTCATAATTTTCCCGTCTAAGATTTTCCAACTCAGTGTTTTGTTGAACAAGCTTATCATAATAACTGGCTGATTGTTGATGTAAAACATCAATGTCTGTTTGCATTTCATGACACACAATTTTGTTATACTCTTCATTATTTGCATTACTGTTAAGAGTCTTTTGTCAAAATATTTATTATACTTTGTAACAACGCTACATCCTTTTTAGACTCTTGGAGTTCTTTTGTTTTTGTACGGGTTTGTTCTAGCTGTGCTTTTAGTGAACTGATTTCCTGAGATTGGTTCTCGATGGTTAGTTGTGCTTCTGTCAAATCTTTGGTTGTTTTATTAAAATGATTTCTGGCTTGGTTTATTTCCCTACTGGACTTTTGTTTGGCCGTAAGAGCATCGAGTTCTTGTTTTAGTGGGTTATTTAAGCTGACAACGCTAGTGAAAGCCTTAGCACCTAAGTTAGAAAATGGTAGTTGCCTAGCACAAAATTTTCGAAATTCGTACTGAGATTTTCTAATATTGTCCCTTTCTCTTTGTTTATCCAATTTGCGTTTAGGTTTAGAAATGTTGTTGACTTGGGTGTCATGTTTGGAGTATTTATGACAATTTATGTGGTTTACACATCTGAGTGAGCATTTAGATTAGAACACTTTAAACAGAACATTTGTAATGGACATAGATTTGCATGACATTCACAATTTCTTTTGCCAAATAACCACTTACCGTTATGACAGACCGTGTCACTTGGGAAGTTCCGTTGTGTAGAATTCCGTGTTAAGCTAGTCGTCCGGATTTTGGGTTTTCGTTGACACGAATATTGATGCATTTCTGTTGGTTCAACAGTTCTGTAGTAAGTTCTATTTCTGTCAAATCGTGGTTAGAAAAAGTTAATTTTCGCAAGACTGTGCTCGTTCTATTATTCTTGGTTCAGTTGTACTTGGCTGTACCTGGTTGCAGAGTCATGTAGATTGTGTTGTAGTCGCTTCGCTGTAGTCAGGGAGATTTTCTTGTACTCGCTTTTCTGTAGAATAAGGTAGATTTTGATGTACTCACTTGGCCGTAGAATAAGGTAGATCTTGTCATTGGATCTCCACCACTTAACACAGCGTAATTTTTATTTATGAATGCTTATGAATTTGAATGAATGAACAGAAGTCTCAAGTTGGTGATGTAGGTTCTTGTTTTCCTTTCCAACATGAAATATGATTAACAAGTTAACAACATGGTGATACAGATAATATACAAGTCAGAGCTCTTGGGTGAATGGCACACAGGTCTCTCGATAGAGTTGACATTGCTTATACACAAAACTGTCCCTCGGATCTTCCAGTAGAGTTTGTGCTTTGTGAGAGAACTTCAAGGCGTGTGAACAATATCTGTTCTCCCCGAGTCTGTCTTGCATGGGTAAATTATCCTTATTTATAAGACGCACACTCAACACGTATCTATGTAATATACAGTTGTCAAGGTCTACTCGTTCAGACGCCTGCAATACCTGTGGCAACAATTAAATTGCATTGTATTATATTGCTCGTTCACTGTGGATATCTTCAATAAATTAAGCAAACATGAAGTATTAACTCCAGAAGTGCAAAATATAATGTGGACCACAATACCAGACGTATACCAGTATTTAAGAAAGCAGTGAACTATAGTAAGCTATCACTTCATACAAGAACACTAAAACCACATCAGCTTACACTGTACCCAAGCTAGAGACAATAGGACAGACGCGGCGCATGGGTGATAGTGCTATTGTTACTAAGTTATGCAAGGTGTCATACATGATTGTGCAATTTGTAACAAGCCAAGATACCTGAAAATAGTAATCAACTTGTCATTAAGAATAAAATAATTAAAGGTACACAATCTGTTGTAATTCATTACCTGTTTATGGAAATAAAACAATTAATTACATGAAAACAAATAAAACCAATGCATTAATATAAAACAATAATTATATACAAATATCCACCAGTCAATATTATTACATTTGTATAATAATTAATTTGACAAGGTGGAAAATGAAGGTGTTTGTGATCCAGATGTTTAGTTTTTCGCGTACGACTAACAATAAATTTACCTATAGATGCAAATGCCTAACTAGTCGGGATTGTCGACGTTTAACATGCTTCTGTTACTAAAATAAATGAATGAATGAATGTTTAACGACACCCCAGCACGAAAAATACATCGGCTATTGGGTGTCAAACTGTGGTAATGCAAATAAATAAAGTGATGATCAACATCAATATAAAAATTCAAGACTTAAACAAAAACAGTGTAAAGAACTGTGCAAAAACACAAATATCACAGAATTTTACGGATACTGAATTTTACTCAAAACTTCAACTTTGTGCTGTATTGGCCATTCTCAAAGAGAATGTTACACCCCTGCACCACGGTGAGGTTACAGCAAACGCAGGGGTTACTAAAATAAATTAATGTATAAGCTTATTATCATTCAGTACATGTTTTTATTATTTTTTAATAACTTATTTTCATTGTTTTGTTTTTTTCTATTTACCCTACGTCGCAGAGGACGGTCAAGCGTTCTCGTTACACGAGCTTGATCAATCGTTTTGGCACTGCGGTTATTCGGGGAATGCCCGTCACGTGACTCAAAATAATACGTCACACCTCTGCTCTCCAAATAGCCGTTATTTGTTTTCCAGAATTATGGACCGTACCTATAATTCAATTTAAAAAAAAAAATATATATCAATAATAAGTGTGATATGGTGGTTATGTAGATGGTTTAATAAAGTACTTTTAGGTACAAATCAAATGTATATATTGTCATATAATACCTTTTTGGGTCAATAATTAGGGATGGGATGGGAACTGTATTAACGTGCCCATATCCAACTTAGGTTCAGGCACGCCCGCCCCGGACTTAGCCTCTGACTTCAAAGTTGAGAATAACCATGTCCGGTTAAAATTAAGGCCAAACAAAAACATTTGACTGCTCATCCAAAGTTGAAGGTGATTGGAGCAATTTAGACGGACTGCCAAAAATAAAGGGTGCCAGACTGTTTACAAAAAAAAAAAAAAAAAAAAAAGTTTTTGAGATGGCGGCCAAAATTTTTAATGTCTGACTAAGTCCATACTGACAGAGGCAAAGGAGGTTGGTGAGAGGAGGCGTCTATGGTGTCCCTATGAATCTGGAGGCGTCGAACTGCGGTATGAAGTCAATGTAGGCGGAGCTTGCTACTACTGCTGCTATGGCTCGGTAGTCCTTTCCCGCGACGGTCTTCAAGACTCGATATAATGTCGGGTTGTCCATAAGTGTCAGTAGTACGCCCTGGTGGTAAACGCCCAGATGACGAACAGTCACGCAGACGGCGCTCCTTCCTCCAGACATGCGGACTTTGTGCAACGCAAAGTCTCCCTCAGCACGGCTGGTTGGTAATACCCCTTTCCCACTTATGCGGTTCAGACCGCGGTTTGAAAACCGCAGGGAACCTCGAAGACACCGTGCGGTGATTCGCATGTTTCCACAAGCTTCCACAGGTTCTGTGAGTGTCCGCGGGCACCGCCGAAAAAATAAAACATGTTTAATTTTTCCGCCGAAATGCTGTGGAAAGCTCTAAAACGTAAGAAATCCGTGCGAACCGTGAATGCACCGTACTGACCTCAAGCAAACCGTTAACCTTCCGCGACCTTCAGCGAGACAACCGCAGCCTTCCGCCACAATTAACATTTACGGTCGCTACGGTTTCTTTGCGGAAGCTATACGGTTCCCTTGACTGCATTGGCGGTTTGCATGCAGTTTCTTGACGGTAACTACGGTTGTTACGTTATCCACACGGCTAATACGTTTAATTACGTTCTTCTCATGATCTGTAGCGGTTCTGGAGAAATGTATAAAGCAGCCCATGCCAAAGCTCCTCATTCCACGAAAAGCGACTGTCTTGAGAAAACCTATTACAAGACTGTACTGTCCATCATCTGATAACCATGCCACCCAAGGGACGA
The DNA here is from genome assembly GCF_016097555.1 of Gigantopelta aegis. Taxonomy (NCBI): domain Eukaryota; kingdom Metazoa; phylum Mollusca; class Gastropoda; order Neomphalida; family Peltospiridae; genus Gigantopelta; species Gigantopelta aegis. The sequence goes on along the minus strand of NW_024536441.1, from coordinate 175,375 downwards.
GGAAAGGGCAAACAGAAAAGACATAGGTCTGTCACTCCTCCTGTTGCACCTTCTCCACAACATGATCCTGCTACGGTAGAATCCGACATAGAAGTACAAACAAAAGACGGAGCTGCAACAACCCCAGCAATGAAAAAAACGAGAGCTGTTCCATTGACCTTGCAGCCAGAACAAGAATTGGCTGACTGGTATAAAGAAAATGAATTCTTATACAACTTCAGGATGGCTGATTATAAAAACAAGGAGATGACTGGTCTTCTGCTCCCAATTCAACCATGAGTTGCTCATACTTTCCAAACCTGACCCTTCTCAGCAACCACTGTTTGACCCATACTCTTCTCTGTCTTTTCATTCTCCTTCTTTCTCTTGCAGCAACAATTTCAGCTTCTTTTTGCCTTCTCATTATTATAATGACCATAGCAGCTTCTGCAGTCAGAACCAGGAGCTCCATACCACATTGTTGCAGTAATTTAGCTCTATTGTCTGGTGGAAAAAGCGTGTCTTCTTCAGACAGCATGCTATCTTCTTGAAATCAGCAGATGAAATGGCAGACAGCAGCATTGGAGGGACTTTTTATACCAAAACTTCTGCGGTTCTGCGTGGTTGCCCACTCCGCAGAGTCTCGCTGTTTTCCGCAGTTCCAGAACCGTCTACACACCGTGAGGAATCCGTGGTGTACGTATTCATCGTAGTGCTTCCGTGATTATCCGCAAAGCCACCGCGAACATCCGTGCATGTCCGCGAGCCCACCGCTTATATTCGTGAAGACAACGCACACGTTCGCGAAACCACCACGTATATCCGTGAGGACACCGTGTACATCCGTGAGAACACCGTGCATATCCGTGTAAACAACGTGATCACCATCTGTCATCTCCGGCGATCCGCTGAAAGACGACCTTCTACGACCCTACGCGAGCCGAAACGCATCGAACCGCAGAAACCGCTACACCGCCGTGATGAACCCGTGAGCACACCGCCTAGGTAATGAAATTTGCGCGTTGGTCATAAAAAACTGGTGGAAAACCGTACACTCCAGAACAGCGCGCACCGTACGAAAACCGCATAAGTGGGAAAGGGGTATAACGGCTGGAAAGCTTCGTGCTTGGGCATGCTGATCACCTGGCGGACGTCCTCGATGTCTTCACAAGCTGAGCGAAGCGTGATGGTAACTTGCCGGCCTGGAGTGACCACTGCTCAGCTTGCTGGATGTCCGGTACCGGCGGTTGCGACGGAGGGTCTGGCTTTACTGGTTGGTTGCTTGGAGAAGCGGTTGCCTTCCGTTTGGCAACGACCACAGATCGGGCCTATAACTCGATGGTGGCACTCTTCCTGAATAGGGGTAACTTCGGAGTGAATTATAAGTGAATAAGTACACTGCTTTATTATTATTATTATTATTATTATTAAAAGATAAAAGTTACAATGCGGGATAAAAAGTTAAAATATAGCGTAATACTATATTTATAAAATGCCACCTTTTGCTATATTTGCATTAGTATTTTCATTGTTACGCATGCCTAAGTCATTACTTTGTATGCAGTTGGGGTCCAAATGATAGCCTACTGTAAAGGCCACTTTGTATAAGTAATCAACTTGTTAGTTTATCGCCTTTGAAAAACGTCCGACAATTTTCTAGAAAAGTACTCGTGAAGATAAAGCTATTAGATTTACTTGAGAGGTTTTTTTATTTTAATTTATTGAAATAACACATACAATGCTTCATGTAGAAGCGTTGTTATGTGGAAACCGTTTGAGTTGGTACATAACTACAGTAACAATATCACGAGTCTGAAGATTCCGTTTTTTTAACGCGAATGCTGATATGTTACGATCGTATTAAAATACAAGAGACAAATCCAAGGTTGGTATGTTTTCAGCAATCAACTTTAGGTTACAAAAAAAACCTAGATTACTTGATTAATCAAATCTACCCAATCAACGTCTGACAACAATTAAATTCGAAAAGAAAATATCTCTTGAATTAAAAGAATGGCCATATACATCATAGGCAATATAGATATATACGATATCTGTATGTAGGTAGATAGATGAATACCAGTAAACATGGCACAAGCTGCTCTTGACGTGTCATATCCATGCTTATCATGTCATCATACTGTGCGTCCACGACAAGAAGTTATCCAATGTAATAATTGTTATTTGTGGCAACACTGTACGTGTAATACAGGAATCTCGCGACAATGTACCGTCAAGCTGTGAGGGAAAATGCAGACATACAGTGGGCATGCGATACTTGTCACTCACAATCTGGTCATTCTATGGTGAGTCGACTTATTTTCATACACTTTAAAAATATATAACTAAATTATTATTTACTATTACCTAGTGATGTTTCAATTATCTATTATAATCCATAATCGATTGTGTGGAGTAAAATGTACTGTAGTAGTTTGCCACTTTCAAAGTTATAAGAAAACCATTCATACAAATCTTCACCATTCATGCCTTTGTGAAACACAGTAACTGCACAAAACAGGTACCACTTGCGATCTGCATGATGTCCCATCGTTCCAAGCAGGATTACATATCTGTGTTTCGTAGCATCCTGGACATATTGCCATCACCACCTCAAGTTCAGTGTGTTGTCATTGACTACGAAGAAGCTACGTGGAGGGCCGTGAGAACAGTAATGCCGGACGTAGAAACCAAAGGCTGTGCGTTCCACTTCACCCAGGCTGTATACCGCCACGTACAACAGGTTGGACCATAACACGCCTATCAAACCGATGACGGAACTTTCAAACTCATAAGAAAACTGATGGTTCTGTGTTTTGTACCAGAAAATCACATCCCTCCTCTATTTAGACATCTGCAGACAAAGGTGACTACAGATAGCCTAAAATATATGTTTGAATATTTCAGGAAAACTTGCATAACCAGCGTTATTTGGCCACCACAATCATGGAGTGTCTACGGACTCAGCATCCGAACTAACAACGACGTCGAGGGGTGGCATAATAGAATGAACAAACGCGGCCGCCCGCATATGCCATTCTATATGCTAATCACCCTGCTGTTCGAAGAGGTCCAACAGGTTCATATGCAAGTGCGTTTAGTTAGCGAATCCAAACTGAAACGCCACCAAGAAAAAAGAAATACAGGAATCTACAAAAGAAAATATTTAGGTACTGGGAAGAACACGTAGATGGGACACTAGTGCACTACAGCTGCTAACTGCATGTTCCAGAATCAATGGACCAATACAATAGACATTAAAAAATAGCAATAACAATTGTTGATCTGACAGAAACGGCCTACCATAAACACACAGCGGGTTTCCAAGGCGCGTGTGCAGGGATTTCAACGGGGTTGGGGTTATAGACTGTGTTGAGCGAAGTTTATATGGGGCCATGCTCCCCCAGAAAATACATTTCAATTTTTTTTTTAAGCTTGGGCAAGTAAGGGTTTCGACCTCCAATACCCTCCCCCTGCATATGCACCCGATTCCTCTCTAAGATTATATGTCGAAATTACCAAATGTTAGACATCCAACAGCAGATGGAAGGAAGGATAGGATATGTTTTATTTAACGACGCACTCAACACATTTTATTTACGGTTGTATGGCGTCAGATGATTATTAAATCAATATGCTCTAACTTTGATGTCGTTAACCCCCCCCCCCCCCACACACACACACACATACACTTTACCCTTTCCAAACGAAAGAATATTTATTTGAATTTGTCGATTTTAACACGTAAAATTAAGAAGTGAAAACGTTCATTGTCTACTTTAGTATATTTTATTTTAAAAAAACATATACATGATTAATGTGTTACTAGTATACAAACTAAACTTTGAAAGTTCTACTAACACTTTATAAAATATTAATTCTGAAATAGGAAGGTACGATTGTTGATAATACATTGTCAAGATCAAACCGGTTTTAACGAAAGGTTCTAGTACCGTATCCTCAACCGAACGTTCTTCGTACAACGCAACATTTCTCTTTTAATTTTTTGAGACGAACCCTACAATTTAAAATCGGCAAACGCACGTGTTAACTGAAACTGACAACAGGCTGTCGTTTGTGCTTTGCCGAGCTATGGCGGCACAGGCGACTAATCAAGCGTATACTTTTGACGATCTCCGTTCATAGCGAACACACAAGAGTTTCTTAAAGGGACACGCCCTAGTTCTTAACCATTACGCCGCTGTTTTTCGCTATTAAACCCATTTTCTCACAAATAAAATTGCACTTTACTTACATTTTATTATTTAGAATATACATTTCCATTCACCTGAAGCGGTTTTTTTTGTAATCCTGGTAATCCTGGTGTTTGTAATACCACAAAATGCATTTTTCGTATTTCTTAAAAATGCACGCGCATCTGAGAAAAAACCGTTGAACAGACAAGGTCTAATCGATTTTTAGAGGGGATCTTCCAGTTTCAACGCCACAGACGTTGGTATACCACGTGATCGTTATCAGTTTGGTTCGGTTTGTTTTCTCGTGCACGGTTCGCGCAATCAACATCCGATTTGTTGTCGTTTGCTTGTCATTCATTTGTGAGGTTTTTCTTCAAAGTTCGTGAACATTTTCATTAACAATAAAGTTCAGACAAGTAAGTATCTCAATACAAAACGTTACAAACCCTTAAAACCAATAATTTTGCTGTCTTACGATATCTGGAGAGGGGATACAACCTTGGGGGGTGGGGGTGGGGGGGCACAAGCTATATTGTTACCTTTATTTAAATAGAGTAGGACAAAAAAACCTTACATTTTCGTCCTGGGGAGGGGAAGTGCCTCCCCCACCTCTGGTTCCTACAGACTGTACTACTACTACTACTACTACTACTACTACTACTACTACTACTACTACCAACAATAATAAACGGTGCATCTAATTGCTAATAACAATAGGTTAGCCACTTGTACCCGGTGCCGAATAGCAAATGTAGGCTAATTGCGGTTTATATATAAAATTTATTATTTCAAACACTGTAGTATAGTCAACATGGTCAGTGGCGGACTATCATTGTCGTCTTATTCCGATTCAAGTATCATGATTGCTGCAGCAGCCACTTCCTCAACAGAAGCACCCATGTTGGTAAAGTAACTTCCTGTTCCAAACTCATTCTTTTCGCTGTCCAGGACAGAACAGTTGGAACATGCCCAGTAGAGGTGAAAGGAACGCACCCCAAGTCTGTGTGCACTCTGGGAAATTTGTCGTGACATAGGCGTTTCTGTGCTGAGAGCGACATCTACCGGTGACATCAGAATACTAACTTTCAAAATTATTTCAAGTAATTGGGTCACGGGGATTTCCCTGGTATTTATCGATATAAAACCTGCTCTTTCACTCTATTTTATAAAAACGTGATCTAAGTGTGTTACAGTTTTGTAGATTAACCAAAATTAGAATTAATTTTCGCGGGCTGAAACTAGGGCGTGCGACTTTAAAAGTGAAAATGTAACTTTAAACGTGCTCTGTCACAGATGGTTGACCTAATTATTGACCCAACAAAGTATTATATGACAATATATACATTTGATTTGTACCTAAAAGTACTTTATTAAACCATCTACATAACCACCATATCACACTTATTATTGATATTTTATCAAAATAATTGAATTATGGGTACGGTCCATAATTCTGATAAAAATAACGGCAGAGCAGAGGTGTGACGTATTATTTTCAGTCACGTGATGGGCATTCCCCGAATAACCGCAATGCCAAAACGATTTACCAAGCTCGTGTAACGAGAACGCTTGACCCAATGAAAATTAGTTATTAAGAATTAATAAAAACATGTACTGAATGATATTAAGCTTATACATAAATTTATTTTAGTAACTTCTCTGTGTCGGGTCCTTGCTGTGATACAGGTTCTGGTTGATGGCAATCACAGAGAGGTTTCTGTGGTGACTTCCTTCCGTGAACAGGTCGGTGATGCGAGAGTCTTTTCCAGCTGTAGACATCAGGTCGTCCAACATGATGAGATTTCTGACTCTCGAATCCAAATAACGATCCTTTTCCAAATTCTCGGGTATGCCTTGAACAAATTTCACTTGAGCAACCATTTTGATCGTATCATACAGGGGTTGCCATCGTTTGTAGAGCCAGATGATGCGCTGGGGAGGGGCGGCTGGATTTTACCATCCCTTAGCAGTTTGTACAACAAAAATGTCTTTCCACACAACGTGTGTCCCGACACGATCATGGTGAATGGATGTAACAATCTTAGGGGCTGCTGCTGCTGCTGCTGTTGCTGCTGCTGTTGCTGCTGCTGCTGCTGCTGCTGCTGCTGCTGATCGGAAGACTTAATTTCAGATTCCAAGAGTCCATGTTTATTTCGTACGAGCCGAGTTAGGTCGTGGGTCCAAACATATTTTTGTTCGCAAATGCGACACTGATTCATGTTGTTGACTGTTCAACGTGAACTGACGATGTTGAAACTGCCATGCCCCCTTTTATAGCCTTCTAAGAAATGCTTGTGCCGTTTTTGCCCAGTCTGCTCTCGTCGTTTCTGTTCCACGTCACTCTGTTCTCGTTTCCGTTTCAGATCAGCCTTGGCTTGCTCTATCACCTGTTGTGTTGGGGAGACCATGACGATTTTGGGTACCGGAGGCTTGTTCTGTTCTTCTTTTTCTTTTTTCCATGTGGGATCGTAGAGTTCTAGACATCGATCCACACTGTACATGATCTGACTTTGCCCACCACGTTGAATTTCGAAGTGAGGTTGAAGTTTGCCGTGTGCCTGCAGTTTGTAGAAACGGGTCCATTTGTCTACGTCGGGAACGTACAGCTTGTACTGGTCTGACATGTTGCTCCTCTGAAGGTTATATCTCAAATGATGATGGTTTTTGACAGACATCCTATTTATAGAGATCCTGCATATCTCCAGCTATCCGTGACCACTGACCATATGGTTTTTGCTTTCATCTGATCCAGGTGACTGTCGTCCAAAATGAAGGCTAACAAAGGGGTGTTTTGTTTCAATATACGTTTTCTAGTTCTGTTCATCACGGCAGATGATACGAGCATTTTCATCATGTTCAGATATTCATTGTTAGACTGTAAAAATCGACGTTTCTGTCCTGCTCCGACATGAATACGTCCGTCCAGCAACCCTTGAACGATCTCCACCAAGGCCAACATTTGTTCTTCATTCATATCATTCAGTAAACTCAAAGTCCTATGGTAATCGTGAATATTCGTCATCAGTTTTAAATAATTGTAATGTTTTAGAACGTATTCAGCCATGTTTCAAAACCAAAAGGGCTGCGGCTTTACGTGTAGTGTCACCGTCACTGGTCCCATGATAAATGAAGCTGGATTGCCATCTGCATCCTGTATATAGATGTCCACGATCTGCACATCTTCCAGTCTCAGGGGTACATAATGATAGTTTGGAAACATAAAAGATCTTTCCTTTTTATTCCCCATCAAACAGATGCGTCTCAGCAAGGGCTCCTTTCTTTCTCCAACGTGTGAGCTGTAGCAGATGTTGGAACACACGTAAATGTCATGGCTGTCTGATTTTCTCGAAACTTCCCAGTTTTGAATGGTGATTTCGGTGGCTGCTACCACCCACTTTTTTCCGAGATGTAGTCTGTCATATAGATTGACTCTAAAAGACCAGTGTGTGTTGTCGGGAAAGTAAGACATGCTGTCTGTACTTCGAATGGTAATGTACTTATCCATGGTGTTTATTCGTTTTGATCTTGGGATTTGGCAGCAAATAACCCAAGCTACTGCTGAGTAGTGCTGTCCACAAGTTAGAAATACTTTGATGAAGAGATAAGTTGATGATACACGTAATCACCACCACGTATATGATGATGATTTGAGAGAAAAATACCGTTTCCGATTTGGCCACACGTTTACCAAAAAATTTCCAGGTATCACCCGAATGACTTCTTGACAGAGGTTGTGTCTCTACAATTTCTTCCATGATAATGAAAAGTCAAACATGTGCTGAGGTCTTTTATACTGTCTGATATCGACCAACGTCTGCTTCTTGAATCCACGAATTGTACTTCTTAGGCCAGTGGAGCCATTTGACCAACACTTTTTCTGTTTGTTACGAGTTCTCCTTTTCACAATGTCTTGGATACGGTACAGTTGATCAGGATTCTTAGTCACCTTTTGAAGTTCAGCTGCATAGAATGTCCCTTCGATGGCATCACCACCCCAATCCTTTAATTTGTACAAGTATTTACCTTGAGACCAGTACCTTTTCTCAATGGTAAATATTTCGCCAGTCCATTTCTCTTGGTATTCCCGATCAAAGGTGCCCCGAAGATGACTGACTCGTACTTTATCACCTATGTTAAATGTAAACTTGTTTTTGTGGATTGCCTTTTTAGGTTTGACCAGGTACTGAGACAGACGGACCTCTTCTTCGTTCGTTTGGTTAACACTGGCTGGAGTTTGACCTAACATTCGATGCTTGGTGTGGTTATAGCTATAGACGACTTTCTCTAGGACATCCATGTACTTGTAAGTAAAGTTTTTTAACATGTAGCGATAGAGACGCATTTTGATGGTTTTAATGACCCGTTCGGCATAACTTGCTTTGGTTTCATTTAGAGCAAACAGCTGTTTTATGCCATGCGACTTCAACAATGCTTTGACCTTATAGTTCTTGTATTCTGACCCTGAATCGGACTGAAACAGCTTGGGTTTTCTGGACTCTAATTTCCAGAATTCTGTCAAAGCATCTACCACGTCGTTCCCCGTTTTCGACTTGAGTGGTAGCACCCACAAGTACCTGGAGAACAGGTCAATGATCACCATGAGGTATCTCACCCCGTCATTGTATTCAGCCAAACTGACCATATCCATTAGATCGGATTGCCAGTGACTGTCTAACCCTTCCACAACATAGGTATTACGAGGAAACTTTCGCCTCACTTGATGTGTCATGGTATAGGTCTCTTGACCTTTCAACCATGACTTAATACGTGTCAGAGGAATTGTAAATTTACCCTCTGCTTTAACAGCTTGATACAGTTTACTAGGACCTGCATAACTCCCAGGATGTTTTACATCGTAGTAAATAGACTAGATACCTTTCCCACCAAGACATGGTTCTCAACTGACATACATGTCACAAAGTCATGCTATTTATAAATAACAGAAGGATACAACACAAAATTTTATTACTAAACAACAAAAATGTAGTACATAAAATATATGACAAAATATACAGTTATGACAAAAACATACATGTGTCTCACACGTGTTTGAAACAGTTAATGTCTGAACACGTTATTCACATAGGGACATCTTGGAGAGAGTCTGTAATGTTCCATCACTGGGTCATCCATTCTCTGCCATCGGTAGGTGCGTAGTCCACAACAGTAACAGACGACGGCATCGTGATCCCCTGTGTAGAAGAAACCGGCCTTGGCGAGCTCCCTCGGTTTCTGGCGTAACTGTATTGGCCACCACCCAAATGTCTGCATCCGAGTGTAGACGTGGCGCATTTCGGGACGATGGCAGAACAGGTAACGTCTCGAACAGCAGTCTTCATCATCCCAGGCAGCGTCTGTTTTATATTCTCGAGCGGCATCTCTTTGATCCACAGCTTCTTTGATTTCACCATCTTCATTTTCATCCATATTGTCACAGGCAGCATCCGTTTGATCCATGAAATGTTCTTCTGGTTTGGTAGCCACTCTTTTACATTTGATTGTATGTCTTTCTGAACATTTGCAGACCAAGATGTCGTCCTCGTCGCTACTGCTGCTGCTACTAACACTGCTCGAATATCCCGATGCCATCTTCTTCATTCCAGATAGAGTGCAACAAGACACAAAAATGTCAGAATCATAAAACACGTCTGTTCTCTAATAAAACGAACGTAGATCTAGTCGTTTTCGGCTAGGGAATGACAAATAAACCGTATCTATCCTTTTTATACACTTCGTGCCAGGGGGGCATTCTAAGTAGGTCAGGGTTGGGTCAGTAGGACCTTGCACACGGTACAGTAGGCCAGTCTAAGTAGGTCAGGGTTGGGTCAGTAGGACTTTGCACCCGGCACAGTAGGCCAGTCTAAGTAGGTCAGGGTCAGTGTAAGTAGGTCGGAGCCGGGTCAGTAGGACGAGGTCACGTGACAAGGCCGTGACGTCATCAAGGTTTAAGGTCACGGAAAGTAGGTCATGGCGCCATATAGGCCTGGGTACCACTACTACTAATAATAAATGGTGAGTTCATGTTTATTATTTTATTTCAGCGTATTCGCGGTTATTTTCGTCATGAAATAATATATTTTTTATTACTTGCCATGTATATAGCCGGCCCTCATTTTCCAAGTCTCTATACATGGCGATCGTTTATATAAAATCCACAAATACATTATACGGTTGTCGTATATATAACCTCATCACTACGTGTCTGTTTTCCTGTATTTTTATGACTTTTTACAAGAAGACTTCCAAATTTTAAAAATGAAGCGTGTCGTGGAATTCCCTCGATCGTAGTTCAATTCAAATGTTTTGGATCATACAGTAACTAGGTTTGGTATTCCAAATGAATGTAATTTCCATTTATAATGCATATTTAGAGAAACAAGGCCCACTAAATCCGTAATTGAGCTTCTTTAAATCAATATGCTCTAACACTGATGTTGTTAAACAAAACAAACTAACTTTACCCTTTCCAAACGAAATAATATTTATTAGAATTTTTCGATTTTACCACACGTAAAATTAAAAACTGAAAACGGTCATTTTCTACTTTAATATAATTGATTAAAAATATATACATGATCAATGTGTTATACAAACTAAACTTTGAAAGTTCTACTAACACTTTATAAAATATTAATTCTTAAATAGGAAGGTATGATTGTCGATAGTACGATGTCAAGATCAAAACCGGTTTTAACGAAAGAATAGTACGTATCCTCAACCGAACGTTCTTTGTACAGCGCAAGAATTCTCATTTCATTTTTTGAGACGAACCCTACAATTTCAAATCCGCAAACGCACCTGTTAACTGAAATTGACAGAACAGAACAGAACTTTATTTCACTCAAAGCCACCATCTGGTGGCATCAGAGGAGTACATTATATACATTATATATACATATACACGCATACGTCAAGTGACAAGTGTTTATAGCAAACAAATAAGTAAGATTAAACTATATAAAATGGGTTTTCAGGAGGTAAAGTGGTTATTTATAATATTAATAAGTTCACAAAGCTTTTTAAGGATGCTGACACGTTTACAGTTAAACAGTTCTCTAAATTTAATTACACTTGGTCTAATAACATAGTATGGCTTTAGTAATCTTTTTCGTTCCTTGTTAAACTTATCACAAATAAAAATATAATGAAACTCATCTCCGATATCACCTATATTACATAATGTACATGTTCTATCTTCTTTTGGAACATTGGACCACCTGCCCTTTTCAATTGGTAAGACATGATTAGATATACGAAATCGGAGAAAAGTGGTATAATTTTTCCTGTTAAGTATATTAAAGTAACTTTCAAATTCTATTTTCTCTTTAAAAAGCAGGTATGTAGAACATTTCCCTGATTCAGTAATACTGTTGTGCCAATTCAATAGGCTGTCGTTTGGTTTGCCGAGCAATGGCCGCACAGGCGACGAATCGAGCGTATACTTTTGACATTCTCCGTTCATAGCGAACACACATGAATGTTTTAAAAGTGCAGTTGAACTTGTATTTCATATTTGTGCATGATATTATTATATGGTAACCAGACACTGTAATTTTAAGTTGTACAGATGTGCATTACAATTTTGTCACGTTTCGATAACCGTAACCACTGGTGTAAGATTCATCAAAATATCCCACAGAAGACGAGAGTAGGAAAACAACAAACAACGACATTGACATACGCTACGTAACATTCAATTACACAATAGTTTATTAACCACACGGTATATTATTAAATACTTGTTACATTAAAGGAGGGGACAATTAAGGGATTTGGCATGGTATGCATAATCAACAATATATAATGCACTTTACTGCTTAATATCAACAAGTATAATTGTATAGTTAATTACTAAAATGGTTAAATGTGACGGCTATTATATATAACGGGCGCAGCCATTTTGTACCATCCCAGTGAATACGCCCTCTGACGAGCTGGTGGTTACGTAATACCTAACGTGTCACGTCGGGAATTAGTCTTCGAACTGAAGAAACAAAACATACCTGATTTTCGCGGATGCATCGCAATGTTCTGTAATAATATCCATCCCAGTAAGCCGGCACCAAGTATATATGAAGAGTTCAGGTGCAAAACGCGATATATCCATTTTTAATTTTCAGTAAAAATTGTTTTTTTAATTGGCGTATATTGCGTTTTGATAAAAAAAACAAAAAACACGGGATTTACCCAATACAATTTCATAAGGATCAATAACTGTTTTGTATTGTATATAAATTAACACGTACTGAAATAATAATCGGAGTGTTTTCTTGGTTAATTGGTCTTTTCTTTCCATGGTCTGTACCTGTGGCCTCTGATTGGCAGGTGCATATTTAGACGGTCCCCAGACACTATGTCTAGACACTCTAAAAAGACGTGCCTCTTTTATTAAGATCACAGGGTATTATGTGATAACCGCGCGGACACCCCTCAAATCGTAATGGACATTATCAGCCGTCCTGCTTTATTACTGTAAGTAATTCTGTAAAACCCTTGATTAAGTAGACTTTCCCACACAGTCACAAAACTGGCCAATTACGTAGTCCCAAAGAAAAGAAAATTATCATTTGGGTATCGTGAGTGGTCATTTTTGCTCCATTGTACCCTACCAATAGGCCTAATAATATGCATTTTTTTCTTTGGATTTTTTAAAAGAGTAAAATACTATAACTCCATTTCATTCTATTGATGCAAATTGAAATATATTTAGTTGAATAGTTTATTATACTATCAAGTCATTTATGTTGTTTTACAAGTCCGCTTGATGAAAGCAAAACGATTTAGTCTCTCCCCTGTCAGTGGGCGTCCCTGGGGAAACTTTGGCAATTATGCACTTTATTATATACAATTCCAACCACTTAAGCTGAAACTCGTCAGCGCTTCCAAAGGCCTGAGATCCATATTGGAGTCTGGAGACAATTAAGGCCTCAAAAATCATTAGTAATGATTTCCTGTCAGCACCCCAGTTGGTGGCTGATAAAACTCTTAATAAATTGATATAGTTAGTACAGTTAGTAATAACATTAGTGAAGTGTTGTTTAAAAGTAAGGCATCTGTCAAAAGTTAATCCTAGGAATTTAACTGTATTAACTTCATTTTATTTTATTTTATTACAATTATAATAAAGTTCAAATTTATATTCATTTAAGTGTCTAATGGGAACATTATTAAAAATGATGGTGACTGTCTTGGACTGGGAGATGGTTACTACCCAGGTTTCAGCCAATTTTAATAATTTATTTAAATCTTTTTAGAGGTCCTTAGTGATTTGATCAACATTGTTTCTAGCACGCCAAAAAGTTGTATTGTCAACAAAACATCCAAGACTTAGCCTTGTATCTGTTTTGGAGTATTCTAATAAAACCAAGGCTAAATCGTTTATAAAAATGCTGAAAAGAGTAGGGGCAATTACCTAACCCTGTGGGATCCCATTCTCCAAATCCAAGATGTCAGAAAAAGATTGGACTACATTTACAGTAAAAGTTCTATTATTAATAAATTTTTCAATAAAGTTAAACATGCCCATGCTATAAACTTTACAAAGTAGCCCGTGTCTCCAGACCATGTCGTAGGCTTTCTCTATATCGACAAAGACACCAACCACCTTTTGTCCTATAAAAAATTATTCGGAAATGTCAGATTGTAATCTAACAAGGTGATCGTTTCTAGAGTGTTTTTTCCTGAATCCACTCTGCATGGCCGAAATTAAATTATTACTTTCTAGAAAGTGAGTCAGTCGAGAGTTAACCACAGCTTCCATGGTCTTGCAGACAGAAGTTAGCGAGATAGGCGATAATTAAAGGGATTTGTAAGGTCCTTGCCCCTCTTAGGAAGACAAAACACTTCTGCATGTTTCCATTTGAGGGGCAGGTATTCTTGTTCCAGATAAGATTAAAAAGTTCAAGAAACAACCGAAGCATATTTGTCGGCATGTTTTGAAAGAATACATATGAAAATCTATCCGGCCCTGGTGCTGTACCTTTACGATTGGCAAACGCTTCAGTTAATTCTTGCATCTTAAAATGGTATATTGTAGCTAGCTCCTGAGAATTTAGCATCCAGTGGAATTTTATTAACAGTTTCCATTTTATCTTTAATATTTTTAATTTTAGTAGAAAATTATTAGTGCTAAAAAAAATTTTTTAAACATTGCCAAAGGCTTTGGCTTTTTCTTCATTGGTGCGGAAATGTTTATTTTGTACCAATAAAGTATTTTTAGCGACAGGTTTCTCATGGATGCGTTTAATTTTTGCCCAGATGTTTTTACTAGTTGCTTTGTTGTTGATGGACGAACAAAAGACCATCCACGAATCTTTGTTTTTGCTTTTAAAACAGCTTGTGATACTTTAATTTTGCTAACTTTAAAATTAGCTAAGTTAGTAGCAGAATTATCTTTTTGATATATTTTACGCAATTTATTTCTAGTTTTAGTAAGGTTACTGGCCTCGGTGTCATCGTCGTTAGGCCATCGGTCTACAGGCTAGTAGGTACTGGGTTTGGATCCCAGTCGAGGCATGGGATTTTTAATCCAGATACCGACTCCAAACCCTGAGTGAGTGATCCGCAAGGCTCAATGTGTAGGTGTAAACCACTTGCACCGACCAGTGGTCCATAACTTGTTCAACAAGGCCATGGTTTGTGCTATCCTGCTGTGGGAAGTGCACATAAAAGATCCCTTGCCGCCTGTCGTAAAAGATTAGCTTATCATTTAGCCAGCTTTCCAGAATACAAACAATGTCAACTTAGACCTTAGGATGATTAACCAAATAATTTTTAAGTTCGTCTCCATGATCCATAGACCTAAGGCCTCTGGCATTCCATTGAAGAATATTAAGTCCCTTTACAACTTTATGATTAACATTATTATTCCCATTATTGTTATTACCCAATACATTTATTCTGGGGGTAGATCCACTCTGTCGCTTGTCTCCCATAATTGGTTTGAAGCAATACTAAATTTATTTAAAATTAAAATCTTAAATTTTAGTTAAATTAATCAACATTATGATGTTGAGGGGTGGAGTCAAGCGTCATTTTGGCTACTCGTTTTTTGGAAAGTTCTTTCCTGTACCAGCCCATGCAGTTTGGTAGCACATTGCCAAATTCCATGGGTTGGCCGAAAATTATTTTGTTAAAAGTTTGACAGCCTGCCAGAGCAGCTTCTTTAATAGCATTATCTGACTGTTTATCAAAACTGGGTGCCCCCAAGAATCCATCCAAAAAGAGGCCAGCAATAATTTGCCAGTTGCAAAGTAGTAACTGGGCTATCCCTGTCGGCAAAACCACCAGTATTAGATTTATGTCTAAATCTGTAGGCTTATCCTGAGTTTGTCTCCCTACGAATAGGAGTAGCCGGGGGAGACCCTCTCCCCATGTGGGTCTTTGTTGCTTGACCGGGGCAGAACCATTACTCGACCTAATCGACACCCACGAGACCCAACCCCCTTCAACCGTCTCAACGCTTCCTTAAAGGCTGGGCAATCATGACTATGAGTATAGTGCTGGCCTCTGCAGTTGGAACAGTGGAGGGGTTGGGTACACGGGTCGTCCGGGTGCCTTTTTTCGGTGCCTGCCCCCACACCTAAAGCATATCGGGTCCCTCCCCGTTGATCTACATTTACAGACATTGTGCTCCCGTCGCTGTCACTGAGCACACTTGATTGGTTTGAGCAAATTAGACAGGCTGAAATGTAAAGTGCGTCAGACTGTTTACAAAAAAATAAACATAAACTTTTTAACCACAGCCAAAAAGCTTGTCGGCGGAATTCATGGCGACGATCGGGATGTATCGATTTGGAGCTTCGAGAAAGCCTTCGCCAGGTCGACATAACAGTCCTGAAGAAATGCTTGGTAATCCTCTGGCATGATCATCTTCATGATGCGATGGATGGTGGTGCTATATATGTTGTGCCTCAGCAACCCGTGTCGGTACACCCCGTTCCAATCCGATGTGATGTAGTACGTCTCAGTGGGTTCATGTAGCTGCAACTGGTACCGCCTCCCCTGACCTGATGGTAATGCTCGCCAACTGTTGACTTTGTAGAGGCCGAGTTGTGTGTGTCATTAAATATAAAATTCCTTTTTTTCTTTTTTTTTAAACATGGATCCCATATGCAACAACCTTAGTTTAAAATTATAAACTAGCTATGTCTGTATTGTGTAGACAATTTGAATATTATACAAAATTATTTAAGTTGCAATTTAAAATGAAAATGCCTGGGAATTGTTTATTGTAATAAGGATGATGGCCCAAATGTTTTATGACCATACGCAATAAAATATTTTAATTTACTTAGCATAGAGGGAAATTAGTTTATATTATTTCGAAGGAATCATCACAGGATTGTAACTTTTCTAGTCACTGTATATTTTATAGACATTATATAATATTTGACATATAGTTAAAAATGAATTAGTAGATAACGGTCAAGCATTTATCTTTAAATCAGAGTCCGTTCATGGTAGTTCATATTATAACTAATTGGTTAGAAGAAGCGACCCCTTCTTGTAAATTACATAAGATAAATGTGCATACTAATAATAAATATTGTTCACTGTAGTAGTTGAAATGTATGCACATTCATATTTTCTCGGCTAAAATATCTAGATATTACTACATTAACTGGAATAATTGTAACATTTCAAGTGTTCCAATGATGAGGGATCTCTGGTCATTGTAACAAAGTAGTTACTGCTATAGTGTGTTTAAATAAAATATGTGTTTGTACATGTATATCATTCTACGAGCACATTAGACAAGCATTATACTTAATTACGTACCAGATTAATGCTGATGACGAATGCATTAAACTGTATTTAGATATTTTTTACACCAGTTCTGGTCTCATTGTACTTAATAGCATTCACTGTTATCATTATTATAACATCAATTTATTAAATATTTTAATTAACAATCTTTATTCAATGAACAAATTAAAATGTTTTCAAAACATTTGACAATCAAAACATGAAACTATACCTGAAAATGTGTTTTGTTTTTAATCTACAGTTACCACAATGTATTTGTAATTTATATATGATAAGACTAGTAGAGTAGTTCATTCCTGTACATGCATACAGTATATCACCCATTTCAGCATAGTTCAGTGGTACAGATATGCGATGAGATATATGATTGATTGCCCTTAGTGGACCCATCGGCTTTTATCTTACTTCAACCAGTGCTCAGGACTGGTACATTAAATATTGTGGTATGTACTTTCCTGTCAATGGGGAAGTGCATATAAAACATACCTTGTCGCTGTTTTGTTGGAGCACAATGCTGGTAACAATGTCCCTTTTGCATTTTACAGACCAAGTGAGAAATACCTCACAGAGAGGACATATGATAACCATGGTTTAAAAATATCACGTGCTGGCGTGCCATTAAATATTTCTTTCCAATCCATGGCAATATTCATCTAGTCAATAAACCTTAACGGCGCATATATACATATTAGAGTAGCCAGAATTTTATATTGGGGAGGGAGTGGGGATAGGTATTGTGAAAAAAGAGATATATTTGAGAAGGCAAGGTCCTCTTGTGCCCAATCCCTGGCTACCCGAATACGCCAGTGCATATCTGTGCAATTTAAAGTACATCAATCAATAGATTTTGGTTTCAACACCGTTACCTTTAGTAGTATTACTTTCATATTTAAAATGTACTCAACAAAATCAATTAAGGACCAGTAGAATTGTGGTAATTATTTGCTAATGCCATATTATTTTAAGTAAGTTTTAATCACAGACAACTTCTAAACATTGTTTAAGTATCATCTGACCCATGTTACATGCAAACATCTTGCACACGACGAGTTTTTTGTGCATTTTTGTAAAGCCTACGAAAATGCGCATTCTGCTAGGAATCATTACACGTTGATTGAAAATATATTTGCCATTTTATTCTCTCTAAATTGCTGTTTAAATCATTAAGTTGAAGAACATTTGTTTTAGAACATGCCCAATATAGTAACTGGCCCAGTATTAATTTTTTGTTAAATTACTGTGTATTAAAAATCATTAAACGTATTAACTTATCTTAACTGTTGAATTAACATTATTAATTCAGTCAGTATCTCAGCACTACAGATATGGTGCAGTTTACAGTGGCGGATCCAGAAAATCCATTTGGGGGTTGGGGCAGTAACATAAGGTGGAATGCCCAGGGAATTTTGGGGGAGATTTGGAGGGGGATCGTAAAAAAACGAAAATTAATATATAATAAAATTATAAGTATTGCAAAATTTAGGGGGGCGGGCCCCTGGGGCCCCATAGATCCGCCTCTAGTTTACTCTGATAGTGTATTAAATATATCTGTTATAACTGGTATGATAGCTTACATTTCATGTAATAATTAGTGTAACAAATATATCTGTTATAACTGGTTTTAAGGCTTTGCTTTGTTTGATAAATAGTTTTTTTAAAGTTGGTAAGTGCTTCAAGCAACCTGCTACAATACCAAGGAGCCCGATTCACCATCTCAGTGTAGGATACGGTTACTGTGCACACAGCTGGAAACACCCATGGCCCTTGCCAGTGTCTGCCATCCAGAAATAATTTGTTATTGTTTACAATTCTTCCTACCTCCAGTACATTTTTGAAAGTATTAGGTGTTTCAGAACTGCTGCGAAATTGATAGTTTACTCTATGCCGCGTGGACCTACTGCAAGATAACATTATTCTTGACTTGAGATTTCACACAATTTGTCACATGCTGGGCTGTAAGAAAAACTGTTTATAAAATAGCTTGCTCTGGCATGCTGGTTGGAGCTGTTTGTGTTCAAGTTCCAGGAGCCAGACTAAATTAAATATTTCTTCATCTAATTACATCATGATCTATTATTATTAGCAGACAAAACTTTATACTAAAACAAATATCTGCTAGCATCTAAAAGCAAAATATTTAGCAAACATTAAGTTTCCGATTTTTAAGTGCATTCCAAAGTTTTCAGTGCAGTTTTCTCTGATTGAAGTGGAAAGGGGATAAGTGGTTCTGGCACTAACCCCTCGATATATGAACCCTAAAATCTAATATAAAACAATTAAACTGCTGTTTAAACTTCGTACATGAAATGTTAAATTTCAAAACAACCCACCTATACAGGCCCCGCCCTGCAGGTTATATATAGGCTGATTGTACAAAGGTAAAAGTAGACTGCTTGAAAAAATTCGTAACATAATAACTAAATAAATAAAAAATAAAAAAATAAAAAAGCAAATAAATAAATAAATAAAAACAAATAAATAAATAAATAAACTATAATTTTTTTCTTTTTAAATAATAGAAAAAATATAATTTCCCCACTTCAGATACGAAGGGCGCCGGAGTCAAAATCGTTACCTTTTCAGCCATTTCACCGTGTAAACAAAGCCTGTCATTTAAACCATATATACATTTATACAATCGACGAAGTGGTGAAGCGACGAAGTAGGTCTGTGCTATCTTGGGGCTTGTTAAAATAGTTGGTAATAATCTTGTGAATGCATTGAGGTTATCAGACATCGTGGGACGAGAATTCCTTTTTACACCCATTTAAATCATTTCATATTTCACGTCTTTGAGAATGTAACTTCTAGAAGTTCATAGAGTATGCCGGATGTAAGCAGTTATAACCATTCAACATTCAACACGCTTAAATTAAACACACTACCTCAAGTCCTTAGAAGTGGTTTTGTTTAACGACACTACTAGAGCACCTGATTTATTAATCATCAGTTATTGGATGTCAAACATACTTTTGTCAGTTTTAGAAAGGAAACCCGCTACACTTTCCCATTAGTAGCAAGGGATCCTACACTTCCCACAAACAGGATAACATGGGCATTGCTAAGTAGGACGGATCGGGGCCGGGCTAAGTAGGTCAGGACTAGTCTAAGTAGGTCGGGACCATTCTAAATAGGTTGGGGCCGGCCTAAGTAGGACGGGGCCGGTATAAGTAGGACGGGGCCGGGTCACGTGACAAGACCGTGACGTCAGCAAGGTCACGAGAAAGTAGGTCATGGCCCCGTATAGGCCCCCATAATATTGATGGTGGGGCTGTCCATCTCTCTAATCAGTGATGCCGGATCCGAGGTGTCTTCCTGCATGAACTTCAGGAAGCCGGACATGATTTTCCTGATCTGAACTTTCCAGACGGCTTCCAAGTGAAGGTAGAGGTCTTGCCTTGTCAGTCTGGTCGCTCGACTTAGGGACAGCCTTCCTCTTCGCAACAGCTCCTGCCCGGACCACTGCCTTCCGAACTGGCAAGACTGGTGACAGTGGCCAGTTACGTGTTGGCGGTGGCGTAGAGGGAGATGGGGGGTCTTTCTGCGGGCGTCTCGCACATCGGCGCATTGAGAGCATCACTCTGGTTTGACGGCGGGTCTGGATGAACTGGTCCTTTCGTCTTGGGTCGAGTTGAGCCGCCAGTTTTGGCTCCCCATGTGCCGCCCCTGGCACACTTTTCCTCTTCCTCCACCTCCTCCTCTTCGTCTTCTCAACCGCGTCGCCATACAAGAAAGTCACGGTTGCCCGTGACCAGGTAAACGCAATGCGGTACTCGAGTAAGTCCCAATAGCTTTGTATCAGTCCACCAGGTGGAGGGTGGTAATGCGAGAGAAACTGATGACACATCTAATCTCATCCTGAGCGCAGCAGATAATGTTTAATGTGCGCATATACCACTAAGGTTTCGCACACGCCTGTCACGGGCTTAGCCTCCACCTCCTCCTCTTCGTCTTCTCAACCGCATCGCCGTACAAGAAAGTCACGGTTGCCCGTGACCAGGTAAACGCGATGCGGTATTCGAGTAAGTCCCCATAGCTTTGTATCAGTCTGCCAGGTGGAGGGGGGTAATGCGAGAGAAACTGATGACACATCTAATCTCATCCTGAGCGCAGAGGATAATGTTTAATGTGCGCATATACCACTAAGGTTTCGCACACGCCTGTCACAGGCTTAGCCTCTGACATCGCCAGTGACTAAGTCTAGGCCGGGGGGTGGGGGTGGGGAGTAAATATGGAATAATAATTTAGTAGTTAGGTCAAAGACCTAAAGCCAAATGAACCTGCTCATATCTGGACTGAATAAAAATTAAACCCAAAGTTAAAATTAGAGTGCTCGGCCAAAAGGTTTTGAGGTGATTTGAGCAATTTAGATGGGCTGCCAAAGTAAAATGCGTTGGACTGTTTACAAAAAAATAAACATAAATTATTTAATGACGACCAAAGTCCAACTAGCCCCCCAAAATGGAGGTACCTGTCCTAGGTAAGGTTGAGCGTCTACGGCGATCTGAGGAGCAAGGTGCCACTCAGATTCGGGACCATGTGCTTCTTGCTGAGCAAGTCACAGATGGTCTTGACACTCCTGTGTATGGTATGGCTATCCATTTCTGCCAGCAGGATTGCTTGTCTATAGGTCTTCTGGCGCCGGTGTAAACGGAATGCAAGTCCGTAGGAACATTTGTCCGCCCGGACTTAATCTCCTAGGAATGCATGTCCTAGGTCTAATATACCTAGGAATGCAAGTCCTGGGACTTACGTTCCTTAGGAATACTGGTCTGACTGCCAGGATACCAAGTCCAGACCAGACTTGCATTCCTGGACAATCAAAATTTAAGTCTGGTGGTACACATACAAATTAAATTATAAATGTTAACAAAACGAAAAGCAGTTTCCTTTCTGGTTTATTTAATTAAAGGGACATTCCCGAGTATGCTGCATTGTAAGATGTTTCCTACTAATAAAATATTTCTACGATTAAACTTAGAATATCTGCTTTCGTATATTCAACGTATTTCTGGTCGTCTTAATATTTGTAAGAAGCCCAAACTTGATTTTGTTTTCAAATAATTTCGTATGTACGAAAAAAATAAAATATTTTAGGAAATAAAATGACATTTAACCTAGTACAAATATTAGAACGATCAGAAACACGTTTAATATGCAGCCACTAATATTTTATGCAGAAAACATCGATAACATCTTAAAACTTGCAGCAAACTCAGGAATGTCCCTTTAACTTAGGATACTGGCGCCGGTCTTTATTTAAATAGTTTCTATTTATTGCAATATTTTCCATTTATTTCATTTGCAAGAGTATGTACACATTTTGCTGACCTTATTAAATGAGTAGAACCAAGGCCTGTATTCATTGTGTGTTGTTCCAACTAATAAATGTTTTAACATTTAAATGTAACTCGAAAAGATTTTCCATAAACCGAAGCATGTATAAGTACTCGAAAATAAGTATAACTTGCCCATATGATATACCAACAGTGTTATCTATCAATGATTAAGAGTGGGTTTTAGCAGCTCAATGGGCTACTACACCGACTAAAACAAAACAGTAACCCCTGAACAATTATCATACTGTCAATAATATGCACTTGACAGTTTTGGTTACAATAGATATTCGGGTTCCCTTTTTGGGAGAAGGGGTGGGGGGCAGGCTGATTTTTATTGCCCGAATGAAAAGAAAGTGTCCGAATCTGGAACACAACATATACCATTATAACCGGATATTTTCGAGGATTTTTATTTTCGTGGGTTTCGAGGGTAAGTAGTCAGCATCGAAAATATAAATCCTTGAAAATATTTGAAAACATCAACAAATTCTATCTAAAATATTTATTGTGAAAACCATAACACACTGACAATTTACCGGAACATTTTATTTCCTGTCATGCGCAGTCCACCGGATACGACAAGAAAATAATATAGTCAAGACAACAAGTTAGAATTTTAAAAAAGTTATTGTGTGAATATTATAGAATATAATGAAATATTTTAAAATTTCTTATATTGTTTTTGTCAATGTCCGCCCGCACTGCATCAGTGATTCTGGGGAGGATGAATGCAGATTTCAACATTTCCTGGCGTGTTTTTAATAGTGCCATAATATTCATAATCCACCTTGCATGAATTGGTTTTATTGTCGAAGTACGCATTTCGATCTTGATGTCTCTTACACCTTCGCCATCTTTCATAGCCAGGGAAACCTGCTTTGAATACCATGTGGTGAACTCCGACTTCATGGCGTCCTTAAGTGGGTTGTTCACACATACGTCGTAATTGCTTTACACAAAATCAAAGACTGTGATCAGTTGTCTTGCGAATAGCATACCGGGTATCACAGTGACCAATTAGGCTACAGCTGCGTGTTCTATTGTTTAACATTACACGTCGGTGGTATCGCACAACTGGCAGCCGAGGTGAAACTTTAATCAACAATAACAAGTATTTTTGCAACTAGACTTGCTAAAACTCGAAAATAAAATCACTTTCAATTTAGATTTGGCAAATGACGAAAATAAGAAACCTTGAAATGTTTTTATACCCCAAACCACGAAAAATTAAGACCACGAAAATTTCCGGTTATACGGTATTTATATTCGCATTACTACCAAGACGCTATATAGGATTCCAAACAAATCAGTCTGCAGATTTACATGGATTACAACTAATATTGTTAGTACAATGATGAAGAAAAAAATTGTGAATATTTCAGGCTAGCTCATTTTGCCCGATCGTGTCCATTGCCCCCCCCCCCCCCCCCCAGCACTTGATGGTGTGCCCCCTCCCCCGACCCAGTCTCAAAACGCTTATGTTTCTTAACGGCCAGATATAATAATACAGAGACCCTTTCCCCAACTCGTCTCTTATGCTTATGGTGGTCAAAACTGCCATTAGGCAGTCAGTGATATTTAATTTTAAGTGTTTTGAAGCTATTTTTAATTTTTCATCAATAAAAAGGCAGTTGTTCATGCTTATTATTCCTGCTATTTTTATATTGTAGTAAATGGTCATTATAGTACTAGTTATTAGTACTAATTACTAGAACTAAGTTCAGTGTTCAAAGTTTTATTTCAGGGACTTTCAGGAATCATAAGCAAAATATCGGAAATAAATTCCAGAGGCCTAGGAATACTAGGATTGAAAGTCCTGTGGACTAGGAGTACCAGGAATAAAAGTCCCACGGACTTACATTCCTCGGAATGCACGTCCCACAGACTTAAATTCCTAGGAATGCAAGTCCCACAGACTAGGATTCTGAGGAATGGAAGTCCAATCGGACAAAAATTAAGAAAATCGCAATTAATCGGATTGTGACTTACTGTCAAAATATAAACTTATAAAACATATTATTAAAAATTATGTTGGTGTATATAGAAATTGTCTTTTGTTGTTCTCCAAATGTTAAGGTTTTTTTTAGTTACTCGTTTTCATTTACATATGTATATGTTTTTAAAACAATTTTGGGCTACATATTGTTTTGTTGGGGTTTTTTCATACATTTCTTGTTTTGAACACATGAACATATAGCCTACTTTATATCTGTAGTTGCATTATATACTTTTGAAAATAGCAAGATATTCGTCCTACTTCAATATGCTAACACAAATGTAAGACGATTACAAAAATTCACTCGTGTCTGATCCACAAGTCTATGACATAAACAAAATATTAAGTTGATACTCAAAGTTAAAAATATTTTTTTCACAGATTTGAACCCACAGTAATCTTAAGAGACTCGCACATATATCCATCACACTACGAGAGAAGGCTGCCAAAACCTTACTTTTTTTCTCGTGTCTTTCTGACAGCTCGTGCAAATTGCAGAGTATAACAAACGGACATCTAATTTGCCGGACTAGTATATCTGTCACTGCTGTAGAAGGAATTTAAGTCCGGTAGGAATACAAGTCCTAGGATAAAAACAACGTAAAAATAAACCAGATATGAAAGTCCGGGTAGGACTATGGTTCCTAAGCTATGGAGGTCCGATAGGACTACTGTTCCTTTTACACCGGTGTGTTACTATGAGTCCCAATCTGTTGTTCTGCAATCTGAGTGTATGGAGCTCATAGTGGCTTCCATCCGGAAGTGGTTTCCAGTTCTGGTTGGAAAACATGCCCCTCAGCGTAGCTGTATCTGTAGTATCAATCTGCAGGAACTGGCGGTAACTGCTTTTCACTTTCCCAAAGGCTAAGTGCCGGGGTGGGGGTGGGGGTGGGGGATATTGCTTTCCATTCCCATCCACCGCCAGAACAACAGGCTGCTCGACGGGAGTGGTCGGTAAAGTTTACCACTTCTCCAGAGCTGGCATTGGCGTAGAAGTGGGGGTGGGGGGGGGGGGGGGCGGCGTCAACTGGGCCATGTCGTGTTGCATCAGAGGTCGCATCAGCTGGTGGCGTCTTTATCCTCTTCTGTTCGATCGGTCTGGGCGGTGACGCAGAAGGGTCCGCCACTGGTGGTTGAGCCGCCAATTTTGGACCCCCCTGTGACGTCCCTGGCACACATCTCCTCCTCCCTTCTCTTCGAGTCTTCTTTACGGAGTCACCATACACTACGGTTATGGTTGCCCGTGACCCATTATACGCGACTCGGTACTCTAACAAAGCACCGTACGTAGCTATCATGCCCCCCCCCCCACGTGGGGGGTGGGGCAAGTCAAGAGCGCAGCTGACAACGCCCTGCCTCATCGTTAGGTGCTAGTAGAGTAAGTAACTCGTTTTACGTGTGCATATACCACAGAGATTTTGCACATGCCTGTCACAGGCTTAATCTCTGACATCGCCAGTGACTATGTCCGGGACAGGAGGGGGGGGGGGGGGGGGGGTTCAGTTTGAGGTGGGTGGAATTTGCAATAGAAATTTAGAAGTAGGTTCTGAGAGCCATGGCCAAAATCAACTGATTCATCCTGCTTATGTCTGGACCAAAAAGATTTTAAGTTGATTTGAGCAGTTTTGACGTGTGTTGGACTGTTTACAAAAAGGAGGTTACTTGTCCTAGGTAAGGTTGAGCATCTACCGCGAGCTGAGAAGCGATGTAGCACTCGGATTCGGGACCATATGCTTCCTGGTGAGTAGGTCTTGGATAGTGACATGATAACCGGCACCGCAGATGGTCTTGACACTCCTGTGTATGGTATGGCAATCCATTTCTGCCATCAGGATTGCTTATATGTAAATCTTCTGGCGCCAGTGTGTCACTATGCGTCCCGATCTGTTATTCTGCAGTGTGAGTGTATGGAGCTCATAGTGGCTCCCATCTGGAAGTGGTTTCCAGTTCTGGTTGGAAAACATGCCCCTCAGCATCACTGTATCTGTAGTATCTCCCTGCAGGAACTGGCGGTAGCTGCTTTTCACTTTCCTTATGGCCAAGTGCCATTCTCTTGCCTGTGCATCGGGGGGGGGGGGGGGGGGGGGGTTGGCTGTTGGACCGGCAAGGCGGTCGGTGATGTCGCCTTACTTTTTCCAGCCGCCGTCACACCAACAACAACAGGCAGCTCAATGGGAGCAGTCGGTAGAGTTGACCACTTCACCGGAGCTGGCATTGGCGTAGAAGTCAAGGGCGCGGCGGCAACTGGGCCATTGGCGTGTTCAGCACGTCGCTGGATGCATCCGAGGTCTTGTCCACCGGTGGCGTCTTCGTCCTCTTCTGCTGGACTGGCAATGCAGAAGGGCCCGCAGCTGGCAGTTGAGCTGCCAAGTTTGGACCCCTCTGTGCCACCCCTGGCGCACGTCTCCTCCTCCCTCCTCTTCACGTCTTCTTTACCGAGTCACCATACACTATGGTCACGGTTGCCCGTGACCCAGTATATGTGACTCAGTACTCCAACAAAGCACCGTACATAGCTATCAAGCCCCTCAGGTGGGGGGTGGGGGGGAGTCGAGACCGCAGCT
Source organism: Gigantopelta aegis (assembly GCF_016097555.1). Taxonomy (NCBI): domain Eukaryota; kingdom Metazoa; phylum Mollusca; class Gastropoda; order Neomphalida; family Peltospiridae; genus Gigantopelta; species Gigantopelta aegis. Next base: position 148,533 of record NW_024536441.1, on the reverse strand, counting down.
GACAACGTCCTGTCTCATCGCAAGTTGCTAGTAGACTGGCTAGTAGAGTGATCTCATCGTGAGTCAACTTCAAGCTGAGGGTCGTACTGTCTGATAATGATAATGATAACTAGTTTAACATGCCCATATACCACTAGAGTTTCGAACACGCCTATCCCGAGTCTGACCTCAAATAAGATCGGTGGCCTGACTCGGGATGGGGGGCATTGTTGAAAATGGGCAGAATTTACAAGCCAAAAATAAAAAGAATTGACTGCTCAGCCGAATATTTATATAATTTGGAGCATTTTAGAAGGACAGTCCAAAAATAATTAAGAGAAAGAAGAGAGGATCGGACTATTTAATAATATTAAAAAAGAAAGTAATTTTGACAAATTTTTTAACGAAGGTCTAAAAGTTTAAAGTCCGATCTATATGTCCATGTGAGTGGCCTGTTACGGCCGTTTGGGTGCACAGCTTATAGGGACGAGCTGGGTTGCATCCCGTCAGAAAACACCTAGATTGACAGTCATTAGTGTAGTGCTGTGCTGAAATACAGATCTTGAGAAGCCGGATCCGTCTGAAAGAGAGAGTATTAGACAGGTAATTTGCAGTCGTCATGTGTCGGTATAGTGGTGCGGACAGGCCCGACTCCGGAGGATACGAGATGGTATCACTATAAAGCAAAGTAAAGTCTAGAAAAGAGTAGTAGGGGCCGACCCCGCTTCCTATTTCTTCTTAGAGTGGGGTGGTCAATATTTCAGTGCTGCTAGGACAAGCTCGGAGACTAAACGCGAACAACCGTGGCGTTCTGCAGAATGGCCGTCATACTGAAACGAAACTCAGAGTTCACTTCATGTGACTCGGTGTTTACAAAAAGGATAAATTTCCACGCCAGGTCCGGCCACCCCTTTGAGCAATTGAACGGGCGCCAAAGTAAAGTGCGTTGGACTATTTATAAAAAAATAAACATAAGAATTTAGACCCGCGCCGAATTTTTTTAAAGTCCAACTAAGCCCAAAAAAGGAGGTTACCTGTCCTAAGAGAGGTTGGCGCCTACGGCGAGCTGATGAGGGGTGTGGCGGTCAGGTTCGGGACTTCGTGCTGCCTATCTAGTAGAGATGGGATGACCTGATGATAGCCGGCGCCGAAGATAGCCTTAAGGATCCTGTGGATGGTCTGGCTATCCAGCTCACGCTTGTCTGTAGCAGTCTTGGCGCCGGAAGGTCACGACGAGTCCCGACTGGCCGAGCTTCAGACTGGGAATGGTACTGTCCGAGTTCAAGCCCGCTTGGCGGACCTGAACAGTGCCCTTTTCACTACGTTTTTTCTAAGTTTTTATCACCCCCAGGGCTAGTACAAAGCATTTCCTGGTTAACTGTTTGACCGAGTTGAAAGTTTTGACTATACCCTATTTCTGTGGGGGTGAAAGGGTTGGTCGGGGTGGGGGCAATGGGTTCTTTTCTTTTTTCAAATGGTTCAACGGTACAGCTCTCTAATAGAACATATACCTTTGTACTGTGGGTAGGATCGGGCATGAGTTCTATGTATGTACAAAGTTTGAGGAAGGAGGTCTCCTTCTCAGTCCTAATATAGGTGGTACCATCTGACAAGCGAGTGTGATAGAAGGTCATCTATAGAGCCTAGTCCGCCAAAGTTCTCAGCCACAAGTTTTGATACCGAGTGCTGAAAATAGAGTGCCTCATAGACTGTCGGGTTCTTTCCAATGAAAGTCACCCGTCTAAGCCCGGGGATGGGTTGGGAGGGGGGGGGGGGTACTATCAGAAAAGTGGGGGGTAACTGACATTTTAAGTGTTTTGGCTGGATTTTCTTGTGGGCGATTGAGTGAAGCGATCGAGTGTTCTAATTATGTACCTACCTTTTGTTTCATATGTGGGTGATGGAACCGGGCGGGGTGGGTGGGTTGTATGTGTGGGGTGGGGGTTATCTCCTTTTTGTGGGACAGACCTGTCACGCTTTCCAAAAGATGTTCTAGAGGAGGTGTTGGCAACCTCGGGGAAGTCATTGGTGAATTAGTTGGGGCACTTACGGGTCCATTTAAAACAGTAACAGAAATCGGGGGTGGGGACAAATCTTCATTAGAATGGGGGGGGGGGGGGGGATTGTTTCTTCATGGGTGATATTTTCGTCTTCCACCAAGATGACATCTTCCTCTGAGTTGTCCAAAATTGACAACTCAGTTGTAAAATCACTCTTCTTGTTAGAATTATCGGATACCCCCATCTCTACTCTACTAGGGGGTAGGGATGAAAGAGAATTACCTCATAAATTATTAGATTCGGTTTCTGCGGCTATGGAGTATACAACTGCGTCTTGAGTGGCTTCTTCAGTTTCCTGGTGGTCGGTCCTGTCTGCCTTTGGCTCATAGTCAGAGCACCAGGCCAAAGAAAGATCCTCTCCTCCGGTCGAACTACCACTGAGAATTGTATTTCTCATTCTAACCACTCTTGTATTTGGTTTAGCTGGGGGGGGGGGGGGGGGTGTAACAGAACTCGAAGTTCTACAACTCTTGTTGTTATTGTCCGCCATCTTGGGCAAAGGACAAGTTATAGTTTATATTTAATTTTAGAAATTTTATCTGGGACAATTAATTAACGCCTTAATAAAACAAACTAATCAATATTGTTTATCAACTAATAATTCTATCCTAAATGATAGCTAGCACTACCAATAAGACACAATATGTAGTTAATTATTGTTTAAATAAAATGGACTACGGGGCGAGCGAACATGAAGGCAAAATGGTGGATATTAGCTTAGTAACTGGTTTAACCACTAGGGTTTCGAACACGCCTATCCCGAGTCCGGCCTCTGATAGGATCGGGGGTCTGACTCTGTATTGGGATAACCTAACAAATATGGTCAATTTTGAAATTTTGAATATTAATTAAAGCTGCAGTCCCTGGAATATTTTTATTATTTAAGCACATAGAATAGAAGATTCAGTTCTGTTTGGTACATAAAAGGTCCACCACATTGCTATAGTTTCGCATTGCTCGCTTATTTACATTATCTAGGTCAACTACAAACGCAATGACCAACTTTGTTTTTCTTCATTTAGCGGGACGCCAGTAGAACTGGGACTGTACGTGATTTGCGCAAGCACTGAGCTTCTCGCGTGATTTTGAACAAATGTAACTGTCTTGATCGAGGGGTCGTCTCATATCTCTAAAACATATTTATATCGATAGAGGTATGGTACACCTTTCCAGGGGTCGGTGGGGGATTTGCCTTGAAAATTATGACAGGGGCCATACGCGTTACATGTTAATAATTACGTAACGCTCTAGGGGTAGAGGAAGAGGGTGTTGTGTTCGATTTACGTAACATTTTCAACGCTATGTTATTTTTATTCATTACTTAGACCTACTCTGTCCCGGATTGGACCCCTCGCCTCACAGAGGCCGAACCCTGGGGCGGACATGCTCGAAACCATCGTGGTATATGAGCATGTTAGCTTAGCTTAGCTTAGATATGTTTTTAACGTGCTCATATACCTCTATGGTTTCGAACACGCCTACCCCCGAGTAACTATTATAACAATTTAGAAATTTAGAAATTTAAGGCCAAAATAATAAATAATAATATGCCAACATTAATGATTTTGACTGCGTCCTTAAAAGACAGATAACCCTGTTCTACACTTATAATAAAAATTTAATTTGACGCAATTTTAGATGGGGAAGTCTAAAAGAAATATATAATTTACCTATGAAACTATTTAGTCCCCAGAGGCAGGGAGGAAGGGTAGGGGGTAAGCCCGGCCCACAGAAAAGTTATATTAAATTTAATATTAATTAGAAAGGATTACCAATCGTATTTCGGGCATTGGTGTGATCAGGAGGGGGGGAGGGGGGAGGGGGCGAGAAGGGAGGCCGGAACTTTCACTAAACCTAAGGCCAAACCGCCTACGCCCTATGGCCCCAAAGAAAATCTAACCACCGGCATCACAACCCCCCTAACCCACCCCCCACCCCACCGTGTCCAACCGCAGCTCGATCCAGTCATGGCAATCAGTTGTATAAAAAATAAAATGTTCAATAAAAAGTCACTGGGAGAGTGACTTAACTGGAAAAAAAGTTGTCTGGTAGTATGTCGCTAGTAGAGCGACACAAGAAGCCCTTGAGGGGGTAGTTCTTGATATCGTTGGTGAAACGTTTCTTGGTTTGAAAGTTTTGCATGTCCAGCCCGCCGTGGAGAGAGAAACGCATCCAGAAGAGAAGAACGACAAACCCGAGGCGCCCCCTCGGTCCGCCCCTAGAACATGAATATTCAGTCACTCAACAGACGCTGTCACTACTTTAATCTATAAAACCGGTGACAGAACACAAGGTATAATTAACCTGGGTACTGCCACGAGCACAGACCAGAGCATGTTAAAGCATTGCACACGCACTTAGACCTACAAAGGTGTTTTTTGGAAATGTGCGGTCAGTCTAGGATCGATCCCCATCAGCGGGTACTAGTATATAAAAGACCATGGTATGTGATATCCTGCCTGTGGGATGGTACATATAAACGATCCCTTGCTAAACAAAAAAAATGTAGCGGGTTTCCAAGGCGCGTGTGCAGGGATTTCAGCGAGGTTGAGGTTAGAGACTGTTGATCGAAGTTTATATGGGGCCATGCTCCCCCAGAAAATATATTTCAAATTTTTTTAAGCTTGGGCAGGTAAGGGTTTCGACCTCCAATACCCTCACCCTGCACATGCACCCGATTCCTCTCTAAGATTATATGTCAAAATTACAATAGCAGATGATTATTAAATCAATATGCTCTAAGGTTGATGTCGTTAAACAAAAAACCCTAACTTTACCTTTTCCAAACGAAAGAATATTTATTTGAATTTGTCGATTTTAACACACGTAAAATTAAGAAGTGAAAACGTTCATTGTCTACTTTAGTATATTTTATTAAAAAATATATACATGATCAATGTGTTACTAGTATACAAACTAAACTTTGAAAGTTCTACTAACACTTTATAAAATATTAATTCTGAAATAGGAAGGTACGATTGTCGATAATACGTTGTCAAGATCAAACCGGTCTTAACGAAAGACTCTAGTACCGTATCCTCAACCGAACGTTCTTCGTACAGCGCAAGATTTCTAATTTCATTTTTTGAGACGAACCCTACAATCTGAAATCGGCAAACGCATGTGTTAACTGAAACTGACAGCAGGCTGTCGTTTGTGCTTTGCCGAGCAATGGCGGCACAGGCGACGAATCGAGCGTGTACTTTTGACGATTTCCGTTCATAGCGAACACACACGAATTTTTTAAAAGTGCATTTGAGCTTGTATTTCATATTTGTACATGATGTTATAATATGGTAACCAGAGACTGTAACTTTAACACCAAACGTATAAAAAATGGGAAATTGGGGTTAATAAATTTTGGCTGCGTCCTTAAAGGAAACATGACACGAGACCATATTATAGCTCATTTTAAAAGAAAAATGATATAAAAATAATATACAAATAACTTTATAACAATAAAATACGTGTAGTTAACTTAAAATGAAGAAATTACGCTAATCAGTATCAAAGTACGATTTATGCATATTTCTTCGTGAGCGTTCGGAAAAAAAGGGAAGTGACGTCAGAGCCGCTGTACTCTTCCATTGTTGTTAACTGTTTATATATGGAGTAAGGGGCTTACTATCTTTTCAGTCCAACAGTGCCGTACTGCGCGGCCTTTGGGTGTAAAAATAAACAGTTTAAACGATCGGGATTGTCTTTTTATGGTTTTCCAAAGGATTGTATCCGAAGAAAGACGCGTGTATTTTATCGCAAAAGAAAAGATTGGACACCAACACCGCATAGTACTTTGGTGTCAGCCTATTTACAGCCCGGAGCCCGAACGTTACCCGGAGACAAAAACAGTACTCGGTTGCGAATGCCGAGGTGTACATTGTACATATTTGGCACAAAGATACACCTCAGCATGATGTATTTATATATGTTAAAACAAAAATGTAGAATGTTTTATTTATTTATTTTTTTGGAAAAAAAAAGAAGATTTTTCATGTTAGGGCTGTAGGCCTACATAACAAAATCTGTATTCACCGTACGAAGAAGGAAACGTCAACAAGTAATTAAATATGGCATATACAAACATGGGATTTGGCATGAGGATACATCTCAGTACGATGTATTTAAATATGTTTTTAAAAAACGTGTAGAAAACAATAATAATTTTAAATAATGTTTTTAATCTTCGGGCGGAATACGTCACAAAAACGTTCCTCATCGCCCGAAGCCCCAAAGCAACACGAAGTTCAATACAAAATAAACCACTACTGTCGGTGTCGAAATAACTATTATGTTTCATCCACGGGCTGACTTGAGAATCGGAGTGTTGTTTTTAGTTAATTGGTCCTTTCTTTCCGTGGCCTGCACATGTGATTCCTGATTGGCAGGTGTATATTGCAGGGTATCGACCAGGTAAGTGATTACCACGGTCTAGACATACGTACAAAATACGTGCCAGTTTTTTTAAGATCACAGGGTATTGTGGCGTAACCTATCGCGACTATAGTACAATGTTAATGGACATTATCAGCCGCCCTGCTTCATTACTGTAAATAATGCTGTAAAACCCTTGATTAAGTAGACTTTCCCATCTAAAATTACAAAACTGACCAATTACGTAGTACCAAAGAAAAGAAAATTATCACTTGGGTATCGTGAGTGGTCGTTTTTACTCTAACGCACCCTACCAATAGGCCTAATAATATGCTACTTTTTTATGAGAGAAAAATACTATAACCCCATTTCGTTCTATTGATGCAAATAGAAATATATTATTGATTATACTCTCAAGTCATTTATGTTGTTTTACAAGCCAGGTTAATGAAAGTGAAGCGCCTTGTCGTAAATTAGAGCGTTTGTTTACACTGTGCATACAGATTTCATTATGTACAGCCCGAACATAAAAAATGCGATATTTTCTATAAAAAAAACCCACCAAAAAATGTTTGTCCTACATTTATATTTTTTACATATTTAAATACATCATATCGAGGTGTATCTTTATGCTAAATATGAACAGTATACACCTCGGCATTAGCATCCGAGTTTTGGTTTTGTCTCCGGGTTACTTTCGGGCTCCGGGCTGTAAATTGGTCGACCGGTCTGGTCTGGCACCATCAGTTTCTCCACCCTCCGACTCGCTATCCGTTTTTTCATCAGTATCACTGTTGTAAGTAAATGTGTGTCTTTCTTCATTTACTAACAGCTCATATTGATACGGCAAAACGTTTTGCGAACGAACACTCATTGTTTTGGTAAGCTGTGCAAGTCTTAGATTCTTTATGAGTGGTACGGACTAATGCTTTTAAGTGTAAGGCTTCAGATCAAACGACGCGTCTCTGACGTCACGGACCTCGTGATTGCCCTGCTCATTAAAGATCGGCAATTTCCGCTAAGAGCTCGTATCTGGGGTTCTTTTATGGAGATATTTTAAGTAATTAATTTTTTATAAAAAATTTTTTTAGGTGATTCAATTTATAATTAATTGTACATGGTTGGTGCCAAATATGGTTTACGTGACATGTTTCCTTTAAAGAAAAATATTAATGTTCGTAACCTATATAAATTATTTATATAATATAATTTCGGCGCAAATTTAGATGGGCTGGTCTAAAATTAATAATAATTATTGAACAGTATTCATTAAGCCCATGGGAGGTTAGGAGAAAAGGCTATAAAGTTGGCACAAGTATACAAAAAACAACAACAACAACAACAAAAATTTGGAAAAGGGGCTGCCAATTATATTTTAAACGTTGGTGTGACCAGGTGAGGGTCGGGAGAGAGGGGAGTCTGGCCCTACACAAAACCTAAGGCCAAACGGCCTACGCTCCAAAGAATACCCTAACTCCCAGCATCCGATCCCCCCATCCCCCCATCCCCCCACCCTGTCCAACTGCAGTTCAGTCTAATCCTGGCAGCCTAGTAGTTGTTTAAGAAATTAGTAGAACTTCCTAAACCGGCGTCACTAGGAAAGTGACGCCAAAGGGTTATGACTTTCATCGTTTGTGCCACTAGGAGAGTGGCACAAAAGATCCAGCGATCACAACCGCAACCGAACCATTCCCAAGGGAAATAACTCTTTCACAATAACAGTTGAGGAAATAAAATACTAAACAGGAAACAATTTAATAATAATAATAGTAGATGAACGTGTTATACTTTTCAGAAGATGGTGTCAGTTTCAAAGTGTATACGCATCAGGATCCAGTGTGTCACTTCATCACTCAGCAGAAACTTACTTCTTTTGATGTTTTTACCCATCTTAGGTGGATGTTTAGGTTTGTACTTTGTTCATTATTGTCCGCACAACACAGTTAAGGTCAACGACCGTCACTTTTCGCACCCTTGCTTTGGCTCCGTCTTTGGACCCTTATATTTGGTATTAGAGAAAACTGACTTTTCACTAATGAAAAAACAACAACAAATGATATAAATCACTTATCAAATGTTTTGGTTTTTTTCATTTTAGACATATTCTGTCAACAGACCAGGAAGTGTTTTATCATTTGTTAATAAATGTGACGTCACTGGCACAGGAAATACTTAATCGTAGCCACCAGGATGTAACATCTCGCGAAATGTCATTTTAAGCAACACCCTTTTTCGTAAGCCACGCCCCATGTCACAAACGTGTCTGATATGTTTCTGCGGGAAATAAACATAAATATGAACGAGTAGGTCTAATTCCCTAGTAAATTATGTCAAATATAGATCTGTGTTATTGTAACGAGCATTTAATAAAATATTAAGTAATACAAATCAGTTTTATAACTGAGCTTTTTTCAATGTGTTTTTTTCTTCTAATCTGTACTTCCGATGTTTTGACGTACCTACGTTAGTACGTAGTCTGATACACCTGCCGTCAACTCAGCAACTGAGTTTATGACAGATGTATCGGACTACAAACAACACTGTAAAGTTAATCGTTTGTAAATGTGACACAATATTAATAATATGTGAATAATATACTATATCGCATAGTTTGTTTTTCTTTTGTTGTTTTGTTCGGGGTTTTTTTTTTTTTTTTTTTTTTTTTTTGGGGGGGGGGGGGTAACGTCTGTATCAGATATGTAAACATGAATATATATACAGTATATGTAAAAATTAATATATAATCGTGGGTTAATTCATAATCTACAGGTACGGTGAGGGTTAAATGACCTAACAATGTGGTACATGATATTTGGCTAATATCAGGGCTTTAGATTGCACCAAAGCTGCACATGTACTATATATGCTGGGGGTAGTTTTTGCAAAAATAATAAACTTCAGATTTCAATTTTATCAGGGTAGATTTTCCATTTTATATGTAATGTTAATTTCAGCTAAATAAATGCCTTCTTATGCAGACACTGAAAATTATATGAATATGATGGATTAATCCATTATCTAAATGATCAGGGTATATTTACAATTTGTTATTTGTAATTTTCATTTTCTATTTTTGTAAAAGTGGGGCGGGATATAGCCCAGTGGATTAAGCATTCGCTTGATGTGAGGTAAGTCTGGGATCAATCCCTGTCGGTGGACCCATTGGGCTATTTCTTGTTCCAGCCAGTGCTCCACAACTGGTGTAACAAAGGCTGTTTGTGGGATGGTGCATATAAAAGATCCCTTCCTGTCTGACGCCATATAGCCAGAAATACAAATGTGTTGAGTGCATCGTTAAATAAAACATTTCCTTCCTTTATTTTTGTAAAAAATATACCGGGTATGTGAATAACCTTACTGTGTGTTTCCTATCACTGCTAGGAATAGTTGTAGGTAAATATACCAGGTATGTGAATAACCTCACTGTGTGTTTCCTATCACTGCTAGGAATAGTTGTAGGTAAATATACCAGGTATGTGAATAACCTTACTGTATGTTTCCTATCCATGCTAGGAATAGTTGTAGGTAAATATACCGGGTATGTGAATAACCTTACTGTATGTTTCCTATCACTGCTAGGAATAGTTGTAGGTAAATATACCGGGTATGTGAATAACCTTACTGTATGTTTCCTATCACTGCTAGGAATAGTTGTAGGTAAATATACCGGGTATGTGAATAACCTTACTGTATGTTTCCTATCACTGCTAGGAATAGTTGTAGGTAAATATACCAGGTATGTGAATAACCTTACTGTATGTTTCCTATCCATGCTAGGAATAGTTGTAGGTAAATATACCAGGTATGTGAATAACCTTACTGTATGTTTCCTATCACTGCTAGGAATAGTTGTAGGTAAATATACCAGGTATGTGAATAACCTTACTGTATGTTTCCTATCACTGCTAGGAATAGTTGTAGGTAAATATACCAGGTATGTGAATAACCTTACTGTATGTTTCCTATCCATGCTAGGAATAGTTGTAGGAAAATGAGACACTTAAGAATGTAATAGGCTGGATTTTAGAGTACCTTAACCACCAACAGTACAAGGTCATCCAATGAGGGTACTTTTTCCTTAATATGGTACATTAATTGATGTATTTGTTAGCTATTGTATATTTCAGATAAGTAAATACTTTATGTAGACACTAATAATTAAATATGTATATCCATTATCTAACTAATAAGTGTAGATTTTCAAATTATAACAAGTTATTATTTTTTTCTATTTTTATTATTACTATTTTTTTATATTTGTGAATAAACATACTTTATGTTTACTATCAGTACTAGGGATAGTTCTAGGAAAATGAGACACTTAATATTTCAATAAGGTGGATTTTATGGTACCGAACTACCGAGGATACAAGATCATCTACTTAAGGTACTTTTCCCAAAATATGGTATATTAGTTTACTTATTTGTTAGCTAATATATATTTCAGCTAAGTAACCACTTCTTTATATAAACACTAATAATTAAATATGTATATGATGGATTAATCCATTATCTAAATGATCAGGGTAGGTTTCCAAATTATAAGAAATTATTATTATTATTATTTTTATTATTATTATTATTTTTTTTTTAAATATATGTGAATAACCTTACTGTATGTTTACTATCAGTGCTAGGGATAGTTTTAGGAAATTGAGACACTTAAGATTTCAATAGGGTAGATTTTACAGTACCTAACTACCGATGGTACAATATCATCCACCGGGTGTAGGCCTACATTTTCCTTAATATGGTATATTAATTTAAGTATTTGTTAGCTATTGATTTCTCGTTCCAGCACGACTGGCATATCAAATACTACCCTGTCTGTGGGATGGTACATATAAAAGATCCCTTGCTGCTAATTGAAAAGAGTAGCCCATGAAGTGGCGACAGTGGGTTTCCTCTCTCTCTATATCTGTGTGGTCCTTAACCATATATTTGATGCCATATAACCGTAAATAAAATGTGTTGAGTGCATCGTTAAATAAAATATTTCCTTTCTTTGTTAGCTATTGTATATTTTATCTAAGTAAACACCTTCTTATGTAGACACTAATAATTAAATATGTATATGGTGGATTAATCCAATATCCAAATGATACGTCTAGATTTCCAAATTATAAGAAATTACTATTATTTTTTATTTTTATTTAATTAAAAAAAAAAAAAAAAAAAAATATATATATATATGTGAATAACCTTACTGTATGTTTACTATCAGTGCTTGGGATAGTTCTAGGAAAATGAGACACTTAAGATTTCAATAGGGTGGATTTTATAGTACCTAACTACCGGGGTTACAAGATCATCCACCGAGGATACTTTTCCCAAAATATGGTATATATTAATTTACTTGTTTGTCAGCTAATATATATTTCAGCTAAGTAAACACCTTCTTATATAGACACTAACAACTAAATAAGTATATGATGGATTAATCCATTATCTAAATGATCAGGGTAGATTTCCATATTATAAGTTTTTTTGTTTTTTGTTTTTTATTATTATAATTTAAAAAAAGAAGAAGTGAATAGCCAAATGCCAATTTGGGTTCAAAGTCTGCACAATTTGGTGCACATCAATAATCTACTGGGTGCCACCTGGGCACCCTTGAAGAAAAATCCAAGATGGCGGACAAAATGGTGGCCAAATCAGGGAAATGGCTATAGCTTGCTTATAAATTGACAGATAAACAAAAATTATTGCATTTACCCTATGGTTGTAGGAGCCAAGGAGGGCAATGGTGCTATCAAAATTCAGATTTAACTAAATGGGCCATGTAATATGGTGGTCCAAATTGAGAAAATTACAATAAGTTCCTTATTATTCGGTACTAAAATGTAATTCTTGCATCTAACCATAGTTTTAGGGGTTTTAGGAATACGATGAAAGTAGTTCAGTTCTTCTATACAAGTTAATTTCAATTATTTCAAGATTCCAACCAATACAGGCAATGTACCTAAGGAGATGGAACTATTAACTATAAAGTGCCACTGTATATTTGTAAAATGATAACACAGTCATTAAAAAAACTTGTGGGTTTAAGATAATCAATTAATAATAATAAAATAATTTGACAGATATAAAGAAGAAGTTTATTTTGTTTAACGACACCACTAGAGCACATTGATTAATTAATCATAGGCTACTGGATGTCAAACATTTGGTAATTCTGACTCATATAGTCATCAAAGGAAACCCGCTACATTTTTCTTAATGCAGCAAGGGATATTTTATATGCACTTTCCCACAGACAGGAAAGCACATACCATGGACTTTGACCAGTTGTGGTGCAAAGAAAGAACACAATCAGTTGAATGGATTGACAGATGTAAAATGCATTGTAACATTATTTTACAGTGACCTTTTCTTGGCCAATAGAATGTAAGATATTTGGTAGTGTTGTGCGTGGTGTAGTATGCATGATGTAATTTTGTTAATTTGCAATGTAATATTATTTTAGGTGGCCAAGTACTTGCTATTTATTCCCAGTGTTAATTACCATTATTGTAAAAATAAAAATAAAAACCAGACCAGTTAAACTGAATTCCATTGCAAACTGGCAAAACTCTATCATGCTCACTAAACAACACACACAGTACCCGAGAGAAAACAAAAAACCCAATAAAGGGTCACTTTAATATAGTGTTTCATTATTCATTTCATTTCAACTTATTTTTGTGCTTATATCCAATTAAGGTTCAAGCACACTGTCCTGGGCACACACCTCAGCTATCTGAGCCGTCTGTCTAGGACAGTGGGTTAGTTGTTAGTTGGTTAGTGGTTAGTGAGAGAGAAGAGAGTGTAGTGGCCTTACACCTATCCATTGAGCCCTTAAGAACTCGCTCTGGGTTGGAGCTGGTACCGGGCTGCGAACCCTGTACCTACCAGCCTGTAGTCTGATGGCTTAACCACTACACCACCGAAGCCGGTTTTTCATTATTACATGTAGGTCATCCTCTTTAAACCAACAAGTCTTTTGTGTGACTGTTACTTTTAACAGTTCCACCTTTCTTGGTTCATTACTTATATTGGTGGCCATCTTGAATAAATTAAAATTAACAAGTATAGAAGAACTACTTTCATTGTGTTCATTGATCCCTAAAACCATGGGTTAAATGCAAGAATTACTTTTCTGTATCAAACAAGCAATTTATTGCCATTTTCTCCATTTGAACCACCATATTGGCAACCATCTTGTATTCAGGTGACCCATTTATGAAATCTGAATTATGAAGGAAGGAAATGTTTTATTTAACGACACACTCGACACATTTTATTTACGCTTATATGGCATCAGACATATGGTTAAGGACCACACAGATACTGAGAGAAGAAACCCACTGTTGCCACTTCATGGGCTACTCTTTTCGATTAGCAGCAAGGGATCTTTTATGTGCACCATCCCACAGACAGAATAGTACATACCACGGCCTTTGTTACACCAGTTGTGGAGCACTGGCTGGAACGAGAAATAGCCCAATGGGTCCACCGACAGGGATCGATCCTAGCAATAGCTTGTTTCGAGTTTCAGGTCTTTTTCGTTTCGCGCTAGTATAGATTTACACACACACCCCCATGTATTTATTTATTTATTTTATTTGTTTATTTATTTATTTGTTTTGTTTTGTTTGTTTGTTTGTTTGCTTATTTATTTATTTATCAATTTATTATTATGTGTTTTAACCATTATATCTTCTTTCTTCTTCTATATTTCCCAGTCCTTTCCATTATATGCGTCATAGCAATTTGTTTTGTTTTTTACCAATCTTTAATTTATACAGAAACATTACAAATGCATTTATGTATCAAATTGTTATATAAGACTATAGAACATTATTATACAACAAATTAGATATATGTACTTGTATATAAATTATATTACTTTGATGTAAGGCCATGAATTCAAGGCTCCCCAACCTTGACATGGTCAGAATGGACTGGGGAAAATAAATATTTAAAAAACCAACAAAAAAAACCCACACATATGTGTAATGTAATATAACATATTAAAGGAAAACTACCCTCGGTGGATGATGTCCATGTACCCTCGGTAGTTAAGTATGGTAAAATCCACGCTTTTGAAATTTTATGAGTCATCTTTTCTGAAAATCACTCCTGACATGGATAGTAAATATGCAGTAAGATTATTGACATCTTGTTACAAATTTAAAAAAAATAAAAAAATCAAACTTTCACACATGAAAAGAAAATCTACCCTGATCAGTTAAATAATAGATTAAGCCATCACATTCATATTGAATTGTCATGTCTACATTAGACGGTGTTTACGTAGCTGAAGTATACATTAGCCAACATATGTGTAAGGCCAAAAAAAAGAAGAAGTTTGTTTCAGGTAACATGGCCAAAAAAAGTAGGGTAGGTAGGAAGGATTTGTTGGGGTTTTTTTTGTTTTGTTTTTTAGTTCAAAGAAAGGTTACCCTATCTTAAATGTGTTTGCCAGAGAAAAACTCGGTCTCAAGATGAAAGACATGAAGGCAAGCTGTCTGAAAAATCTTAGTTTACTTTTTGCAGCCAGAGAGAAATAAAAACAATCTCACTGTCAATGTCAGTTTTAAGTTTCACATGCCATTTTCAAAAGACAGAAAAACAAAAAAAGTTCAAACTATTCCTTTCACCAATAAAAGTCAGTAGATGACTGCACAGAAACTTCACAACTTTGTCCAGTTTTGTCAGAGGATGACTGCACAAATTGTTCCAAGTTGGTCAATAAATGTTTGCACAAAAAGTTCACAGATTTATCCAGTCAGTAGATGACTGCACAAAAACTTCACAGATTTTTCCAACTTGTATTGGAAATAACAAAACAATACTAATTTTGTGTGCAATTTACAAATCAATCGGCTTAGAAATTAATAACTTGTAGTAAATTCCATAGTAATAAAAAAGGCTTTCCTAGCCCGAGTACTCTGACTGTAAGAGAGCTAGACGGACATTTGGACATAAATAATGAGAGCGTGTTTATGTTCAAATGTCCGTCTAGCTCTCTTACAGTCAGAGTACTCGGGCTAAGGCGTTCCCTGTGGGACGGGCTTATAGTTTTAATGTTTATTAGCCTATTGAACGGACCCATGCTAAAATCACCCAAATTAATTTATTCCCAATTAACTGAAACACTGAAATAAATGTGAACTGTTTAATGTTTGTGGTTATTCTTGAATATTCCGTTTATTTAATTATTACCCATACTCAGCAGTTGATAGGCCTATACATCACTGGCGTAGGAAGCGGGGAAGGGGGTACTTTGTAGCAGCATCGATGGTTTATATATTAATTTTATACGTGTGTACCCACCCACCCCACTTTTTGGTATCTTCCTACAGACTATGCCTGTGTATATTAACAAATTCTGGGTACTAGGCCTAAGCAGTAGCCAACAACGAAAATTGTACCACGTCTTCTTCAAATGACCTTCACCTTTGCATGCGGAAAAAACGCGATGACTTGTAGTCTGTGCATGTGGTATCGAGAAATCCTTGATTGTTTTGTTGAGATCGCACGTTGTTGTTTTTGGAAAATAAACCTACAATGTATGAGATGACTGGAGTTACGATAATACAATATATTTTCCTCTATAGGCCTACAGTATTTAGCAGTTTGTAATAAAAGCCGTTTAATCGCCACACACGTTACCGTACTGTCATGTGATCTCGTGTGTCACCAATTACTGTGGTACCTAATAAGAGCACATGTTATTAACAGTGTTCTACACTCGGTTTTATAACTTACTCTTCTTTGGCTAGTGGACAAACAAAATTTACTAGCCAAGCTTAAAATGTTACTCGCTACAGTGCGACACTATTCATTTTGTATCATTTATGAATGTGTTGTAAGTATCTGGATTGTTTTCGCCAAATTACTAAAATCAACGATGGGTTCCGAATTGTACCGACAATTAATACGGAATTCACAGTGATCAATCGGACAATTTCGTAAATAGTGAAATGTTCCGACTGCACAATGATGTCAACAAATTTCATTTGTTTTCGCTGCTAGGACTCATAACGCACATGGCAAGTAATTTAATACTTAGACGTTTTTGGAGTCAGTCGCCAGATGGCGACGATAATAAATTCAATCAGTCGTCACGCCAACATTTTGGTCGCAACGTAGAACACTGGTTAATGATTCCAATTTCAAACAAATTAGTTATGCTCATATCCATTCAACGTCCAGGCATGTCTAGTCTGGGTCCAGTCTCTAACAACGCCAGTGATTGGGTCCAGGGCACGGCATAAGAAGGTGCCAAAAAGTGGGGTGGGGGTGTATAAAAACCATCGCTGCTGCCCCCCCCCCCCCCCACGCACACATACCCCTCAACCTCCATTTAACACACACACTGACGTGTAAGAGTTATCCTACTTGAGTACTTCTGTCGTCTGCTTTGTCGATCCGCGACCACAACTTCTCTGTGCGCTTCCCCCCACCCCACCTCAGCAAAAAAAAAAAGTTCAGGGTCCCTGGCAAAATTTAGGGTCGGTCGGGTGACCGGAAACAAAGAATTTTTTTTGTTTGGCCTAATGTAATATAACATATTAAAGGAAAACTACCCTCGGTGGATGATATCCATGTACCGTCGGTAGTTAAGTATGGTAAAATCCATGTTTTTGAAATTTTAAGTCTCCTTTTCTAAAAACCACTCCTGACTTGGATAGTAAATATGCAGTAAGATTATTGACATCTTGTTACAAAAACTAAAAAAGTAAAAAAAACCAAAAAACTTTCACACATAAAAAGAAAATCAACCCTGATCAGTTAAATAATAGATTAAGCCATCACATTCATAGTGAATTGTCATGTCTACATTAAACGGTATACATTAGCCAACATATGTGTAATGTAATATAACATATTAACGGAAAACTACCCTCGGTGGATGATATCCATGTACCCTCGGTAGTTAAGTACTATAAAATCCACCCTTTTAAAATATTACGTCTCTGTTTTTCTGAAAACTACCACTGACATCGGTAGTAAACATACAGTAAGATTATTCACATCTACTTAAAAAATAATAATATAATTTTAATGGAAATGTAAATGCACATATGTAATAAAATGGAAATCTACCATGATCAGTTAGATAGTTGATGAATAATTCATATTCATATTTAATTTTCAGTGTCTACATAAATTGGAGGGGCCGGACGTAGCCCACTGGTAAAGCATGGTCAGTCTAGGATCGATCCATTTTTATTGGACCATTGTGATATTTCTTATTACAGCCAGTGCACCACAACTGGTACATGTATATCAAAAGCCGTGGTATGGTGCATATAAAAGATATAGCGGGTTTCCTCTCTAAGACTATATGTCAGAATTACCAAATGTTTGACATCCAATGAATCAATGTGCTCTAGTGGTGTCGTTAAACAAAACAAAAAAAGTGTTTACTTATACATATGCATTTCACACACGCACACATTTATTTCAACTTATTTCCGTGCTTATATCCAATTAAGGTTCTAGCACGCTGTCTTGGGCACACGCCTCAGCTTTCTGGGCTGTCTGTCCAGGACAGTGGGTTAGTTGTTAGTTGGTTAGTGGTTAGGGAGAGAGAAGAGGGTGTAGTAGCCTTACCACCTATGCATTGAGTCCTTAAGAACTTGTTCTGGGCTGGAGCCGGTACGGGGTTGTGAACCCTGTACCTACCAGCCTGTAGTCCGATGACTTAACCACTGTGCCACCGAGGCTAGTTACACACACACTCACACACAGACACACACGCACGTATGTGTATGTGTGTGTGTGTGTATGTATGTATGTATACATGTATGTATATGTATATTAAAGGTAAATGAACCTTCAGTGGTACTTTATTCAAATCTATTTAATAAATATCATATTTTTAAAAATAAAGAAACAGAAATCTACTCTGATCACTAAGATAATTGATTAATTTTGTGTCTACAAAAGTAGATTTTTACTGAGGAAATAGACATTAGCCAAGAAGTGTGTAATTTGTTAACTACATCAGTGGATGACTTCATGTGTACTTGGTAGGGAGATAATGTATTTATAATCCAACCTACTGAAATCTTAAATTTATAATTTTCCAAAAACCTACCGTAACTACTGTTGTGTTGTTGTTGTTATTATTTTTATTTAGGCTTTTGATATACATGTACCAGTTGTGGTGCATTGGCTATAATAAGAAATAGCCCAATGGTCCAGTCAAAATGGATCGATCCTAAACTGACCACATTTTACCACTAGGCTATGTCCGGCCCCTCCAATTTATGTAGACACTGAAAATTAAATATGAATATGAATTATTCATCAACTATCTAACTGTTCAGGGTAGATTTCCATTTTATTACAAATGTGCATTTACATTTTCATTAAAATTATATTATTATTTTTTAAGTAGATGTGAATAATCTTATTGTATGTTTGCTATGTTTACCGTCAGTGGTAGTTTTCAGAAAAACAGACATGTAACATTTCAAAAGGGTGGATTTTACAGTACGGTACCGGTACCTATAACTAACTATTTTTTTAAATAAATAGATATGAATAACGTTACTGCATATTTACTATCCATGTCTTGAGTACATGTAGTTTTAAGAAAAGGAGATCCTTAACATTTCAAAAGGGTGGATGTTACAGTATAGTACCTAACTACCAAGGGTATATGGATATCATCCACTGAGGGTACCTTTCCTTTTACATGGTATATTACATTACATATATGTTGGCTAATGTATATTTCAGCTAAGTAAACACCTTCTAATGTAGACATGACAATTAAATACTAATATGTATATGATGGATTAATCCATTATCTAAATGATCAGACTACATTTCCAAATTAAAAGAAATTATTATTATTATTTAAAAATATATGTGAATAACCTTATGGTATGTTTACTGTCAGAGCTAGGGATAGTTCTAGGAAAATGAGACACTTAAGGTTTTAATAGGGTGGATTTTACAGTACCCAACTACCAAGGGTACATTATCATCCACCGGGGGTACTTTTCCCAAAAGATGTTATATTAATTTACATATTTAACTAAGTAAACACCTTCTTATGTGATAGATTAATCCATTATCGAAATGATTAGTGTAGATGTCTAAATTGTATGTAATGTTTTTATTTTGTAATCAAATATATGTGAATAACCTTACGGTATGTTTACTATCCATGCTAGTAGTGGAGCGACTTAGTTGATCAATTGTGCACTTTTCCGCGAAAGCATGAACATTGGCACATGGTTAGAGTAACCCAATACAAGGATATTTAGTCCAGGACCCACTGGAAATTGCACCCCCATATGGCTGCCATCTTGAAATCCAAGATGGCCACCATTGTGGACCTGTTTTGTTTAATATCTCCTTAACTAGTACACATATCGAGAGAGTTGAAATGCCTATACCTACATTTTAGTGGACTAGGAATCCAGTGGTGACAGAAGTGTTTGCAAATTGTGGCTGCCATCTTGAAATCCAAGATGGTCACTGTCCACATGCTATTTTGCTCAATTTCTCATTTAGTAATAAAGATATCAATACAGATTTAACACCTAGACTGACATTTCAGGGGTCTAAGAATCCAATGGTGACATCGAATATATGGCTGTCATCTTGAAATCCAAGATGGCCACCATCCACAAGCTATTTTTCTTAATATCTCATAAAATATTAAATATATCAATACACATGTACAGTTTTAACACCTATAATAACATTAATCATTGGCTATTATCACTACATGTACTTGTGCGATCATATATCAAAATGACAAATCTTGCAATAATAGTGGTCATCTGTTCTGTTATAAAGACAGGCTGCAGGTTCTGAAATCAAAAGTCTTAAATGAGTGGCAAGCAGTGTGGACCATACCATTAACAAGTCAGCAGGTGTGCAGGCAGAATTAATGGAATTTTCTGTAAGGAGACTGGAATTTTAGATGATGGTAAAGATCTTGTCACAAAGGTAGTGTTGGACAGCTCAGTATTTTATATAGCACAACTGACAGAAACAAGCGGACACTTATAAACAATGGGGAATGGGGAAAGCTAACAAAACATGAGTGGCACCCAGAGGCATCAATGGCTTCACTATGAGAGCTGACTGATTTCTTCAAATGCACTTGCAAATTTATGGCTCATTAATAGGAGATGGTATAAATATAAAAAAAAACCCAGAATTACAGATAGTGAAATGTTTAAGCAACATTTTGACAGCAAATTAGCATTTACATTGTCAAACCATTAACAAACATAACTGAACACATTTTATTCTGACTGAGCACATTGATTTTGCATCTTTTAATGTCAGGATACCAACTTTTAAGTACGTAAATACTGTCTGAGTTTCCGATAATAATTACATGTACATTGTATATAACAGGCATCGAATTTTACCACGGCAACGACGGCAAGTGCCTTCGTTGCCCTCCTTACTTGCCGTTGTGCCCCGAAAATCGAACGTTATCGACGGCAAGGAAAATGCCTTTGTGCCCTTCCTGGTTTGCAACCGTGCCCTTCCCAGATCTACATATGATCATTTATTGTTTCACTGACAATTTCGAATAAAAAGTGTTAAAACACCCGTATTTCATTATGTTTTAAAATTTATTTACGTTACAACTCGCGTTATCAACAATCAAGGAGGCTACGTTGCAAGAGACTGCATCATGGACGCAGCTATATTGTGATCACGTGAACACTTCGTGGGACAAGGTCGGTATATCTTTATGTTAATTACGCACTGCCTTTATACTATAGTTTTCTTGTATTAATTTGATTGGTAACTGTTCGACATACTACCCAAAGAAACTAACTCAAATGGATGTGTAATTACCATTTGAAAATTTAGCGTATTATATCAAAATGAAAAAGGAAATTATACCCCAATATAGGTCACACAACCACCGATTCACACAGACACACTCGCACGCACGTGCTCATGTCATGATTTCCCTAGTATTAGTTAACAGAAATGCCACGGAAAGGAAGACTAAAAAAAAGGAAAGAACAGGAGCTTAGCTCGGCAGCAGCAAAGTGCGTCAAGCTGTCCAAATTCTTCGGGTATGAGTATTTCTACTAAACTTAGTTATATTAGCTATTGAACTGCAGTTTTCTTTTCCAACATCAATAACTTGGCACCAGTCCAGTTGTCTCAACTGTCTTCTTGTCCTGAGAATTTCTAACAAATTGATCGTCAAGTAGGCCTGCTATATATCTATATGTAACGATAACATACATACAAACATACATACATACATGTACATTTTATTAAAATTTGACGGCACAGGTACCATTTGTTTGATAATTTTCGTGTTCACTCATGACATTATTAAAGGCAGTCAGTACAACCGTTACAAGACGAAAACAGAGATGAACTCCCGAAATTTTTCTCCTTGTAGCACCTGCACCAATCATCAATTTGTCCGTTCAATGCCATTGCCAAGAATGAAATCGAAAATGATCAAACTAAAGGTCTAGAGTCAGATTTAAGAAACGTTATATATTTTACATGTAATACTGACGACCATTCGGCGATTTTAGTCAAAGTACTTAACAATCCATAATGAGCCTTTGATCGTCGGACATTTCCAAACTGACTAAGCGCCATGACCGAACATAAATTATATAGAATCGCGCTTTGAAGGTCACACAGTTTAATATTAACGGTAATTTTGTGCGACACAAATGTTTTGACGAAAATGCAGTTTTTGTGTTTTGAAGCGGTTCGATATTGGGTAGGAAAAATGCTATTTTTTAAGTGTTCAAACAGTCATTGATTCGACATGCGCGTGGTGGTTAAAAAATTTAAACGGTACCTGCACAGAACACAGATACAGTCGCTAAAATGTCATCGCGTTTGCTATTAATAGACACAAGCGAGAAGCCGTAAGCGCCCGACTTATTCCGAATGGGTCTGGCTAACCGCCAGATTGGACGGTTGCCAACATGTTCTACAATTATTTATTTTCACAGCTGCTCCTTAGTACAATTTTGTGCAGTAAACGTATATGTAATTAAACAATAAATTAATAAATATTTAACAATATGAAAATCAAAATTATTAAAGTGTTAAATTAATAGAATTTTTGTAGTTTTCACCATATAATGTAAATGTTATTTGAATCAGTAGCGTAACCGAGTCTTTATTTGGGGGGGGGGGGGGGGGGGCAGACCTTTGTCCGGGGGGCCAATGTTGTATTTATTGTGTACAATCAAATGTGAAATGGGGGGGGGGGGGGCGATGTTTTGAAGGGGGGCACCGCCCCCCCCCCCCCCAGGCCCCCCGTAGTTACGCCACTGATTTGAATTAAATCTTTGTCTAAACTCTTTACTCACATGCTATCAAACTATATTACGCCCACTCGTCATCTTAAATATATAGAACTTTATCACTTAGATATGAAAAAAAGAAACAACAAACTTTGTATCTAATTTTGCTTCATTAAGATAGCTTGCTGCTTTTTTTTTTCATTTAACATTAACAAATTAAAAGAAATTAATTTATTTGGCAATACCGTACTTACAAGTGTTTTTGTTATTCATCCCATTCCTGGTCACGAGTACATTGTTATTTATTAAAGCCACACATTGATTAATATATTATAGGGCATTTTGACAGGCAGTCAAATGTTTGCAGGCTTGTTAAAAAATATATGTTCCTGGATGGGAAGGTGTGATTGATTTCATTATAGTTTTACCATCCAATACTTAACAAGCAAGTTGTCATGCATTTGCCATTCTACTCTTCCTTCAGTTGCATGAATCTTGTAACAACTGACATGGATATATTATAATTGTCTAATTTAATTGAATTTTTAATTTTATTCAGCTCCAAGCCCGAGTCATCAGGAAATGATGCTGATGCTGATTCAGTACCTTCCTTGGAACCTCTGCCTGAGTCTACTACTGTTGTGTCTTCCAATGTGGACCAGGGTCCAAGTACTAGTAAAGCTGGAAATCCCGAAGAAAGTGTAGTTAACATCACTAAAGCACCGAAGTACAAGTGTAAGGTGACAACAATACTTTCCTGGAAAAACGGACTGGGATTGGATAGGATTCCAGGAAAAAGACGGGTATGTTACACTGGTATGGTGCGAAGTTTGTAAGGCCTACTATAGTGAAGGTGGAAAAAGCAGTTTACACCAAGGACAGTCACAATTATGCGAATTGGAAGCATATATAAAGGGGACTGCGAATGTGAAAAAAGATACTGCCCGGACCCACAATGCTAGCAAGCTGCATCGAGATGCGATTAAGGCGACCAAGGCCACCAAAGAGATGCCTGTTATTTACAGGCACCTTAAAAAAATGGACAAAGAGACATTTACAAGAATGTGTCACCTTTTTGATTGGGCATACACAGTCGCACACTCAGAACTTTGTTTTACAAACTTTCCAGTCTTAATTAGTGTAGAAAAAAAAACATGGAGTCAACCTTGGTAACACTTATGCCAATGACAAGGCATGCCGAACCTTTGTTGATGAAATTGGTGAAACGATGGCAGACGACTTGAAGCATCTGTTTTCCACGGAAACCCTTCTACTGTTCAATCCTGTTTGATGGCAGCACTGACAAGAGCCTCTCGGAAAAAGAAGTAATTAGTGTTAAGTTGCTTGAGGACGGACTGCCTAGGTTCAAACTTCTTGGGTAAGTAAGTGTTTACTTCTTGTGATAACGTGACTTTTTATGACATATATGGCTTAGACTAGTCACCCTAGCTACATAAATAATTGCACCATTAATAAATAAAGTTCTCCTTTATTCTTCTAGAATTACAGAACCTGGTCAATGTACTGCTGAGGGCATATACAATGCAATTACTGCAAAGACTCGAGAAATGCAGCTTGACATCAAGACATGCTGTGTTGCAACAGCAGCTGATGGAGCTTCAGTTAATTTTGGGAAAGAATCTGGTGTACTGGTTCGACTGAAGAAAACAATGCCATGGCTTATAATGATACACTGCATTGCACATCGTCTTGAGTTGGCCCTGAAAGATTCATTCAAGGGTTCATTTTATGAACTTGAGGTGAATTATATTCTTGACTTTTTAAGATCATGGTATGTGCTGTCATGTCTGGAAAATGCACACAATACATGTAATTTCAAGTAATAGG
The DNA here is from genome assembly GCF_016097555.1 of Gigantopelta aegis. Taxonomy (NCBI): domain Eukaryota; kingdom Metazoa; phylum Mollusca; class Gastropoda; order Neomphalida; family Peltospiridae; genus Gigantopelta; species Gigantopelta aegis. The sequence continues at coordinate 124,007 of NW_024536441.1, read as the reverse complement.
GAAGCATTGTTTAGTAAGACGTCACCTGTAAAAACAATATGGTTAGATTAATGTAAGGTTCAAATAACTATTAAAGGCAAGCTTACAAATGTACATTAAACTGACTAAATATCGTATTGTCATACAAAGCTAAACGCAATTCACTGCACCATGTTGAAATGCTGCATCCTATTTACATTGAGTGGTTTCTGGTAGAATATAATATTGTACCACGCTTTGGTGTCAGTCCCATTGATTTTACCCGTGGTGTATCCCATAGTTAGGCCCGGGCCCCCCTAAATTTTGCGACAGTTATAATTAACAATATTATATTTTTTTAAACGTCCTACCTATGTGGCAGCAGCGGGTTTCCTCTAAAAATTTGTCAAAATGACGTCCAATAGCCGCTGATAAGATAACAATCAATGTGCTCTAGTAGCGTCGTTAAATAAAACAAACTTTACTTTTTATATCATTGGCCCCCCCCCCCCCCCCCCTAAATGGATTTTCTGGATCCGCCACTGAAATCTCTCGGAAAAAGGATGATGTAACTACAACTTAACTATACCAAGTGTACCAAAACATAATTATGTACTAAATATACCTGGTTTAACTAAATCAATTATTGTTGACATATGCTAGTTGGCCAAACATAAGAAATGGATTATGCACAATGTTATTTTTGTCAATGAGATGACTTGAAATATATAAAAAAATTCCTTGGTATATATCTTCTTTTCATCTTCATTATATTTTATTTGAGTATTGCTAATAATCTGAAAATAGGATCATCATGTTAGTTTCTGAAAAATTTTACTGTTTGTAAAAAATGGTTTTCATTTGTTTTTTGAGAAATACTTATTATGTTTCTTTTTGCCTTCTATTTTTCAGATAGATAATCTGATGATGCATCTATATTATATGTACCGGCGATCTGTCAAGAAATGGCACGAGCTTCAGAGAACAGCTGAGACATTTGGTGAACATGTAGTGAAACCATCACGATCTCAGGGCACCAGATGGATAGATCATCGCAGAAAGGCATTAACAGCCCTGATCCAGGATTACCGCTGCATTGTAACACAACTCCAAGAGCAAGGATCCGAATTGCGAAAAGACATCCCAGCAGGAGACCGTGCAAAAATGAGAGGATATTCCAAACTCATGACCTCACACCGCTTCGTACTATACTTAGCTTCCTACCAGGATCTTGTGGAAGACCTGGCAGAATTGTCGCTCTCACTCCAAGATGACAATCTTCCAATTTCTGGTGTACGAGCAAACATGATCTTGCGCAGGCTAACCTCATTTCAATGGTCAATAATCCAGGGAGAAATCTACGTAGAGTCCTACTTGAGACCACAGCTGCTGAAAATGATGGCGTTGTAAGATTTAAAGGTATCGAGTTGGTGACATCTCCTTCTGAAGTGGACACGTTCAACAGAAAGTCGAAAGAGATAATAGAAAGGATCACCATTTGCATCTCTAGCAGATTCCGAAATTTTGTTGATGACCCAGTGCTTTCAGCAGCTGATATTTTAGACCCAACAAACTACCCAACAGATCATCAAGCTCTTGCTGTTTATGGACAAAAGGAAATTACAACCCTCACAGATCATTTCAATGCACTTCTAGTGAAAAAGGGCTGCCAGGTAGATGAGATAGAACGGGAGTGGGCCAAGCTGAAATATGATATATCTCGAAATCACAGACAGGAGGCATTCTATCCGTTATGGCAAAAGATGCTTACCCAGAAGGAGGACCGGTACAGCAACGTACTCCACCTTGTACGAATTCTACTGGTCTGCCCTATTGCCACTGCGCATGTCGAGCGTCAGTTCTCATACATAAAGAGAATTCTGGGAGACTGGCGTCTCAACCTGGGCCTGAGTACCATCCAGCATTTACTCCGAATATGTTCTGAGGGACCCGAGCCTGAAAATTTCCAGCCAGCGCCTGCAGTCAATCGATGGAGGTCTTCCTGTGTTAAATCCAGGAGGCCTGAAATCATGCCTTATGGCCCGAGAAAGAAGGCAAAATCCATTGCTGCTACTCCTACAGATTATGAGCAAGTGGACAGTGATACTGACACAGACTAGAGTAGACAAACATCAGAGTGAGAAACTCTTTGCACATATCCGAGTTAGGATATTTTTGTTTTATTATGGTTCATGAATATGTACCGTATACTGAACTTATTTTCATTGTCATACATAAATGTAGTCTAGTCACCTTGTAACACATGGTTTCTCGGCTAGGGGAATAGCCAAACCATCTATGCATAGCCTAGTTTCAGTCAATGAAGAGAAACTATCTTCTAGTCAGCTTGACAAAAACGGCAAAAGTACACTAAGTTCAGTTCAGCATTGGATAGTGACCACATTATCAGTCTATTCGCAACTTACTTGTACAATACACAATTCATTATATGACTATGGTACTCTTCGGAGTGTGATTCAGATGGAAAATGAGGATTATTCACTGAAGTTAATGTGCAGTTATCCAGTGAAGTGATTGGTGCTATTTAATGTTCATTATCTTCAAAAGTAGTAACATTGAGGTATCCAACGTGACATTTTCATAGTATTGATCTTTCTTTCTCGTTCTTGATCATAATGGCATAGACTGTCATTCTCAGGTCATTTCTTTGTGAGAATTATTTGGTATGATAGAATTGACAAGTTGTATAGTATTTTTTTTTAACAATATTATTTCAAATGTGTGTTATTGTTTGCTATACAGGTTGGTATAAAGTTTACACACAGGACCACTGTCTATTACATTTAGAAGATTAAAAGTTTCTATTTTACAATAATTATTTGAATTATTATCCAAGTAGTAGTTAGTATGCGGATATGCTTATGAATGTATCAGTCATAGAGTAATAATCAAGTGACTCACCCATTCCCTTATGGAATAGTCCTAGGCCTTCAGTAGTAACATTACAGTTTGTAATAATATGGGATAATTTTATAGAAAATAAGTTGCCTTCGTGCCTCTTTTATGAAGGAAAACTTTGCCTTGGTGCCCCTCCAACTTGCCTTGGTGCCCCAATTTTTGTTCTTGACACGAAGGCAACATTTGCCGTGCCCTCAAAAAGTTAAAATTCGATGCCTGATATAATCACATTAAATATTTATTATAAGCAATTCCTTATTTTTATAAACCATAGTCAAACATTTAAAACAACAGAACATGTCAATTAGATTTAGATTTATGTCCAAAGATATGTATTTCGAAATTTCCTTGTGGCGATTTTGAAAAATATGGCACCACTCCACCCGTTGCCCACTAATTTTATATAGTACCTATCATAGCATCTATATATATCTGTGTGTGTGTGTGTGTGTGTGTGTGTGTGTGTGTGTGTGTATTTCATTCTTCTCTACTGTAAGCCTACAGTTTATGAGAATGAAGGTCATTGTCATTGTCTTTATGATAGTCGCGAAGAATTACCACTTGGGTGTGCAACATTTGAAATATAGTTGTTATCTATGGGTTCTGACACTGTTGGGGGTTCACATCGATAATCTACTGGGTGCCATCCTTGAGAAATTTGAGAAATCCAAGATGGTGGCCAAATCAGAGAACAAAGACCAACAATTCTTATATCTACCCCATGGTTTTAGGAGCCAGGAAAGATACTGGTGCCATCATAATTCAGATTTCATAAATGGGTCACCTGAGTACAAGATGGTTGCCAATATGGTGGTTCAAATGGACAAAATGACAATAAATTGCTTATTGTTTGATACAGAAAAGTAATTCTTGCATTTAACCCATGGTTTTAGGGATCAATGAACACAATGAAAGTAGTTCAGTTCTTCTATACCTGTTAATTTTAATTTATTCAAGATGGCCACCAATATAAGTAATGAACCGAGAAAGGTGGAACTGTTAAAAGTAACAGTCGGACAAAAGACTTGTTGGTTTAAAAAGGATGACCTACATGTAATAATGAAACACTATATTAAAGTGACTCTTTATTGGTTCTTTTTTTCTTCTCTCGGGTACTCTGTGTGTTGTTTAGTGAGCATGATGCAGTTTTGCCAGTTTGCAATGGAATTCAGTTTTAGCTGCTCTATTTTTTTTTTTTTTTTTTTTTACAATAATGGTATTTAACACTGGGAATAAAAAGCAAGTACTAGGCCACCTAAAATAATATTACATTGCAAATTAACAAAATTACATCATGCATACTACACCACACACAGCACTACCAGAGATCTTACATTTTATTGGCCAAGAAAAGGTCACTGTAAAATAATGTTACTGGTCAAAGTCCATGGTATGTGCTTTCCTGTCTGTGAGAAAGTGTATATAAAAGATCCCTTGCTTCATTAAGAAATATGTAGCGGGTTTCCTCTGATGACTACGAGTCAGAATTACCAAATGTTTGACATCCAGTAGACGATGATTGATTAATCAATGTGCTCTAGTGGTGTCATTAAACAAAACAAACTTCTTCTTTACATCTGTCAAATTATTTTATTACTATTAATTGATTATCTTAAACCCATAGGGTTTTTTTTAATGACTGTGTTAATCATTTTACAAATATACAGTGGCACTTTATTTTTAACAGTTCCATTGCCTGTATTGGTTAGCATCTTGAATTAATTAAAATTAACTTGTATAGAAAAACTGAACTACTTTCATCGTATTCCATGACCTCTAAAACCATAGGTTAGTTGCAAGAATTACATTTTAGTACCGAATAATAAGGAAGTTATTGTCATTTTCTCAATTTGGACCACCATATTTGCGACCATCATGTATTTACATGGCCCATTTATTTAAATCTGAATTTTGATAGCACCAGTGCTCTTCTAAAACCATAGGGTAGATGCAATAAGTATTGTTTATCTGTCAATTTATAAGCAAGCTATAGCCATTTCCCTGATTTGGCCACAATTTTGGCCACCATCTTGGATTTTTCTTCAAGGATGCCCGGGTGACACCAGGTAGATTATTGAGGTGCACCAAATTGTGCACACTTTGAACCCAAATTGGCATTTAGCTATTCACATATATATTTTTTTAAATTATAATAAAAAAAATAAAAAAAATATACGGTAATAATTTCTTATAATATGGAAATCTACCCTGATCATTTAGATAATGGATTAATCCATCATATACTTATTTAGTTGTTAATGTCTATATAAGAAGGTGTTTACTTAGCTGAAATATATATTAGCTAACAAATAAATAAATTAATATACCATATTTTGGGAAAAGTACCCTCGGTGGATGATCTTGTATCCCTGGTAGTTAGGTACTATAAAATCCACCCTATTGAAATCTTAAGTGTCTCATTTTCCTAGAACTGTCCCTAGCACTGATAGTAAACATAGAGTAAGGTTATTCACATATATTTAAAAAAAAACAAAAAAATACAATTTTTATAATTTGGAAATCTACCCTTATTTAGATATTGGATTAATCCACCATATACATATTTAATTATTAGTGTCTACATAAGAAGGTGTTTACTTAGATAAAATATACAATAGCTAACAAAGAAAGGAAATGTTTTGTTTAACGATGCACTCAACACATTTTATTTACGGTTATATGGCATCAGACATGGTTAAGGACCACACAGATATATAGAGATGAAACCCACTGTTGCCACTTCATGGGCTACTCTTTTTGATTAGCAGCAAGGGATCTTTTATATGCACTATCCCACAGACAAGGTAGTACATACCATGGCCTTTAATATGCCAGTCGTGGTGCACTGGCTGGGACGAGAAATCAATAGCTAACAAATACATAAATTAATATACCATATTAAGGAAAAAGTACCCTCAGGTAGTAAGTACTAAACCAAATAACTTCCGGCTGGGTCAAAGTTGGAGGTGCACCCAACTTTTGATAGAGAAGTGAACACCACAAGCCCTGTGATTGGTTATAAATGTGAGTGTGTTGGTTGTAAAAAATAATAGTTTCATCTGGGTAAAACAAATGTGCAATTTTATTTCATCTAGTACCAATGTGTCAAGTAGCCTAATTGTGCTTGAAACATGTATGGGGTACCTGTAAAAAAAAGTACTCGAATTTTGTGCGAAACTAGGATAGTCATAGACGCTACCCGTTATCTCAGAAACGAGCAGCTTGACCCCCATTTTTTTCTGTTTCACTTTAAGTGTAAGGGGTGGTAGTATTTATATCCATGGCATTTATGTCGGTTGATACGTTGCAGGTAGGAGTTTTAGCCACATATATTACTATTGTCGTCTATGGGATTTGATTTGGTAGTATACAGCCTATAGCACATATTCAGTGCATAATAAAAAATATTATGATTTTGTCATTTTATTTAATTAAACTATACTAGTTGATTAATTAGCCATCACTCGATCATGCAAGTTCACAATGACCTTGACCTTGACAATAATCTCTGTACATGGCTCTGAATGGAGTTTGAATCAAAGTTAGCACTGAAGAAAAGTTGGTTTTGGCCTATAATTCATACTGTAAAGATTTCAATAATTTCTTTTTACATGGTATTTGACTTGCCATATACAACTGCTCTTAAATATGGTATTATATATAGGCAACCTGAACTAAGATTTTAATAGCAATTTATTTTTATATTAAAAATAGCATGTGCCAATAGTGGGTTAATGTCTTTAGTTTCCATTAACATTGTTAATTTCTTATGTATGAAATTCTGAAAACTCAAATTTGTAAAGAAGTTGATTGATTTTATTGTCATTTTGACATATTTATAGGGTGCTAAGTTATATTTTAGACAAATTTGTAGTTTTATGCAAAATTTAAAGTAAATTTGAAGAAAAACTTTACCAAAAACATAATTAAATTTGTTGTCACTATTGTGCCTTCTGTTCTTATTTGTACATAACAATAAGGTTGTTAAACATATACTTAGATCTCCAGATCATTTTTTTTTTCTTAATAATCACTTAGTTAGCTCTCATGAAAAGCATTTTGAGTTTATACTAGATTCAGAACCAATGTTTTTCAGATTTGATTATCTGCCTTGGATTAAGTTGATAATTTATTTTATTGTTAAAGCTGTATTACCTAATGTTACTAGCTAAATAAAATGCTGGATTACAGATTGTAGGAATACATCTAATGTACATATTGTATTCATCCGGATTAGAAAATAATGCAAGAAAATAGATGTTCGGGTAATTTTGTCATTTAAAAATAGTTTTTTTCAGTTATTAATAAAAAATAATGTGTTAAAGCTGCATGATTATTCCAGATATCACAACTATTAAAACCTCCAACTACAGTAGGCTATAAATAAAATATAGTCAGGAATATTGGTGGCTGCCAATAGTTTTGATGGTTCATTATGAAAATCAGCATGGCCGATGGATTTGAAATTCCCACACCTGGTAACTTGAAGACACCCACACCCAGCATACAGGATTTCCTCCCAACACTAATGTTCAGGACATTAAGTCATTACTTCATACAGGTACAGTCATGTTTGTGTTTCCTTCCTCAGACAGTGTATTTTTTTAATACAGATATTTCTTTGATGTGCCTGTTAAGGTCTTCATAATCTAGGGGTCAATCAAGTGCATGTGTTTTAATGGAATTCTTTAAAGGGGTAGAGGTATTCTGACTATCTTTGTTGTCTCTACATATATACCCGAGTACACACACCCAACTGAAAGTAAATATTTTCAGGAGTTTTATTTTAAAACATTTTGTTGTTTAGTATGACATATTGCATTTGTACAAAACTACATTTTGTATATGCAATATATATGCTTTTTGAGGTGTACATTATATTAGGTTGCACTGTAGAAACAACATTTTCAGTGAGGTTGTCAGTTTATGTCAGAATACACCAGATCCTGGTTGTCATAAAGACACATAGCTGGACACTTTTTGAAAAATGTATGTTATCAGTATAGGTAGTACTAAACCAAATAACTTCCGGCTGGGTCAAAGTTGGAGGTGCACCCAACTTTTGATAGAGAAGTGAACACCACAAGTCCTGTGATTGGTTATAAATGTGAGTGTGTTGGTTGTAAAAAATAATAGTTTCATCTGGGTAAAAAGAATTTGCAATTTTATTTCATCTAGTACCAATGTGTCAAGTAGCCTTGTGCTTGAAACATGTATGGGGTACCTGTAAAAAAAAGTACTCGAATTTTGTGCGAAACTAGGGTAGTCATAGACGCTACCCGTTATCTCAGAAACGAGCAGCTTGACCCCCATTTTTTTCTGATTCACTTTAAGTGTAAGGGGTGGTAGTATTTATATCCGTGGCGTTTATGTCGGTTGATACATTGCAGGTAGGAGTTTTAGCCACATATGTTACTATTGTCGTCTATGGGATTTGATTTGGTAGTATGCACCCCTCAGTGGCATCTTCATAAATTAAGGCTAATATTCGTTCCTCGTATTCAGCCTTGATACATGTCGTCAAGAAATTGTGCCACAAAATGCTTAAATTTCATTGGATGCAATGAGATCTGATTGCAACGAATCGCAACGCGCCTTATAGATTCCCTTGTTATTGTAAACAAAGATGGCAGCGTCAGCGTCCGTGGAAACGTGTCGTGTTTGTCACGATATGTTAAAAAAAAGGTTTTGGCGGTTAATTTTTGATATTGCTTTCAAGATTGTCACATGTTACCGATGCTGTGATTGGTCAGCGATGTCATTGTATAAGGGACATAATCGGTGTTACAAATTTTCTTCCAATAGAGGGCGCTAGTAGTGGATATCAGTAATCTTGACTACATGTATCAAGGCTGAATACGAGGAACGAATATTAGCCTTCATTTATGAAAATGCCTCAGTAGATGATAATGTACCATCGGTAGTTACATGTAGGTACTATAAAATCCACCCTATTGAAATCTTAAATGTCTCAATTTCCTAGAACTATCCCTAGCACTGATAATAGACATACAGTAAGATTATTCACATATAGTTAAAATAATAATAATAAAAAAAAAATAATAATAATAATTTCTTATAATTTGGAAATCTACCCTAATCATTTAGATAATGGATTAATCCATCATATACTTATTTAGTTGTTAATGTCTATATATAAGAAGGTGTTTACTTAGCTGAAATATATATTAGCTAACAAATAAATAAATTAATATACCATATTTTGGGAAAAGTACCCTCGGTGGATGATCTTGTACCCCTGGTAGTTAGGTACTATAAAATCCACCCTATTGAAATCTTAAGTGTCTCATTTTCCTAGAACTATCCCTAGCACTGATAGTAAACATACAGTAAGGTTATTCACATATATTAAAAAAAATAATAATAATAATAAAAAAATAATAAAATATTCTTGTAATTTGAAAATCTACCCTTAGTTATATAATGGATATACATATTTAATTATTAGTGTCTACATAAGAAGGTGTTTACTTAGCTAAAATATACAATAGCTAACAAATACATAAATTAATATACCATATTAAGGAAAACGTACCCTCAGTGGATGATCTTGTACCGTTGATGGTTAAAGGAAACATGTCACGTAAACCATATTTGGCACCAACCATGTACAATTAATTATAAATTGAACCACCTAAAAAAAAAAAATATAAAAAATTAATTACTTAAAATATCTCCATAAAAGAACCCCAGATACGAGCTCTTAGCGGAAATTGCCGATCTTTAATGAGCAGGGCAATCACGAGGTCCGTGACGTCAGAGACGCGTCGCTTGATCTGACGCCTTACACTTAAAAGCATTAGTCCGTACCACTCATAAAGAATCTAAGACTTGCACAGCTTACCAAAACAATGAGTGTTCGTTCGCAAAACGTTTTGCCGTATCAATATGAGCTGTTAGTAAATGAAGAAAGACACACATTTACTTACAACAGTGATACTGAAGAAAAAATGGATAGCGAGTCGGAGGGTGGAGAAACTGATGGTGCCAGACCAGACCGGTCGACCAATTTACAGCCCGGAGCCCGAAAGTAACCCGGAGACAAAACCAAAACTCGGATGCTAATGCCGAGGTGTATACTGTTCATATTTAGCATAAAGATACACCTCGATATGATGTATTTAAATATGTAAAAAATATAAATGTAGGACAAACATTTTTTGGTGGGTTTTTTTTTTAGAAAATATCGCATTTTTTTTATGTTCGGGCTGTACATAATGAAATCTGTATGCACAGTGTAAACAAACGCTCTAATTTACGACAAGGCGCTTCACTTTCATTAACCTGGCTTGTAAAACAACATAAATGACTTGAGAGTATAATCAACTTTTAAACTAAATATATTTCTATTTGCATCAATAGAACGAAATGGGGTTATAGTATTTTTCTCTCATAAAAAAAGTAGCATATTATTAGGCCTATTGGTAGGGTGCGTTAGAGTAAAAACGACCACTCACGATACCCAAGTGATAATTTTCTTTTCTTTGGTACTACGTAATTGGTCAGTTTTGTAATTTTAGATGGGTTTTACAGCATTATTTACAGTAATGAAGCAGGGCGGCTGATAATGTCCATTAACATTGTACTATAGTCGCGACAGGTTACGCCACAATACCCTGTGATCTTTAAAAAACTGGCACGTATTTTGTGCGTATGTCTAGACCGTGGTAATCACTTACCTGGTCGATACCCTGCAATTTACACCTGCCAATCAGGAATCACATGTGCAGGCCACGAAAAGAAAGGACCAATTAACTAAAACAACACTCCGATTCTCAAGTCAGCCCGTGGATGAAACATAATAGTTATTTCGACACCGACAGTAGTGGTTTATTTTGTATTGAACTTCGTGTTGCTTTGGGGCTTCGGGCGATGAGGAACGTTTTTGTGACGTATTCCGCCCGAAGATTAAAAACATTATTTAAAATTATTATTGTTTTCTACACATTTTTTAAAAACATATTTAAATACATCGTACTGAGATGTATCCTCATGCCAAATCCCATGTTTGTATATGCCATATTTAATTACTTATTGACGTTTCCTTCTTCGGACGGCGAATACAGATTTTGTTATGTAGGCCTACAGCCCTAACATGAAAAATCTTTTTTTTTCCAAAAAAATAAATAAATAAAAAATTCTACATTTTTGTTTTAACATATATAAATACATCATGCTGAGGTGTATCTTTGTGCCAAATATGTACAATGTACACCTCGGCATTCGCAACAGAGTACTGTTTTTGTCTCCGGGTAACGTTCGGGCTCCGGGCTGTAAATAAATAGGCTGACACCAAAGTACTATGCGGTGTTGGTGTCCAATCTTTTCTTTTGCGATAAAATACACGCGTCTTTCTTCGGATACAATCCTTTGGAAAACCATAAAAAGACAATCCCGATCGTTTAAACTGTTTATTTTTACACCCAAAGGCCGCGCAGTACGGCACTGTTGGACTGAAAAGATCGTAAGCCCCTTACTCCATATATAAACAGTTAACAACAATGGAAGAGTACAGCGGCTCTGACGTCACTTCCCTTTTTTTTCCGAACGCTCACGAAGAAATATGCATAAATCGTACTTTGATACTGATTAGCGTAATTTCTTCATTTTAAGTTAACTACACGTATTTTATTGTTATAAAGTTATTTGTATATTATTTTTATATCATTTTTCTTTTAAAATGAGCTATAATATGGTCACGTGTCATGTTTCCTTTAAGGTACTCTAAAATCCTGCCTATTAAATTCTTAAGTGTTTCATTTTCCTAGAACTATTCCTAGCATGGATAGGAAACATACAGTAAGGTTATTCACATACCCGGTATATTTTTACAAAAATAAAGGAAGGAAGGAAATGTTTTATTTAATGATGCACTCAACACATTTTTTTTTTCTGGCTATATATGTCATCAGACATATGGTTAAGGACCAAACAGATATAGAGAAAGGAAACCCGATGTCGCCACTTCATAGGCTATTCTTTTTTATTAGTAGCAAGGGATCTTTTATATGCACCATCCCACAGACAGGGTAGTACATACCATGGCCTTTGATATGCCAGTTGTGGTGTATTGGCTGGGACGAGAAATCAATAGCTAACAAATACATAAATTAATATACCATATTAAGGAAAAAGTACCCTCGGTGGATGATACTGTACCCTCAGTAGTTAGGTACTATAAAATCCACCCTATTGAAAACTTAAGTGTCTCAATTTCCTAGAACTATCCCTAGCACTGATAGTATACGTACAGTAAGATTATTCACATATAGTTAAAATAATAATAATTTAAAAAAAAGAAAAAAAGTTATAATAATAATTTCTTATAATTTGGAAATCTACCCTGATCATTTAGATAATGAATTAATCCATCATATACATAATTTAATTGTTAGTGTTTATATAAGAAGGTGTTTACTTAGCTGAAATATATATTAGCTAACAAATAAGTAAATTAATAGACCATATTTTGGGAAAAGTACCCTCGGTAGATGATATTGTACCCTCGGTAGTTATAGGTACCATAAAATCCACCCTATTGAAAACTGTCTCATTATCCTAGAACTATCCCTAGCACTAATAGTAAATATAAAGTACGGTTATTCACAAATATTAAAAAATTATAATAATAAAAATAGAAGAAAAAACTATTTCTTATAATTAGAAAATCTACCCTTATTAGTTAGATAAAAGATATACATATTTAATTATTAGTGTCTACATAAGAAGGTGTTTATTTAGCTAAAATATACAATAGCTAACAAATACATAAATTAGGAAATGTTTTATTTAACGATGCACTCAACACATTTTTTTTTCTGGCTATATGGCGTCAGACATATGGTTAAGAACCACACAGATAAAGAAAAGAAACCCGATGTCGCCACTTCATGGGCTACTCTTTTCTATTAGCAGGAAGGGATCTTTTATATGCACCATCCCACAGACAGGATAGTACATACCACGGCCTTTGTTACACCAGTTGTGGAGCACTGGCTGGAACAAGAAATAGCCCAATGGGTCCACCGACAGGGATTGACCTCACATCAAGCGAATGCTTAATCCACTGGGCTATATCCCGCCCCACTTTTACAAAAATAGAAAATGAAAATTACAAATAACAAATTGTAAATATACCCTGATCATTTAGATAATGGATTAATCCATCATATTCATATAATTTTCAGTGTCTGCATAAGAAGGCATTTATTTAGCTGAAATTAACATTACATATAAAATGGAAAATCTACCCTGATAAAATTGAAATCTGAAGTTTTATCATTTTTGCAAAAACTACCCCCAGCATATATAGTACATGTGCAGCTTTGGTGCAATCTAAAGCCCTGACATTAGCCAAATAGCACGTACCACATTGTTAGGTCAGTTGTTAGGTCAGTTAACCCCATTCCCTCACCTTACCTGTAGGCCTAGGTGGTAGATAATGAATTAACCCACGATTATATATAAATTTTTACATATACTGTATATATATTCATGTTTATATATCTGATACAGGCGTTAAAAAGCAAAAAAAGCAAAAAAAAAGCAATATATTTTATTATGCACATATTATTAATATTGTGTCACGTTTACAAACGATTAACTTTACAGCGTTGTTTGTAGTCCGATACATCTGTCATAAACTCAGTTGCTGAGTTGACGGCAGGTGTATCGGACTACGTAGGTACGTCAAAACATCGGAAGTACAGATTAGAAGAAAAAAACACACTGAAAAACGCTCAGTTATAAAACTGATTTGTATTACTTAATATTTTATTAAATGCTCGTTACAATAACACAGATCTATATTTGGCATAATTTACCAATATAGTAGGGAATTAGGCCTACTCATTCATATTTATGTTTATTTCCCGCGTAAACATTAGACTCCTTTGTGATATGGGTGCGTGGCTTATGAAAAAGGGCGTAGCTTAAAATTGCATTTCGTGAGACGTTACATTCTGCTGGCTACGATTAAGTATTTCCGTGTAACCTGGGGCGTAGCGAGAGAGGAAAAACTGCTGAGGCAAACCCAGACCTGTAAAATAAATATCAGTGTCATGGGAAAAATTAAATAAATCTCCGCCATTGGTAATGCTCCATAATGCTAGACCATACACCCCTAAAATATTATGTAATATTTGGAGACATCCCCCTTCCCATTCACAAAAAAGTTGTGCTATGGATGCAATATAATTTTAACGATTTGGGAAAGTGCAGACATGCATTTCAACTCAATTTATAATCCGTATTGTGTGTACATGTCTAGCTATAACTACGTAAGTTAAATATTGTCGCCGTGACAGAGCGTTTATAACAAAGGAGAAGATTTTCGTCAAAATAAAGTGTTACAACCCCCGGTAACACTACATAACATATGGATTTACACCCACCCACTCTCTCGAGCATTACATAATATTTGAATGGCCCTTAAGGTTGGCAACTCACTTTTCGCACCCTGTTTTTTACTTCGTACACAATCAGGGGTGCAGAAATGGAACATTCACTAGCCCGCCGGACCAGAACCAACTAAAATTTGCTAGTCTGTAATAATTTCTCCTTCTGCCAGTCTATAGAATAATATATTATTAATAATATTATAATATACAGTGTCTTCACTTCAAATGATATATATAGATATATTGATAAAACATTATTAAGAACACTTGTAAGTTATCAACATCACGTGGCAAAGAAAATAAAAAAGACAGATCGCCCGCCAGACTGGTAGTTACATTTTAATTAACTCGTCCGTCAGAATATTTACTCGCATTTAGCGAGTGGGCGAGTACTTTCTGCACCCCTGACAATAAATAAAACATATCCAACAGTAATTTGTTTTATATGATATATCTGACAAAAGGTACTTTTTATTTCTTTTATCTTTTAAAACTTAAAGTTAAACTTAATATTTTGTCCAGAATTATGAAAAATAAAAACATACCAACCTGTACACAGTGTTGTCTGCATGTTGAAGAATTTTGACAGGGGTTTAGGTTAGTATAGACCAGTTTTTATTTTAATGTGACGAAGCATTGTAATAGTATAGCTGAATTTAAATTTGAATGACATTAGTATCCCAATTCAATCTTTATTTCTTTATATATGAATAATACAAAGAACATGATACATTTTAAAACATAAGTAAGAATATTTAAATAAGAACATATATACAGTTATGTATGGATTTTCAGTACATAATGGCACACAACACTGTTTATAGGTCGGTATTCCAGTGATGTCACTTTGCATCTTCTTACAATAACCATAAACTGAATACATGACGTTTCCGTTTTAAGAACACTGGAAAAATTCCAATGCAAAATTTCTATTTAAATTGTTTTGTTTGGACATTATTAATGCACCTAATGTGTTTGAAGAAAATCTTATGATTAAAAAATTGTACCTTTTACGAAATATGGATTTCAAGTTATGTTACATTTATTGTGTACGAATCCAAAACAAGGGTATGAAGAGTGACTGTTGTCGACCGTATAGTTTTCTCCTGACAATGTCAACATTGAGATTTTAAACTTGTGTTTTTAAACAAAGTTTAAAATTGTACTTTTATTATGTAATTTCACTTGAAATCCATATTTCGTAAATGGTAGAGGGTGCAAAAAGTGACTGCTGTTGACCTTAACAACTACAATAAATAATTGTCTCACCTTTAATTGCAGTTAGATTTCACCCACATTTGGTCCTGACAAAAATAGTGAAAAAACATTACAGTGACACAGATTCCATATGTATACTAATATTACTATAGTCCGTCCCATCTTACAAAAATGTTTTTTTTGTAAATAATTTCAGTTTGGTTTATACTCGTACCATGTTGTCATGGTCTCTATTAAGTCGTGCCATTTGGGATTTCCCCCCATTTAAAAATAATACACCACCTACTGTTTGTTTAAGTTCCAAGTCTCACAATAAGATTTAAGTAGCTTAGGAATTTTTAAGTATATCCAATTTTAGAGGAGTGTGGTATTTTGTTCTGTTGTGATAAGTACCGGTATGTTTTGTACTGTACCAGTATACTTTGGGACTTTCCGTGGAGGATAACTTTACCAAAAATTCCCAAGAAATAAATAATTATTTTGAAAAATTATTTAAAAAGCAAAATACTAATTAATGTCAAATGTTAATAATTGTTTGTGTTTGAAAAAATAACGGAATTTCCCAAAGTATCTAGACTTTTTAAACGTTACCACTAACAAATGCAAATTTCAACCATATGTATTCCCAATGATCCTCTCATGGCCCTGACCAAGGTTTGTTATTTTTCGGGCTGATTCAAAATCCAAGGTGGCCGGCCTGGCCTCTGATTGACAGAGATCTTTTTACTTCTAAAGTTCTACTAGCCAGGTTTCAACCAAACTTGGTTCAAACAATGCTCTCATGGCCTTCACCAAGTTTTGTTATTTTTCGGGCCAATTCAAAACCCAAGATGGCCGCCCTGGCCTCTGATTGACTGAGACATTATTTACTTCTTCTCCAGGTCTACCCGGTAGGTTTCAATCAAACTCAGTCCAAATGATCCTCTCATGGCACTTAATAAGTTGGGGTTGATTCAAAATCCAAGATGGCCACCCTGGCCTCAGATTAATTGAGACCTTTTTATTTCTTAAGTTCCACCAGCCAGGTTTCAATCAAACTTGGTCCAAGTGATCCTATCATGGCACTTACCAAAAGTTGTTATTTTTTTAGCAGTTTGAAAATCCAAGATGGCCACTCTGGCCTTTGATTGAATAAGTTGTTTTTGACTTCTCAAGGTCCACATACAAGCAGATTTCAACCAGATCTATTCCAAATTATCTTCTCATGGACCTGGCAAAGTATTGCTATTTTGGGGGCTGAATCAAAATCCAAGATGGCCACCCTGACTCGGACATTTTCAACGTCTTCTCAGATTCCACCAAGAAAATTTCAACCAAAAATGGCAATGCATATGTTGCTATTTTTAGGCCAATTGAAAATCCAATAATTACAAGATGATCCTTTTTTAACCAGATTACTTCATCATGCATATGTATTAATATTAATTTTGTTTTAATTATTATTGTAAATACTTTCTAAATCTGTTACATGTAAATGTGGTTGTTTAACCACTGTTCCCATTGAATTTGATAAATCATATGAAAAGTTATGAATTAAAAAATGATAATAAAATAGACCACAAAGCATCTTATAACACACATGTATGTCAGGCACGGAACCAAGGGGATGGTATTGGGTGTGTTCACCCCCCCCCCAAATTCATGTTCAGCACATGAATGCATTTATTGGAATTTAGTAGGGGAATATCTAATATCTTGCTCGGCTTGATATTTTTGTAGAAGATTACGTTAGTATATTTTTGAATACTGTAGGTGTCCTTTTTAAATGTTGCACCACTCCCTAGAAATATAATTTATCTGTCCCTGTATGTAATCGTATATTTGTTTGATTCAGGACACTATTACATAATACTCAGGTAGCAACCTGTTACATTCACAATTAGGACCCATGTTTATGATCTGTTGACTGTGTCAGTGTCTCCAGTTAGCAGGATTAGGATAGAAATAACTTTTCACACTCTTGTTTTGACTTCGTACACAATAGGGGCGGGACTTAGCCCAGTGGTAAAGCACTTGCTTCATGTGTGGTCAGTTTGGGATCGATCCCCGTTTGTGAGCCCATTGGGATATTTCTCATTCCAGCCATTGCCCCACAACTGGTATATCAAAAGCCATGGTATGTGCTATCCTGTGTGTGGGATGGTGCATATAAAAGATCCTTTGCTACTAATGGAAAAATGTAGCAGTTTCCTCTCTTAAGACTGTATGTCAAATTTACCAAATGTTTGACATCCAATAGCCGACGATTTATAAGTCAATGCGCTCTAGTTGTGTTCATACACAATAATCATGCTGTGGTGTCGTTAAACATATTGTATTGTATTGTATTCTATTCATACACAATAAATAATAATTATAATGCATATTACCATAATCTCATTTCAAATCAATATTCTGTAAATAGTACGTTTTTGTTTGTTTTTTAATTATAAGATTTTCTTCTTATACAATCAGGTGCATTAGTAACTTTCATAAAAAATAAATCAATAGCAATTTTGTATTGAAATGCAAATTAAGTGCCGTCATTGTAATACTGACGCCATTCAAATTCAACAAGCTACTCGAGTATATTGCCCCATATATGTGTGGCAGTTGTGCGCATAAACAACACCCAAATATGCTTTTAACCTGTCAACTGAGACAAAGTAAACCTGTTTTTACCATGCAGTCCTCAATTTCTCAAAACTACAAGTCAAGTGACCAGTTGCATTCTGTAACAATCGCCATCTGCTAGTGTTTTCTTTTAAGTTCATTGAGACCAATTAATACCTTGTTCAATGGTTTAGTTAACTTTATTGGTACATCGAGATCTCACTTTTGAACTGTTACAGTAATTACAAATGATATCTGTTTACAGTCAAATGTCGGCAACAGTTTTGATGGTTGGTTATGTGCTCATAATATACTGAATTCATTTCAGATTGCGCAATTCATATCTACCTCTTTAAATATTTTATTTATTTTAACCATAATATTAATAATGACACTTATAAACATTTTCCCAATAAAAATCTAAGTTGGAACCTAAAAATATATCAACACAAACAAAATATTGACTTATCGTCTGAAGCAAAATCGACACAACAGTGCTCGATTGTGTATATATGTATGTGTATGTACAGTGGAACCTGTGTATAATGGTTACTCAAGGGACCTGGCAAAAGTGGCCATTATGGACAGGTGGCTGTTATATACAGGTAAAGGAAAACATATAAAATAATTGATTATAAAAACCCCACTACTAAACTGGAATGCATAAAATATCAACAGTTGTCCAAAAATAATAATAATAAGAGAAAGAGAGAAAAACTTAATTTTTATCACATAAACATGTGATTTAAAGTTTTGTTGAAACTCATTATATTATCTTTAATTGTTTTCCACTGCATTCTGTTACCTATGAAATTAATGCACGACTTGCAAAAGGTTGCAGATCAGAAATCATTATACATTAACAACAGTGTCAGTTTGCCGATATGTAATGGCTGCACAAACATGCATGGCGGCAGATTGTCAGAACTGCTAGTCTGACTAGCAGCAATCACACACCTTGGAATACACTACCTGCTAGTGTTGACGAGTTGAATATATACATAAGTTCAACACAAGCCTTACTTCAACCAATAACAAGCCGCCTTGTAAATTAAATAACTGACCATATCATCTATTTTATTTCAACTTAGTAAAACAATAACTTTATATTGTGACAGGACAGGTCAATACATGTATATATCTTGTGACCGTCATGGCAAGTTCAACTGTTAATTTTGGACAAAAAATAGTGGTCATTGTAATTTTGTGTCCATTACAGCAGGTTCAACTATTAATTTTTGTCCACAAATAGTGGGCCATTGGCTGTAATGAACAGGTTGCCACTATATACAGGTAAAATAAAGAAGAAAATGCATTGGGCAGGAATTATGGTGGCTGTTATAGACAGGTGGCCGTTACATAGAAGTGACTGTTAGACCAGTCTCGATTGTGTGTGTATATATTTATCGCTACAAAAGTTTAGACTCACAATCCATATATAACCATTTTTAACCAAATGGGTCCTTTGGCATATACGTTGAGATAATGCTTATAATGTCATTGTTTACAGTCTTTGGGGTGTATGGCTATCTCTACACATGATTTTCAAACACATAACATTACATGACTTGTAGCGGGTAACCTAAAAAAACGATAAAATTTATGCAAAAATCTGCACATGCTGTCGGCTAGTGCAGCACCAGCCTTGGTGTGCACAATATCACAGAATTCTTTGGACTTAAAGAAATGCATGCGCTTCATTTACATTCACATTCTGGGTATAAATTGAGCATTCTCTACATGAACGGTGCAGATGAAAAGTTATGGGTCATGGGCGATCTCTATCAACAGAAAATCGTCATAGAGCTTTGGCACTCCTCCAAGATGGCAGATCTCAACGATATGTGGCCAGGCAACTTGGGGTGTCATAAAAGTCCATATCCAATCTATGAATGCAATATTGGCAAACAAATGCGGTGCAAGATCGACCCTATTCAGGACGACCAAGGTTGACAATGCCACATCAAGATCGCCTTCTGAGGTTGATTACTCTGAGGGACAGACACACTACTTCAAGAGTTCTGGCTAATTCACTGCAAGCTGTGCACGTATCCCAGACGACAGTTACACGGCATCTGAGGGTAAGCGGCATTCAAGCACGTCCTCCAACAGTTCGACCCTCTCTAACACACCAATACAGAGTGAACAGATTCTGATGGGCTAGAGAGCATGTCATGTGGGGAAACCGTAGATGGGCACATGTCCTATTCTCTGATGAATCAAGGTTCAATCTCCACTTCAACAATGGCTGTAGACCAGTTTATAAACCATAGATGGGCACGTGTCCTATTCTCTGATGAATCAAGGTTCAATCTCCACTTCAACAATGGCTGTAGACCAGTTTATAAACCGTAGATGGGCATGTGTCCTATTCTCTGACGAATCAAGGTTCAATCTCCACTTCAGTGACGGCCGTAGACAAGTTTATAGGTGAGAGGTTCCATGATGGTACCGATATCCAACATGATCGATTTGGTGGTGGATCTGTTGTTGTGTGGAGAGGGATCAGTGTTAATCATAAAACAGATTTGGTAGTTGTACAGGGTACTGTCACAGCCCAGAAATACAGGGACAACATTGTTTTACCAGTTGTATTGCCATTCTTGAGGACTATGTCTGATGTTTCAGGATGACAACGCAAAACCCCATAGTGTGAGGATTGTCACAGAACGTCTGAGACAAAATGGTGTTAACCACATGCAATGGCGTGCCTTATCACTGGATATTTGGGAAATGCTTGGAAGACGGGTATATGCACATCAACCAGAGCCGGCGACACTCGATGACCTTCGCAGACGTTTGCTCGAGGAGTGGCAAAATATTGACCAACGCCAAATTGGGTATGCGACGGCATTGTCAGGCCTGCATAGAGGCAGTGGGTGGACATACACGTTATTAATGTTTGATATTTAACTTTTTCCTCAATGAATTTGTTATGACATGACACCTATTGAAAGTGAAATGTGTTATTTAGAAAATGTCAATTATGTGCCTCGTTTTGGAAAACTCATTTTCAGTATCATGTCTTTTTCCAAGTTTCAAATTGTTATTAAACCTTTCAGACTCAACATAAGTTGTTTCTCTTTTCAATTCATTGTATGTGTGTCATTTTATTTATCTTATTTTAAGTGAGTTTAAACTTTTGCAGGAAGTCATCTATTTTGGATTTTTCAAATTTAAACACAAGAATTAGTGGGGTTTAAAAAAATATTTCATTTATTATCACCAATATCAGTACAGTCATTTTGGATGCATTGCTACTGACTGATAAGATACAAATAAGATTAAAAAACATGATCAGTTCACTGTATATACACTAACTTACACTGAAATTCACAATTTTGACAAACAAATTGGTTCGTTTTAATAGTTAATTTGCTGTACTTAGTTCGTTCTATACATTAAAATTTATTAATACTATATATGGGAGAAAATGGGACTTTACAATCAGTTCATTCTAACCGTAAAACCTCTCAAAACCGGACCCTCTGTAAACCAGAATTCTCTCAAAACCAGACGTTTCTCACTGTCCCCTTTGAAATTTCAGTACAAAAGAGTGTACCTCTCTAAAACGGATACCCCTTAAAACCAGACTTTTTACTTGGTCCCGAGTGTGTCCGGATTAGGGGGGTTTCACTGTATATATGTATGTATGTATGTATGCAAGGCTTCTAGATTGTGGTAGCCCCACTCCCATGGCTAGTGATATTCAATGTTGGGCTAGTAAATAATTACTTTTGCCATGCCCGATGGCTAGTGAAAATATTTTGTCAAATGTTGCAGTTAAGTCTATTTTGTAAATATGACTATCCTGCCCTCATCTCCACCCCCAATGTTAGTGTTTTTAAGCTCTATCTTTCTCTTTAGGTGGTATATCCGATCATAACTATTATTTAGTAAAAGTGTATTAACTTGAAGAAAAGATGGGCTAGTGAATTTTGAATCGTGGCTAGTAAATTTAAAAAATCACTGATCCCATGGCTAGTGGATTTTATAAACATTCTAGAAGCCCTGGTGTATGCCTATGTGTGTGTGTGTGTGTGTATACATGTTTATATATATATATATAGTCCATCAGCCAAAGGGGTCGGTCGGTACCATGTGGGGGGTCAAATGCTCATAGTGATTTTTCTTAAGGCCTATATTCCTAGGGATGGAAAATTTATGATGGCATTGCAGGACCCAGCAGCAATATTTAAATGAAATTGTTAACAGTGACTAAATAAAACATTATTATATACATAACAATGAAATATATCGATCTATAGAAACCATAAAAGTGATATCCGGTGAAAATATAGAAATCGTATTTACTTTTTTGTACAATTTCATGATTAAATTATCTCCCTTTGTGTTGTTTCATCCTATTTCAGTTTGATGATTACAAATGCATCTGATTGTATTTGATAAATTAAAAAATGTAATTTAAACAACTGTACTATAAAAAAGGAATATGAAGTACAATTACGATAAAATATCTAAAACGAATTGAATACAAAGCTAAATAATAATGACACAATGTCCTGTCATTGAGTTAAGTTAAAATTTAACAGTGTTCGATTTGTCTTGTGTTTGTGTGTTTTATTTTGGGCATCTCATTGTCAGGTTTGTTTGCACAGCAGTATTATTAAATAAATGTTAATTTAATATTCAAATTTCTTTTAAAAAGTCTATGGTCAACAGGCTTAAAAATTTACGACGGCTCCACAGCATTTGCTATACTGCCTTGTGCCTTAACCGTTATGCCTAAAAAATGCCAGTTATTTTACGGCTATTAATAACTGTGCCCTTTTAAATATCTGCTGTGGTGCCACTTTTGTGTATCATGTGTTTAGTTTTTTAAAACTTGACAAGACTTAGTGTTTAACCCTAACTTGCAGATCATGTTTTTTAAAAATAAAATAAAACATGAACGAAGTCAATGTTCCTGATTTGTGTTTGTATGCAGCTTCTTAGCTTAGAATTTATTATAACTGAAAATCAAACGTAACAAGTGATAAATTACAGCTAAAACATATAGCGTTACGAAAAAAAGCCCCATATGAATTGCCAAAAGTTTTAATGTGTCGTACAGAGTTACAAAAAAACCCTGTGAATTGCCGAAACAGATTTCCGCACCTGAAATTGTTTCCAAATAAAAAATGCCTGCAAGAAAACAAATGCTGAAAGAATCGGAAAAACAATGGAAGGAAGAGGGAGAAAAATTATTATTATTATAATTAGCTATTTAAATTGATATTCTTCATGGGGACCGCTCTATATATAGTCCGAAGGTTCAATAGTCCGAAGGTTCAGTAGTCCGAAGGTTCATTGATCCGAAACTCTGTACTCCGTGAACATAGGATAATGTTTTACTACGTCTAATATATGTATGGTATAAATAGGGCGTTATACATTATGTTAACATGTATTTGATCCTCAAAGTTTTGCAACAGCATTGCTTCAGTTGAATTCGTAGCATTGCATAATTTAAGATATTGATACCATAGATCAAAACTTACTCAGGCATGAGTAACAAAATAATTTGGGACATTTAAATCACTAAACATAATATTTATATGTGTATATATCTGTGAAAATATGTTTATTTATGTTACCGGGTACTAGGCTTTACCATGTTTCTATCTAGAAAAAGAAGAGAAGGCATGGATTATAAATGACAATTACATTAATTTGGAATACCAAACCTCGCTATTGTATCACCCAAAACATTTTAATTGAACCACGATTGAGGGAATCCCATGACAACCTGTGAGCAGTGAGTCTAAAACGTACGACAAAACCGAGTATTGATGAGGCTATATATATACGACAGCCGTGTAAAGTACCTTTGAATTTTATATACAGTGCATGACTGCCGTGTATAGAGACTTTAAAATAATTTAAAATATATTATTTCTTGACAAAAAAAAAATATAAAAAAATGGCGAATACGCTGAAATAAAATAATAAATAATTGGAACATAAACTCACAATTTTTTTTTAAATATTATTATTTGTTTTATTAATTAATTTTTTTATTATTGTTTTTTTTTGGTTTTTTGTTGTTTTGTTTTTCTTTGTTTTTTTATGGAGCTATTGAACAGGACCACTGCAGGCGCGTGTGCAGGAATTTTAGCAAGGGGGGTATAGACTGAGGTGAGCAAAATTTACAGGGGGTGACATGCTCCCCCGGACAATTATCGGGGGGAATTAAACAGAAGAAATTTTTTTTGCTTAAGCAGGGGATTGAGGAAGCGATTATTATTATCATTTATTTTATTTTTATTTTATTTCTTTTTTTGGGGGGGGGGGGGAGGGGAGAGGGTGAGCGAGGGTTATTTTGTTGTTTAATTTGTTTTAGTTTTTTGTTGTTTGTTTTTTTTTTTTTTTTTTTTTATGGAGCTCCGTACACAGTACCACTGCATCTGTATGTGCAGGGATTTTAGCATGGGGAGGGGGGGTCTACACGGAGGCGAGCAAATTTTACAGTGAAGGGTTGAGACATGTTCCCTGAAAAATCTATCACGAAAAAAAATGCTTGTGCAAGGAGATGGGTATATATGCCTGCACGAACAAAAAAACATTGTGTCACAATCATTTTTGCGTAATACACAACGTAATGTCCTACATGACTAGAAAATGAAGCCCTGTCTATTTGTATACTTGTATGTTGATTACAATGTTGTGTCAATAAAATTTACCTCATTGACCTCATTAATGTACATCTAATTAGCAGTTAACAAATTTCGAACATACAAATATGGCTTGTGCCCTCTCCCGTATATATATTATCTACAGGTATTTAAAAATATTATAGAGAGGTTTCTCAACTATACCGTTACTATACAGATAGTGATTGGTCACCACTTCAAGTGTATTTGGTGACGCACTACCAGTTTTCTTCCAGTTGTTTACGATTAAACGGCCTGCTATATATAATACAGTTCATGGCTAATATATAATTTATAATAATAATATAATAATGCTTCTGAGAATGCTGCCATATTTAAGTCACTAACTGTACCGATCTGCAAGACCAACTAAACTGTTAGTACTGTTACTGAATCATAGTTATTAATTATACTTATTTGTAACAGTAATGGCACATTGACGGTTTGAAAACAGATAACACGTTTCCTTCCGACTGCTTCCAGTTATAAGCCCCCGCTGTTAGTTTGTGTACTGTCCGTAGTTGGTGTGTATTTATTTTCTTTTTCACATAATCTCTCAGCAGCTGATAATTTTATTTATTTATATGTATTCATTCATTCATATATTATTATTATTATCATTATCATTATCATTATTATTATAGTACTGCAGGGGCAATATTACGCTATTCATATACGGTAGCAGGGTACAATGGGTATGCATGGCGCCATACCCAAATTTTATTGCAGATTTAAAAAATGTTTAAGTTAACCTTTTGACAAAATTAATGACTTTATTATTACTATATGATTTTAATAACCCTAATCCTACATCTAACCAATTTCTTTTCTTGGGGACCACACACTGTTTGTACTTAGTATTTATTCCTCCTGTTCCAAGTGGTTCGGTAATATGGATCAATCAAATACTTATTTACTGCCTATATACATTTTTGCTGTGTTTATAGTTAGCCCTCATTAGAGGAGGCCATATACATGGCCGTTATATATATAGCCACTTCGTATATAAACACCATTTAGTTCACAGTATTCTTTTAAAATGTAATAATTCCTATCCCAAGCCAGCTGTAATTACCCATTAGGTTATGGAATATTTTGCATAATAATGCGGTGTTCAGATTTTTCTGCGTACAACAAATGATAAATTTACCTGTACATGCAAGGCCTAACTAGTCAGGATTGTCGACATTTAACATGCTTCTGTTACTAAAATAAATTAATGTATAAGCTTATTATCATTCAGTACATGTTTATATAATTTTTTAATAACTTATTTTTATTGTTTTTCTTTTGATTTACCCTACGTCGCAGAGGACAGACAAGCGTTCTCGTTACATGAACTTGGAAAATCGTTTTGACACTGCGGTTATTTGGGGGTTTCCCATCACGTGACTACAAAAATAATACATCACACCTATTTACTCCAAATAGCCGTTATGTTTTCCTGAATTATGGACTGTCGACATAATTCAATTATTTTTACAAAATATCAGTAATAAGTGGGTTATGGTAGTTATGTAGATGGTTAAATAAAGTACTTTTAGTGACAAATCTAATGTATATATTTTCAGATAATACTTTGTTAGGTCATTAATTAAGTCAACTATCCATGACTAAGCGCCTTTAACAAAAATTAAAATGTATTTTGAACAAAGTTATATACAGGGCTTGCGTTTACGTAATATACACTGTTGACTTGTTCATCATCTGACAATAGAAATCAACGTGTGTAGCCTTTTAAAATCTCAGTGGTTGGTTTGGATTGATATTTAAGAAGCCAATCAGATGTCTTTAAATTGATATCCAACATGTATTGTATCGCCGTGTGATAACATATATCTTACGCTATTCCTTAAAATGTTTTAGACGAGGTACACTTAGTGATTACTGTACACAATTCACATCTATTTATAGTGCATTTGGCACTGTTCTCGTGTCATTCTTTGTTATTATAGTTAGGTCTATAAACCTTTGGACTACTGAACCTTTGGACTATTGAACCTTCGGGCTATTGAACCTTCAGACTATAGACATGTAACCTTCTTCATGACATAAATTGTTAATGTGTTTATTATCAGACGGGGCCCATGCTAAAATCACCCAAATTGATTTATTCACAATTAATTGAAACACTGAAATAAACCAGTTCATATGCATTAACAAATGCTATATACTCAGTATTTGTTAGAGCAGTAGCCAGCAACGAAAATTGTACCACGGCTTCTTCCAATGACCTTCACCTTTGTACTTTGGAAAAAACCCCACAATGACCTGCTGCTCAGTGCATGTGATATTCGAGAAATCCTTGATTGTTTTGTTGAAATTGTACGTGTAGTTTTTGGAAAATAAACCAACAATGTATGAGATAACTGGAGTTACCATTATACAGCAAAAATATGTATAAAGATTGAAATTTAAAAGACCCAAATGATTTGTTTTGAACATCTATTTATTTAATTATTTTTATTTTAAATAATTTAACACTGAACATTTCAGCCTTTTTCCTAAAGTTTTGATTGGATTGTTCTGAAACTTGATACACAAATTATCTTGGTAGTTTCCCTATGTCTTAATCTCTCTCCACACCAAAGTAGGGTTTAACGACACCACTACAACACATTGATTTATTGATGAATGATCAATTTAACAGAATTACAGTTAAAAGTTCTTTTCTGGTTAAATTGACTTCCTAAATAAAACCGTCTTGGTGCCCTTTGAAAATATATAAAAGTAGCCTTTGTGCCTTGATGCCCTTATTTTTTTAGATTTTTAAAGGTAATCATAGCCTGCCCTTCTAACTTCAAATTCTGAGGCCTGAAGTAAATTTTCTGGAAAAGTTCCATCTGAAGAAATACATCTATATCATGGCATCACATATTTTCGATAGGATAAGCGAAAGATATTAACAAAAAATGAAAGATATTGTCAAAAATTAGTTAAGATGTATATAATAAATAGACCATTTCATGGTGTTTTTTCGAATAATAATAATAATAATAATGATAATAAAATTCTTTATTTTCAGAGGGTAAACATATTCAGTACAAGGTGACTGGTCTCCCATGAGGCCCTCTCTAATTTATACATGATATTATACATACATACATTCAAAGAAACAACATCAACATACATGTAATATGTATAGCATGAGGAACAATAGCACATATGAAGATTTAACTAATATTTAAATCAATTTGTTAAGAAACTTGAGTCAGTGATAACTCAATATACATCATAATTATTTTAACAAATATCAAAATCAACAACAAAGGTATATCTTAGAATTGATTATTATTTGAATAGTGCTTAAAATAACTGGATTTGAATGAGTTGAGGGATTGAGAATATTTTATCTTTGAAGATAGTGTGTTCCACAGTTTAGCTCCCCTGCATGAAAAACTATGGCGATAAAATTCTGTTCTTGGTTTTAATTCATAAAGATGACTATGTTGATTTGACCTCAGAAGTTGTTTGAAACATTGTTTCTAGATATGATGGAGATTGTTTGTTGAGGGCTTTGTAGACAAACTGGCAGGTTCTAATGTCAATTCTCTCTGATTTTAAGCCATTTGAGAGAGCTAATTATTTCTGCAGTGGATGTTTCTTTGCTTTTTTCAGTAATAAGTCTTGCAGCTTGATTTTGGATTTTTGAAGTTTTTCTATAGAATGTTTTGAACAGGTTCCCCAAATTGTGGAGCAATAGTCTAAGTGAGGTAATATGTAAGAGCTGTAGAATATTAATCTGGTCTTTTGGTCAAGATATTTTCTGTTTTGTCAAAAAATGTATAACAAATAAGAAGATTTTTTAATAATGTCAGTGTTGGGTCAATGTGTACACCAAGAATTTTTTCAGAAGTGGAACATTGCACTGGTATGTGAGCTACATATACAGTCAATGCTGTGGTTTCTGCAATCGAGGTCAGTTTTTTAGAAGAACCAATAAACATGATTTTAGTTTTATTTAAGTTAAGATACATCTTATTATGGTTACACCAAAGGCTCACCTCATTCAAAGCTCATGCCATATGAGAGATTAAGAGGATCATATCGAGCTTTGCCAAGAACAACAGTTTGTTTTCTACCTGAGAGAGATGATTCAAACCATTTGAAAGATTTTGAATCAAAGTGATAGATGCTTAGTTTCTTTATGAGTATATCATGATCTATCATGTCAAATGCTTTTTTAAAATCAATGAATGTAGCTGAGACAAATTTACCATCATCTACTGACTTTTGCCAGTTATTACCAATTCTGAGTAAAGCTGTTTCACAGGAATGTTTGGTTCTAAATCCAGATTGGTATTCATAAAGGAGTTTGTATTCTTCAAAGAATTTAGACAATGCTTTATGCACATGTGTTTCCATTATTTTAGACATTATTGGAAATATAGAAATTGGTCTAAAGTTTTCACACTTTTGTCTATCCCCAGTTTTAAATAATGGAGTTATTTTTGCATGTTTCCATTGCTCAGGAAATATCCCTGATGTTATGCTGTTGTTGATGATGGTTACCCTTTTATTTGGTGCCGATTGGTCGAATACCCCTGGGGTCGAACAGAAGCTTTCTTTTGAACTGGTTTATTGGTCCGAACTGTACAATAAAATATATTTAGCTCGAACAGCTAAGTCTATCGGAAGAAATATAAAAAATAATTTATGTGGGAATTTTTCATCGACCCTTTCACGTCAGTCACAAAGTAAGTTATTATAAATTTGGAATTATTTAGCATCTGTCGTTAATTATCTGTCAAGTACTGATAATTGTAATGCCGTAATCATTAGATGTATGAACCTTGCATGTAACACCAATCAACCGGTGAGCCTCGGCATACCACGCAGATTTACTTTAATCATTTTCATCGCTACTCTACACATAAGCGTCGGCATAATAAAAAACGACTTTTTAAATTAATAAATATTTATAAATGCAGACTACCAGTGTGTTTGTTATTTGTTTATATAACAGCGATATATATCTCAATTGACATTTGACGGCAACTTCTTTAATCATGAGTCAATCGGATCATTTCGCCCAAGCCGGTTTTACGGAAATATGCAAGGTTGTCTGATCGATTTTTGTGTTACAGAAGCACCCAACAATGGCCGAATGCATGGTTCGAACTACCCGATGGGTTGAACAGACTTTGATGCACCGACAGTGTTCGAGCCAATGCGATTCTACTGTAGTTTGTTTTAGCTTTGTCAATCAATGGGTTGACTATATTACGCCAATATTTGAATTGCCGTTCTTTGTGTTGTTTTTTGCAAAGGTCTCATTTCCATAGCACCTATAATTGTATCTGTATGCCATGGTTTAAGTTTTGTATGCTTAACCCTATGTTCAGTGAGTGGTGCATGGTTATTCACTACTTCAGTTAAACAGGCACAGAGAGTATTGAGAGCAACATTGGGGTCAGATATATTACTTCCTGGTTCAAGACATTTAAAAAGTGACTGGTCAAAATGCTTCAGGCATTGATATTGAAGCGTGATGTGATGATTCTTTTTAATAGGTGCAGCGTTATATTTATAAACAACACAGACAGGGAAGTGGTCACTTATTCCAAGTTTGGGTACAAAGCAGCGATTAACCTTTGCTTTGCTTGTAACATAAACATGATCAATAAGTGTTGAAGAATTTTCCGTAACTCTTGTTGGCTTATTAATTATTTGCTCTAGATTATATGCTTTACAGGTATTAATAAATTCAGAATGTTTTGATGTTAGCAGGTCTATATTAAAATCACCCATTATAATCAGTTCTTTGTTAAGTGTGATAGCTTTTTCTATATTGGTATGGAATTGTTCAAACCATATAATCTTGGCATTTGGTGGTCGATAAAGAAAAGCCACAAGAATAGATTAGATTTATATGGAAGTATTTCCAATCATATTACTTCAAATTCGTCGCTTTCTAAATCCACTCTTCTGTTGTAGGCATAGCTATATACGTAATACGGTAACACCACCACCATGTTTATGAGTTCTCTCTCGTTTTTCTGGTTTATGAAACCCATTGATATTTAACATGCTGTCTGGCATTATGTTGTTTATAGTTTGCTTTCTGTTAACCTAGAATACTGACATATTGAGTAAGTAGACTAACTTGATAAACTTTTGACCTTATACCTTGGATGTTAAGATGTGCTATTGTTAACTCTTTTGCAGATTCAAAACCAAAACATATAGTGTCGTCATTAATTATATATCCAGGAGACATCAGGAACAACATTTATCTGAGTAAACTTAAATGGATTATGCAAAAGTACATTTATCTGCTAGCTTTTCAAATGCATCATTTTCAATATATGAAATAATATGTAAATAATGAAGACACATGTTAACATTTATAAAACCAACTGGTAATAAAATCATGAGAAGAGTATTTGTAACTCCTAAAGTGTTCGTTATCAAAGTTTTTCACTGGTATATCTACTGCAGGAGCAGTTTGTAGACATTTGTTTGCAGTGACATGGGAATATTTTACCTTTGTTAACAGATTTCTCAGTACAACAATTTGCTTAATATTTATCAGGGGAAATATACTGACACACAATGAAAACACAAAACAGATATTTTTCAATATTTTGTTGTGATTAATGAAAAATATATTTATTGGATTTAAAATAACAATTTATGAGAGGAAGCCATTGATTGGTACTTTTGTCTGGGTTTTAATCCTGGTTTTGTTCTCGTTACACATACAATAGCAGAAACACACAAAATGTTGTGAAATGCGTTCACTACATGCTCAATCATGCTGCATGCAATGCACGTGAAATGCCAGTATGTGGACACATAAAAGGCACGTAATGGTGTCATATTCCTCATCACATTAAGAATGCCATGACTCAGAGAAGAACAAAGGGAGCGAGCGTTGGGCATGGTTGAAAGGGGGACTTCGCAAAGCCAAGTTGCTAGAACCTTCAGAGTCCATCCATCAACTATTGGACGACTTGTTGAACGTCACCAACAGACCGGGAGTGTCCGTGATTGACCTCAACCGGGTCAATGTCCCGTAACGACTCCACGCCAAGATCGGCAGATTCGACGACACCACCTCCGTGACCGGGTTCAGAACTGTGACGATGACAGCAAGCAACACGATAGGACGTCACGTACAGCGGTAACATCATGACACCGCGACATGATGCTGCGGGACTACAGTTTGCTCTCCAGAATGGTAAT
This sequence comes from Gigantopelta aegis, assembly GCF_016097555.1. Classification (NCBI taxonomy): domain Eukaryota; kingdom Metazoa; phylum Mollusca; class Gastropoda; order Neomphalida; family Peltospiridae; genus Gigantopelta; species Gigantopelta aegis. Next base: position 92,059 of record NW_024536441.1, on the reverse strand, counting down.
CATCCACCAGCCTTTTACCGGAGCATTTTTTTCTCAGATGAGTCCCGTTTCTCTGTCTCCTTTGCCGATGAAAGAGCTTGTGTGTACAGGAGACTCCATGAACGGTACACTGACGGATGTGTGAGGGAACGTGATCGGTTTGGCGGCGGTTGTCTGATGGTATGAGGGGCAGTCAACTGTGATTTCAGGAGTGATCTCATCATTGTCCACGATGCCCTTACAGCCCAGCGTTATGTTGACGTTATTCAAAGACCAGTTCTCCAGCCATTTTTGGGCCATCACCGAAGACCAGGAGGTCCCCTTCTGTTTCAACAAGACAGTGCCTGTCCACATACTGCAAGAATTACCCAGGCATTCCTGAAACAAGCCGGTATCACTGTTATGAACTGGCCCACCGTTTCACTGGATTTGAACCCAATTGAACACATGTGGGATGAGTTAGGACATCGTGTACGTCACCGCCAGCCACCACCGCGTAACGTCGCTGAGCTTGCACAGGCATTGCAGGAGGAGTGGAGGAACATTCCTGTGGCTTATTTGAGATGTTTGTGCCAATCCTTTCCCAGTCTTCATGCATGCTCACAGGCCAATGGTGCACACACCAGATACTGACCTTGATAAGGGGGGGGGGGGGGGGGGGGGGGGGGGGGTGAACTTTTCGATTACGAATGCAACTCGATTACTGATGATAACTGGCCATGTTTCCCTGTGAATGTATCTCATGAATACCAGTCATATTACATTATCCATCAATTCATTAATAGTTTATTGTTATTTGCAATTAAAAGTTGTTTTTGCATTTTCATTGTGTTTCAGTATATAATAGTTGCATTTCATGGGTTGTGAATCATCAGTAGTAGCAGAAATGACTGGTTGGACACTATTTATTGTGATAGGGTTAGCCCTATTGTGTTTAGTAACATGTTTCGTACATGAACAGTTTTGCACATTACTGTCACAATGTCCACTCAAGCTATCCAACACAGAATATCTATTTGCCAGTGTAAGAACTATCTTATGGGTGCTCTGTTGACCCATCCTGGTGGCGGTGGAGGTGGTAGCAATATTCAGCAATAATGATTCTTCAGATTCTTTCTGTAGTTTTGGTTTAGCCTGTTTGAGTTCATCTGCACATTTTTTTTTTTTTTTTTCATTGCATGTCTCAATGATTGACTCAATTCTCTGTTGTTGAAATTTAATTTCTCAATTTTAGTTTTGTTATTGTGTTGCTCTTTTTGAGAGTTTATTGCACTGGCTTTTAACTCTGGTTTTAAACTAGAATTTTCTTCTTCAAGATGAAGAATAGTGTCACGGAGTATCTTAACTTGGTTTGAGTGTTTTTGTTTCAGAAAGTGTAATTCCTCCTTTGTTTTTATAAGTTCCTCTTCTGAGATCATGTAATTAGCCTGCTGAGACATAATTATTGTTTTAGGCATTGTTTGCTGAGTTTCCAGGTCTTGGTCATGTGGTACCTCTACATCACTGATGCTGGTTTCATATTTACACAAGATCCATGGCAGTTCTGTTGCATAAGACAGGCTTCTGTTCAGTTCCCACATCTGTTATTGCTCTTGTTTGCTCTTTTTGTGGGGTAGATGTTAACTGAATTTTATCAAAGTTTACAATCTTTAGCAAGTTGGAAAAGTCCCCCATGAGCCATGAATGAAATCCATTTGAGTTGCCTTGGATGTAGATTCATATGTTTTAAGGGTTAGATTGTAAACACTCCCATCATGATGATGAGGAAGTTTTAGCATTTTCCCATTTCCATTATTGACAAAATTGAAGTTTCCATATTTTTCACAAATAATATCACAAACATTTTGTAGAATACCTGGGTTATGAAAGTGCACAGTAATACACCCACTGTTATGCTTTATTGTTACATCACCATTTGGCCAGAAATCATTGTACACAGAATCATTTTGAAATTCACAAGCAGGCAGGTTATCAGTTACGATTCTACTTGCAAAATCAATATTGGTAGATGTCTCATCAATGTCAGCCTGTGTAAAACCATTAAAGGAAGAGGATGTAGATGAAATTTGGTCAATGGAATTGTCATCACCTGAATAATTGTCATTACATATATCAGAATCTGGCTCTGTAAGTTTGCCACACAAGTCGGCCATATGACAGCTTTTTTGCGAAAACAACATATAATAATAAAATACTCATTGTAAGTTCTATTCTAGAACAACTCTTGACATATTAACACAGAATGAAATATCCAAATATAACAATTTCCACAGAACAAGTTTTGTAAAGCAGGAACCACAGATGACTGGTGAATCTCCGCATTTTACTGCAACTCTAGCCAGCATGACTGGCATGACTAGCAGCCAGATGCCTCATACAATTTTTGTGTCATCTTTTTGCAGAACAGTAACCGGAAGTAAACTTTATTACCACAAATGTCAATACTAATAACCAAACTCAAACTAACGATCCAATTGCGGTCAACAGAACCTATTGGTGTGACTGTCTTTTCTTTCTTTTCATCATCACTGTTCTCTCATTCATGTTAAACAGCCTTTTGGAAATAAACATATAAATTAGAGTGTTATACAGAAACTAACTTACTAAATACTGAACTATTAGACTTCATAAATCGATAAAAAGAATATTGGATAGCTGCAGCTATAACCAATATTGTCACTACAATATTTTATATTAAGATTGAGTCAAACTTTAAACATAAAAACAAATACTCATGTCACTAAAACAATTGGTACAGTGCGTATAAAGAAACCAGATGAATATATATATGATGAAAGTACTAAATTTTTTTAAAAGTACTAGGTTGTACACATGTAAACTAATTTGACACAGAAATGAAACGGGTACGGTAAAACCTATCTCCACATTAGCCTCTGTTAAATGTTAAATGATAAGGTGAAGTCAAAGAATTCTGATATACTTTCACATTTGGATGAAAACCTATGATTCACAAATTCAAACATTTGTTCCCGGATGTACCAAACAAAACAACTTTGATGTGCCATGACGTGGATGTTGCTGGTGCAAATCCGATAAAACATATTGTTTGAACCCTAAAAAGGCAGAACATTTGAAAAAAGAAATCACTTACATGCTGGAGAATGACATTATTGAACCAAGCTGCACTGACGGATCTCACCATGTGTTCTTGTTCCTAAACCAGACAAGTCATATCGTTTCTGCACAGACTTTCGGAAAGTTACTGCAAGGCTCATTGGGTAGGTGTAAACCACTTACACCGACTAGTGATCCATAACTGGTTCAACAAAGGCCATGGTTTGTGTGATCCTGCCTGTGGGAAGCGGAAATAAAAGATCCCTTGCTGCTAATCGGAAAGAGTAGCCCATGTAGTGGCGACAGCGGGTTTCCTCTCAAAATCTGTGTGGTCCTTAACCATATGTCTGATGCCATATAACCGTAAATAAAATGTGTTGAGTGCGTCGTTAAATAAAACATTTCTTTCTTTCTTTCGGAAAGTTAATATGGCTACAAAAATTTATTCCTATCCTATTCCTAGGATTGATGACAAGATGGGTCATGCCAAGTGTGTAACCATGTTTGACTTATTGAAAGGCTAATGGCAGGTCCCATTCACAGAAAGGTTAAAGAAGTGTCTGCCTTTGTTACACCACATGGTCTTCATCAATATAAAGTGATGCCTTTTGGGATGAAAAATTCACCTGCTACTTTTCAACATTTGATGAATCATGTGATTTCTGACTTCGACGGCTGTGAATGCTATATTGATGATGATGTTATCTACAGTGATACATTTGAACAACACATGAAACAGATTCGTCAATTCTTTGAGCGAGTCTCAATGGCAAATTTGACTGTGAATCTTGTGAAAAGTGAATTTTGTCATGCAACTGTTGAGTATTTGGGTCACGTTGTAGGTCAAGGGGAAAATAAAACCTGTAAAGGCTAAAGTGGAGGCAATTATCAATTTTCCTGTACCTAAAAGTAAGAGGGAATTGATGAGATTCAACCATCACTCATTCTTTGACAGATCTTCTTGGAAAAAAAAAAAAAATTGTATGGTCTGAACAGTGCTAAAAAGCATTTGAAAGCGTAAAAGCCATACTAAGTAACTCCAAGCTCCAAACTTCACCAAGCAATTCAAACTGGCAGTGGATGTTTGTGATGAAGGGATTGGCGCTGTTTTGATACAAGTAGGTACCGATGACATTGATCATCCTATATGGTACTTTTCAAAAAAGTTTGATACACATCAAAAGAATTACTCAACTGTTGAGAAAGAATGCCTTGCATTATTACTAGCAAATTTGCAGCATTTTGATGTTTATCTGAGCTCCACTGTACATCAAGTACTAGTGTTTACAGATCATAATCCTCTAATTTTTCTTCACAAAATGAAGAATAAAAATCAAAGATTGTTGAGATGGAGTTTGATCTTGCAGGAATATAATTTGATATTAGCTATATTAGAGGCAAAGAAAATGTCATTGCTGACACATTGTCAAGAGTCTTTTGAAGTTGTATGATGGAGACAGAAAAGTTTTCATTACTCTAAAACTTTTTCTTTAACAGGGGAGGTGTTATATGTATACATATGTATGTTTGGTTGATTGGTTATGCTTGTATGTTAATTGTTATTATGTAGAACATTCTGGGTTGTTAACTGTATAACATTGTAGTTGTGTGTTAGTTGTTACTATGTAGAATGTTCTGGGCCCTGTTGCACGAAGTGATCTTAGCCTTAAGATCACCTTAAGTGTATATCGACTATATACTCTTAAGGTGATCTTCGCGCTAAGATCGCTTCGTGGAACAGGGGTAGCATTAAGGATTTTTTCCCAGGAGTCCATTTTTTTTCCAGTGGACTCATTTGCTCCTGAATTGGCTCATTTCCAAGAGTCCATTCTGAAAATACATGAGTCCATATTTTTTTCCAGAAATAACAGCTTAATAACACGGTTCCATAGCTTCAGTCATGACGGACAACATCCACGTCTTGTACGAGTTTGTTCTTTATTTTTTTAATGTTAAAAATTGCGTTTTGGATCATTCGGAGCGAACAACTTTAGCGGCCATGATTGTTTCTAGGTCAGATGTCGGGCAAGTCCAATTTCCAAATAGGAGTGCGATGCTTGTTACTCTCTTGGTTATCGTATTGATATTATGTTGTTATAGTTTAGTTATTATATATGTTATTGAAATAAACAATTAGTGATGCATATCTAATTTAGATTGTTTTGTTTGTAAGGGTAAATCTGTCCGCTTGTAGGAATATTCAAACAAATTAATAAACTGTATAGCTACACTCGGTTCTTTTTCGACAAAAGTTACGGGTATTTCCGATTGCCCAATTATATCAGTGTAGGCCAATCTACGTCATAATGACATAATGACGTGATTTTGTAGACTTTAATTTCGATATTCATGTTAATGGTTTGAATAAATAATTAAACATATCCACAAAATACCTAAACTATATCAATGTTCAGATGCATAGTGATATTTTGATGTAATTTGCTGATATAGTGGGCACAATTATTAAGTTATTGTGACATTTCATCTTTCCACTATAGTAAGGTACATGTCGACTGTTAACACGGCTCTGGGCCCGTGCTCATAAAACTTCAGACTCAATCTCAAATGACGTCACACGCATGCAATTTGTATGGCGTTTGTATGGCGTTGCCATGACGTTACTGTCTCAGACTCAGGCCTGGTGTTAGTAACGTAGCCCATGTTCTGCTTACGAAAACCCCATTGATTGTGACATACATTGGCCACACGAGGATTTCCGATGGCATTTCGGCCTGAGAGAATAAAGCATCATCTATAACTTTCAAAATATAAGACTCGTCTTGCCATTCCCACCATTCCACCAGACGATCAGGAGAAGAAAGTGATTTCCACTCATTTTTTACAATAGGTTTATAGTGGGAACAATAGCGGAGATCATGGCGTGATTATGGGTGACGGATTGACTTGGCTAACTGATTCCATGCGTCCAGATCACTTAGGACGTAGTGATGATAAAATAATGGAACAAACATGCGTCTGGAATGCGTCTTTGAAAATAAACTGGGACAGTTTTATTATCACTTGTGGTGATGAGCAGGCATCCAAGTCTGCTTTCCATACATTCAGGGACACATGGACGCATCTTAACTGAGACCTAGTGGAAGGAAGCCCTGGATTGTTAACTGTATAACATTGTAGTACAGAGAGTATTGTTAGCTGCATGAAATAGTCTGGAACACAGAATGTTTACAAATCATATTATGTAGGTGCATTTTGATTGACTGCTAATTTGAGGTAGGTGTTAATGACGTCATACATCATTAAAAAGACAATGATGTCATACATCAATTTTTAAAAAAGAAAGACAATGACGTTATTATGGAGAGTCTGCAGGGTAACAAACAAAAACCAAGACTTTATTTTACTAAATGTTCTAATCATACCGGATACACCAGCAGAATTCACCATTAACTACAACAGACTAGTCCAAAAATGAATGATCAAGTTCATACTATTTGTGAGACCATGAGCTCAAAGTGGACTATTGTGACAGTTGTATTGACTGTGTTGCTGCCGACTACCAAGACTACGGCAGCCTCAAGTGACATCTGCTGTTGAAGATTCAAGTGTATAAGGATACTAGCAAGAGAATTGAAGACTGAAGAGAAATAATTTCTGGAAATGGTGCACTTTCTCTATAGACTATAATGATTATCATTGTATATAATTAGTTTCTCTGTGAATACTGATTTTTGTAACTGTATTTTAACTGTGTTTACTATATTAAATTTTAAATATCGTTTGGTGTGATTGTTTGTTGGTTTCATGCTTAAAGGTTATTTCTACCATAACAGTTATTACTATCAATAGATATTCTGCATCTATCTTGAAAAATTCAGCTCTGTATTATTTATTTCCGGGTTCAACACTAATTTTGACCTAATGTAATGTTCTTGGACAAATAACAGTAAACACAGATGCAAACAGGATCATCAAACCTCACATGTAGGAAAAACTTGGGATGGCGGTGTGTCGTGTACTATTACTAGGTCACTATTAGTTACGGTACTGTAACGGAAACTTTCGCCAACGTCTCGGTTACTAAACAGAATAATAATATTCCTAGTGAAAACAACAGGTTCCCTGCCAAAGGCTTGGGAACCTAATAATAATAATCCTAGCTAAAACAATATCTTCTCACAAAAGGCTTGGGAACTTAATAATCCTAGCAAAAACAATAGGTTACTGCCAAAGGCTTGGGAACCTAATAAAATAATAAAAATGCGAATTGTGCCAAATAATGAAAACGATTTGCCAATCTGCTGAAGCATTCCTAGTTGAGCATTATATATTAAATTCCCATATTTATTGGAGGGGACTTTATTTTATCAAAACTGTTTGTTTCCAGTGGATTTTTCTGGCGTGCCACCTATAGATTTTTGACAGTGTAGGTGTACTCTTAAAAGTATAGTCCCGAGGATTGAATTTAGTCCATGCTTCATTGTGAAACACATTTTCATATAATATTTTTTAAATTACAATTTTGCAACTCAAAAATGCAATTGACATGCAAACCACAATTTTTTTTATCTTAAAAATAGAATTGACTGGAAATTTAGTAGGAGTTGTAATTATAGCAAAAATTCTGCAATACATAATATTATATTATGTTGTCATAAAAATGATCTCTCCTCACCCCCCTACCCCCCCCTACCAAAAATAAATAAATAAATAAATTGTGTCACTTTTTACAGGTGCATCACTGTCTATTTCTGGATCTTCGTCTTATGCGGTGTTGAAGCAGCCATTTACCTTGACATGTACTGTGTCACAGGCTGCTAACCTGAATGATAAAGTACAGTTCTTTTGGAAAAATGCAGCTTCCGCATTTGCTTCCCTCAGACAGAATATTGCTTCATGTTCTGTGTTCAGTCAACCACCATCAGGTTACACAGCATCCTGTGGCAGTGGAACAGACAGCAGCTCGTCCACCACTAAGAAGTATCATCTGGTGATCAACAGAGCTGCAGTTAGTGATGCTACAGACTGGTGGTGTCAACTGGATACAGCTAAAACACGCAGCAACACGATCAGTCTGCAGATCAGCAGTAAGTTATGACTTTAATTATATTTTATGGAGCAATAAGTCTGGAACCATCATGTAACAAAAATACTGGTTTACAGGAAACTGACATACCATTCTATACACACACACATGCACACACACACACACACACACACACACACACACACACACACACACACACACACAAATAACTCTGAGGCAAATTACCCATTTTTCACCCAACTGAGGGCGTGGAACATGGGAGAATTGAAAATTTGTTTTCCAGGCTTTTTCTTAGTACTGCCTGAAGTTATTAAAGGCATATTGTCACAGACCACTGACCTAACAAAGTATTACCTGAACAAAAATAATTCGATTTGTCCCTAAATGTACTTTATTCAACTATCTTCATAACCATCATGCTCCATTTATTAATGACATTTTGTAAAAAATATTTAATTATGGCAATGGTCCATAATTCAAAAACTAAAATTGCCGAGAGGGATAACATGGATTTCACTCCATCATGGTTCAATTAAGGTGATGTGATAGCTAGATTTGGTTTCCAACAAGTAATGTAATTTTTATTTATTATCCATTTTTAGAGAAATAAGGTCCTTAAATCCGTGACAGTATGCCTTTAAGATGAAATATCGTATATAGCTGTATTAATTAATTATGTTCTGTTAAAGATCTAGTTCAACTTTCATGGTGATTTACCTATTTTTCACAGAATTATGGCTATCGAATTTAAGAGACATAATTTTTTTTTAGCCAGTTGTATTGCTTTAGCAGTACTCTCAGAAAGCTTGTTTATATCCTGCAAATCTATATAATTTGAAAAATTAATGAAATTAACCATTTTTATTACCAGGATTTCCCCATGTTTAAAACAGAAAATACCACCTTGTATATATTTGTGTTTATTGTTGACAATACATTTGTGTATCCTAGCTATATGATTTAAATGAGAAAAATGTAAGTGTTTTAAATGAGAAAAATCCAATATGCCCAACGAACTATCTACTACAGTAACTATAACAAACTAATTATCATGGTCCCTTCCAGTTCATTATAAAAGTACTTTACTGTAGATACCTTGACCCTTTATGAACATTTCCTGATATGTACTCAATTAAATCAGTATAGTGCCCCATGGTGGCCAGGGAGGTCATACAAATGCCCACCCCTTTCCACATGCATGCTGCCCATTGCCTTTAGTTTTCAATTTGTAATTCTTCAAAATACATTACATAATTCAAAAAAATTAATTACATCATGACTTGCAAATTTCAGAGATCTACTAAACATTTTTAAAATGTTAAAGAGTAGTTAATGCTACTCCTTTTTCAACTGATCACTAACTAATCAAAATGTTTAAAAGTAAAATGTTCCCTGAAAATTTGGGGCTAAATTAACTGGACTAGAAAGTCCAAGAGATGATCAGCACCTGCCCATTGACATCGTTCAAACAGCAAAAAGATTATAAAGATTTAAAAATAAAATATGAGACTATATCTGTTCCTTGTGTGTTTTTTCAGGTGGTCCAGACTCTGTTAAATTCACCCCACCATCACCTGGGTCTATAGCAGAAGGAGCCAATCTGACTGTGATGTGTGCTGCTAGCTGTAAACCACCATGTTCCTATTCCTGGACTCCGAGAAATCAGCAGATCTCACAAACCTCTCAGTTAAAACTGACAAACATCAACAGGAATCAGACAGGGAATATGTACACATGTACAGCGACCAACTCATTTATACCAAAGTCTAAGAGTAAACGGTTCACACTGACCGTGTACTGTGAGTATTAATTTAATGTACTTGTTTAAAGATACATATTACGTATTCTATTATGTTTTTTACTTAAATAATGATTTGAAATTAAAAATAATTTTAGTAGACAGGGATTCATGAAGAGTAGGGGACATTCATCAAGGTTCTCTGCTTGTCAAAGGACATCATTTGCTAGGGCAGAAGGCAATAAGCTTAATCATTTGGAGGGAAGGAGGGCTTTTTTTCTTTTCTTGGTTTTTTTTTTTTTTTTGGGGGGGGGGGGGTAAAATGAAATTAAGCACAGCAATATTTACAACTAATTTCATCTCTATTTATTTTGTTTCCATTAATTCAATTTCAGAAATCGTAATACTTTGCAAATGAATTTTTCCAAGACGTTAATTTTACAAGATTAAATCACTTGTTTTATGGAAACAAAATAATTTTACGTCATCAAAGGCAGATCCATTCTGAACTCTTTGGCCATTTTATGAGAGCTTTTGAGGGCTTTAAATGTATGACGTCACAAATTTAAAAGAAGGACATGCTCTCTCATCTATTAGTATTAGTATTGAAAACTGCTGTGGTTTGCATTATATGAAATAGTTGATTCCACTTGCAAACCACAGTATATATGTATAGCAAGATGCTTTAACCTCATTTTGTGCCCTGCTAATTTGTAACAGTCTATAGTTTTTTCAAATCAAATTAAATCAGTTCATTCATCAATACATGAACAGTATAAATGAGTTGTGCTACTTATTATGGTCCATTAATATACATGCATGAACAAACCAATGATAGAAATTACAATTTGTTAAAATTATAGGCTTATATAGTATTCAAAAAAAAGGAAAGGAGCACATAGTAATTATATGTAAACTAACAGGCAAAAGAAACTTATCACCTTGTTCAGTAGGGCCATAAAGAAAAACCAAGACAGATGTGATCCATATGATGATTATTTTACTGAAAGGAATAATTTTCCAATGTCTTTACAAAAAAGCATCGCCATATCGATAGTGCACTTGCCATAAGGCCGAGCGAAAGAGACATGAGGTCAAAATTAAAAATGACACAATCATAGTCCCTTCAAAAGGTGCTTCTAAAGTCAAATCATGGGACAAGACATGTCCTCAGTAGCGTGTGTGACCACCCCTTGCATCAATACACGCCAAAACACGTCTTCTCATGGATGTCGTCAGTCGCTGGATGACGTCAGCAGGAATTCTGCGCCAAACATCCATCAAAACCTGTTCAAGCTGCTGTCGATTGCTGGGGGAGGTACGCATTGTCTCAGCTGTCAATCAAGATGATCCCAGAGATGCTCTATGGGATTCATGTCTGGAGAACATGATGGCCAAGGCAATACGTTGACGTTAACGTTGTTGAGATAATCCTGAAAAAGTCTGGCTGTATGAGGTCGTGCATTGTCCTGCTGCAAAAGGGTACCCCTAGGCTGTTGATGCAAGAATGGCACTACAACAGGTCACAACACTTCATCCCTGTATCTTTGACCAGTCAGATTTTCACGGATGATGAGAAGCCTTGTCCGTTGACCGCAAATACTGCCCCATACCATGACGCCACCTCCACCAAAAGGGTGCACATCTTGGATGCAGTTTGGCGCCAGTCGCTATCCCCTACGTCGATAAACACGAACTCGGCCATTATTTCGGAACATGTTGAAGCGACTTTCATTAGTGAACAGCACCCTTTCCCAATCACGCCGCTGCCACTGATATACAGTTCGTGCCCATTGTAATCTGCGTTGACGGTGTAGAGGGGTCAAGGCCATTCCACAGAAGGGGCGGAAAGCTCTGATACCAGCCCTGCGGAGTCGTCGTAAGACTGTTCGTCTGCTGATGAGGTGTCCCAGTGCCATCGCCGTCACGAATTGGTTCCACAGGTGGATTGTCCGGATGCAGCGGTCTTCAGCTGGCATTGTGATCCTTGGTCGTCCCGATCTTGCACAGTCTTGTGCCTGGCCTGTCTGCTGGTAACGGCTCAACAAGTTGCTGATGGTGGCTTGACTGCAGTTAAAGGTTCTTGCAATCTGCCATTGAGAGGCCACCATATCGGCCATACCGATAGCTCTGTTACGTTCTGCTTGGGTAAGTCTCGGCATCTCTCTGATGTTCTTTTTGATACTGCTTCCTTGCTTTGTCCCACACCAGTATTTATGCAACAATAATGCACGAGCATTTTTAACAAATTCAAATTATGCTGTTTTTCACATTTTTCATGACTGCACGAAATTCACTCAAATCCAGAAACAGTGACTTTTCGGAAACACGTACAGGGTGTGTTTTGGCCAATGTTTTCTCACTACTTTCAAACTTATTGCAGTATCTTTAATTCAGATAAACTTATTTTAAAAGTGATACGTTTCTTTTGCCCGTTAGTTTAAATACATTTTTGATATTAATCAGGATTATATTTAATTTGTGTTTTAATGTTGCATTGGTTAAGGGGTCGTCTCACAACAAATATATTTCTATCATAATTTAGTCAAAAAGTATAGTAAGAGGAAGTGGCTGCTTTGCATGATCATTATTGTCATACTAACAATTTAACGCAATAATGTTTATTGTGTTAATTCTGTAGGGAAATGTTTTTAAAAAAAGGATAAATACAACACAATCAGTTTTTGTTCAAGCTATTAACAATTCAAATTAAAAGTAAAAAAATAATGTAATTAATTAAATATTGAAATTCATTCTTTGTTATTATTGAAGCGAGCAATGTGACTTACTACTGCATTATACCAATGCTGGGATATTGTGTTGCAATGCGATTTCATGAGTCTTCATGCAGTTACCATGCATGGTGAACTACAAAATACATGAGAAAGAAGAAAAATCAAACTGCCCAAACTAATTCTCAAAGATAACTGAATATGTACGCTTAAATAGATACACCTGAAATAAAATTGTTCAGTTACCTATAGACTCACATATATCTAAATTAACTAATGAATTAACTTTAAGCCCCCCCCCCCCCCCCCCCAAAAAAAAAAAAAAGAAAAAAAAAAGTACTAATTTTAGGTCTCACTACACAGATCACTTCCGGGTGACAGTTCATTCATCACGGTCCACTATAGTTCCTAATTGTGACACAAGTTATAGTTCACATAGTCACTTCTAGGAAATGGTGAAGAATTAAAACAATATGTATGTTTAATGGTAAGCCTTCTGGCAGTATTTTGCCTATGCTATTTTGTAATATTGTGCATTGACCTTTTGGGACATGAGTGTATAGCGTAAGAGACAGCCGGAGTGAATCGGTTAATGAACCACATGTTTGGACCGGTATTACAGCCAGATGCGGTCATATAGCAAAAAACTGAGACAGAAATGTTCTCAATTTTGGAGTGAAAATAAATGCTTATATAATGTATGTTCGCAGTGGTGTATATTGTTAGTGCCATTGAGAACCCGTTCTATTGCCAATCTTCATTTGAAGTTGGGCAATTTAACATGGGTTTCAATGGCAGATGACATCTGTGTAGTGAGACCTTAATAAATATATCTGTAATAAAACATGTCCTGAAAAAAAAAATCTGTCGATATATATTCAGATCCTGAAATAAAAACAAATCAATAAATTATCTTAACAATTTAATAATAATTATAATAATATTAATTACATTTTCTAACAAAGCTATAATTGAATGCTATTGTTTCATATGTGCTACCAAATTGCAACTGAAATTATACCTGATACTCAACCCTAACAAATTTCAAATACCCAAAATAACTAGATAACTTATAAAAATAAAACACCCAATTAATATTATCTAGCAGATGTAAATCTGTCCAAGTATCTGTCTTTGTCTAATGCAAGATAACCAATCACCTGTGCTTGGTCAGAAAGGAAAGTGTATGAATGAACAGAGCCTAATTAAAAGAAAGAAAGAAAGAAAGAAAGAAAAAAAAAAAAAAAAACCTGCATCTAACTGTAACAAGAGCCTTTCCTACAAATAATATCTAATATTCATACAATAATATAAAGCTGAAAACCACAAACAGTTTCACTATGAAAATGAATGGCGAGAAAAAAAAAAAAAAAACTAAAATATACCAATGACTGAAACACAAATGTAAAAAAAACCCCAAAAAACAAACTATACGGGATGTAAATAATTAAGCAAATAAACAAAAATAAACTAATTAAACTAAGAAAGGGGAAAAAAATCAAGAAAGAAAAGAAAAAAAAAAATTCATGTACACAGGTACCAGTCTACACTAAAATCCAAATGTCCCCTAACAAGAATGCTCTCAATAATAGGCCTATAAAAAACCCAATGTCTTATTATTAAATAAAAATATAATTTAAAATAATTATTTCAATTTTCAATTGAGGGGGAAAAAAACCCAACACCTTAATCACTTCATGTTAATATGAAGTAAAATATAAAAACACCCTCCTCCCCCCAAAAAAAATCAAGAAATTATTCAAGAGCAATTTCTGCAGAGTGAAAGAAGAAAAAAAATCAATAGTGTACACCCAGTAACAGTCGTAAATAGTCAGAATTATTCAGAATTTTCCGGAAATCAGACAAATATTTCTGACTATTAACGATGTAATCTATTCGAAGAAAATATCACTTGCACAAAACTAAAATACCAAGTCTAATAAAATAACATGATATTCATCATAATTGATATTGATCATCTAATAAAAATATTTTAAATAAAACAAGTATACATACAACCTCGGCTCATATCTACTGGACAGTTCAATACAGCAACAACTTCTATGCACGCTGTCAAATGTCAATACATGTGGGTCAGCCACACGTGCACTTCTCACAATTCTAATGTTCAATCCCACAACAAAAGTACAGAACACTTGTAATGCTTGTAATTACAGTTCCAAACAGAATAAATGTCGACTTTGCAATCAACACAAACTGTTTAATTAGCTGGCTAGCAAATGTCACACAGCTCAACACATCACACATCGGAAACTAGCAACACACCTGCTGACTTGCCGAAGGTTTTGTGACATCCTGCATTTTCATACAGTGGGATGAAGGTCGAAACAGGGCTTGGTTCAGGGCTGAATCATCGGTCCTGGTTGTAATGTCTGGTCGCTCTGAGACGAAAACATTGGGCGCCAATTTGTAACCTCTGCTACTTCATGACAAAACACGACTCGGGTTTCGAGATTCTTTTATTCCCGTAGGGAAAACCAGACATCAACAATTTTTAGTTTGCACTAAAGTTGTGCCCATGGGCGCTCACCATCAAGATAATACTTATGTGACCTTATAAGTGAAAGGCTAAGGGAGGAATGAGAAGAAGGTGTGGTATTTGAAAGGAAAGGTTGAATTTTTCCCAGCTTGCAGTGCACCTGTTACAATGCATTACTATAGTCAGTCAAGCATAACCTATCACTAAATACATATGCGACTAACCACATGACTACAGTCAATACCCAACTACCCATTCTAACCATAAGCTAATATATAAAAATAGCTAATGTATACCAGGGATACCAGGGATACCAGGGATAAATCCGGATATTTACTGCAAACACAATCAGAACTTTCCAGTTTTTGTTTCCGAATTCCGAAA
This sequence comes from Gigantopelta aegis, assembly GCF_016097555.1. Taxonomy (NCBI): domain Eukaryota; kingdom Metazoa; phylum Mollusca; class Gastropoda; order Neomphalida; family Peltospiridae; genus Gigantopelta; species Gigantopelta aegis. Next base: position 76,643 of record NW_024536441.1, on the reverse strand, counting down.
ATTACCGCAATATTCCGATTATAGATGAGGCATGATCGGAAGGGAATTTTTTGTGTGTGTGTGTGTGTGTGTGTGTGTGAGAGAGAGAGAGTGTGTGTGTTGGTGTTTTGTGTTTGTTTCGTCGATAATAAATAGTCTTTAATTAAATGCATTGTATCATGTTGGTATCGATCGATTTTAACTAGCTGCTTCCAAACGTCTCGAGTGGAGAGTTCCGAGTTTACAAGTGGACATCCGAGTGTATTAGGAAAAAAAAAAAAATTCAGTAACGGTAAAGATAATTCCTGAGTTTTATGACTTAAATTATTTTAACATATATTATATTTGCTATTATTTTTTGTAAACACTCCACCCATTGGGGGGGGGGGGGGGGGGTAATTTAAAAAACAAACAACATTTGCTGAATGATGACCAAGTTGGTGTAGCGTATTATACTTGAACTGAACCTGTCAAAACACTGTTCATTTTTGTACGTTAAGCTTATTTTAGTTGCCATGTATAGTTCCCATATAGATTTCGTCTTCTTATGCTGCTTCAATAATGAAGTGAGGGTGGGGGGGGCTAGTGATTTTTCCTGGGGATTAGTAACTTTCCTCAGCTACTAGTCCCCAGGACCAGTGAAAATATTTCCTAATTTCTACCACTGTATACATATTAAATAATACAGTAAAGCACTAAGTCATCTGTATTAACAATTGTATTAAAATATCCATGGTTACATATAGATCCATCCTCTAGATCATGTTCTATGGAAATCTTAAGAATCTAGGGTGGCTCAACACCTTATCTGAACATGACGCCTCAGTAAAGGTCGAACTTCGGAGATCAGCTCAATATTCAGATTATAGACCCACAATTCTGAAACTAAACACAGAATGTTTATTATATGATAAACAAGTGTTCAATAGTGCACATCCAACCCATAAATAGCAAGCACAGGGTTGCTCAGGAGCAACTTCCTAAGTGACGCCCCATCCATATATATGGTATACAGTGCAAGCTACCCTCGATTTTGAAACTAAACATACATGTGTAGAGGGCCAAATTTAAGAAAGGTGTTTATCCCTTGACCACGTGTAACTATCCAAAACAGCCTTGTGTATTTTAGTAACCAAATTATGAAACTTGTTTATGTTACACGCATATAAATCAAGATCACTAAGTTATACACCTGCGTTTAAAATGCATTGAAATACTTAAACGCATGAAATGGGTTGTTTAAGTCAAAGTAATCAACACTTTTCATTTAAAAAATCCGAACTGAACCGTGCTGATGGATGCATTATGAGTGCTCGAAATTGCTCAGGAAGATGTCAGAGCATAGAAATGATGTCCAAAGACGAGCACGTAAGCGTACAAGTTGACCTCCCCCACTCCCAGTGCTGGAGCAAATCTTCAAATTCGGGCAAAAATGTGGTAAACTGAGGCATTGTAAGAATGTGTAATGATTTGTTTGCAACCCTATGTAGCTATTTGGCAGCATAGACATATATGGGCTCCCATTTTTGTCAGTGGGGGGGGGGGGGGGGGGGGGGGTTTGTACAGGCTGGCTTTTGCCCAAATTAAATGAAAATGCCTGAATCTGGATAACAATTGTGTCTTTTTTTTCACATTAGCATTACTGCCAAACAGCTATATAGGGTTGCAAACGATCTCAACACATTTTTACATGAATTACAACTAATTTTGAGGGTAGAATAATGAAAATACATGGTAAAAAGATTTTGCCCGATTATCTATCATTTTAAACAATCATGACAGACACACAATATTTGTACCAGTAACTGGATTGCTTAAATTGTGACTGTTCACTTCAGATGATACATAAAACTAGCGAAAATTATTAACAACACTATATTGTATCTGGTGTCAATGAGATATTAACAAAATTATTAACTTGTTGTTTTTTGTCTCATTTGTAGATGGTCCAGACAGTGTCCAGCTGAACACTACTTCTCCACTGACAGTGAAGGAAGGTGACGATGTATCTGTGTCATGTGAAGCGACTAACTGTTCTCCATCCTGCTCTTTCATGTGGATGTTTAAATCTCAGATAAAACCAAGCAGTTCTGTGCTGTCATTAAATAATATACAGAGATCTGCAGATGGTGACTACACGTGTACAGCTAGAAACACAAACACACAGAAATCATTAGACAAGAAAATTACTCTGGATGTGCAGTGTAAGTAAAAGTATTCAATGTAATAATTATAACAAATGATGTACATACATGTACATGTAGCTTTCTGTTCGGTGGAGCACCTTAAAGAACAATCAGTTGACATGGTTAATGTTTTGTCCAAATGAAATGTTTGAAACGCATAAATTAGTACTGAATGAATGAGTAAATATTTAATAATACCCTTGCACAAAAATACACATTTGCTATTGGGTGTTAAAAATAGGTAAGTATATGAAAATATTATTTACATTAAGAATACAATTTATATAATTATGTAAAATGACAGTGTAAAGAGCTGTGCATGGGGAAATGTATAATACCAGAGAATATTTTGTTCAGTATCACGTCACAATTTCAGAGACCGCTACATTATTTTGAAACATTAAACAGTGATTGCTAATCAATTTTCAGTTGACTAGAAATATCGCTAATCAAGATTTTGAAAATAAAATGTTCCCTAAATACAACACCAAGGTGAGAATATTTTAAAACTTTGCATACAAATCAGTGTTTTAAAGGTCCACACTTAAGGCACATTATTAATACACAGTATATAAAACAAATACATAAACATTACAGTATTAAAAATAAAAAACGAAAAATACTATACCATTTATTAATAAAGTGACTTTTTGTAAAACACTTGGGGAAAACCCCCACTGCTCAGTCAATTTAACCCGCATCAGACCTGTGACATAGGATCCAGCGTTCTGTTAGTAGGTCAACATGCCTACAGCAGAGAATGATTTATTTTAAAAACAACTGATTCTTAACGGACGCTAGTTTGCACATTTTGGTCTTATCACATTTGTACATCTACTCTAATGGTATCTCGATTGGTGAGGAAGTGGCATATAAGCACATTAACCTAGTTACATACCTACCTGTGAGAAGCAGGATACAAGTTGACTGTAATAAAAATATGTGTTCAGATCAGAACGCATTCAAAACAACAAGCAGAATAAATAATATTATTTTATTGATTAATATCACATAAAATAGGGATCTGAATTTATTGTTTTAGACAGATCGGTATGATGCAATGCAGGTATGAACACATACGAATAATAATATGATTTATCTTGCTACCTACACCTGTTACTACAGATGTTGTTGATTGTTTATTAAGCTTTCAAAGAGGCACGATTATTTCATAACACTTTCTGTGGTGTCCTAATTACTGGGGAACTGCCGTCATTGTTTGAAAGGTGACCACTGGCAGACAGTAGAGGTACGAGCGCATGCCGGTGTAGACAGTAGAGGTACGAGCGCATGCCGGTGTAGACAGAGCTAATTACTACATGAACCATTCTTTTGTTCTTGAATTTGCATCCGAAGTCCGGGATAGAAGGCATCCGGTGTCGACAGAGTTTTTTTTTTCCCTAATAAATTAAGGATAGCTGAACGGGACTTCAAAACGGTGCCGGTTTATACATGCAAGTTTAGATAGATGCCGGTTTGGACAGTCCACTCTGTGTGTGTGTGGTGGGGGGGCGGGATGTAGCCTAGTGGTATAATACGCTCGCTTGATGCGCGGTTGGTGATCCCCGTTGGTGGGCCCATTGGGCTAATATTTTTCATTCCAACCAGTGCACCATGCACGACTGGTATACCAAAGGTCATGGTTTGTACTAGCCTGTCTGTAGGATGGTGCATATAAAAGATCCCTTGCTGCTAATCAAAAAGAGTAGCCCATGTGTATGTATGATTTTATAAAATTTAATAGTTTAAAAAAAAAGTTTGGTGGGGTAGGGTGTGGGGGCATGTTCCCATGGGCCTCCTCCCTACACCACCGCAGGAATGGCGCATGGCCGTAACACTTTTCAAAGAAGCACTTTGTGGGTTATATTTGTTGTATCTGTGAAAATGTCCTTCTCAATTGAATTTGAAAGAAGAGTCTGGCAACCTCGAGCTGTACCACTATATTTTACACTGCCGCCCCTGCTCTGGTGCCCTCCCCTCCTCCTCCCCCTCCCCCTTTTGAGCTCTAGTTCAGGTCATGCTCGTTGTGGTGTTTTGTTTGCTGTATCATGCGCAATCGTAGAACATGTGCCGGTGGGGATACAGGCTTGGAATAGATATGTTTTAAAAAACCCATATAGGTGTCATATTTATCGTCCACCTTAAATAATTGTCGTAATCCCCAGGGATGAAGTGGTCACTTCAGATCCTATCCCATCATGATGGTCCTTTCCATTACGCACGGGTTCTGTTTAAGAACCACTTCCATGCAAACCCTGTGATTGTCAGTTTATTTAAAGTTCAGAAAAACTGCTGCTTTGATACATCCAAAAACTAAATAATGGTTCACCATATTTTACATTTGAAAACTATCTCCAAAAGAATATTCCATCCATACAATTCAGTTCAGTAGAATAAAATTTTCGCGTTTTATAAATACAAGTGTTCCACCTTCCCAGTAAAATATCTCAAAGGCTGCGAATCATTCTTTCATGTTATGCAGGTTACCGCGTCATGGGGTCACGTGACTTAGCTCTTGGAGTCGACAGGCATTTTGGCAAGCGATGGGGAAAATGTGACTTTTTATTGTAAATATTTAAAAACAGGTACATTTTTAAAAATTTATTTTATTAATACTTCATATATATATTGTAAAAGGCATACATAAATACCAAACAATAGTGAAATACGTTTTTGATAAACGTGGACCTTTAAGAACTATAAAGTTAATTTTGGGTGGAATTTAACAGATTATACATTGTACCACATCTCTGTTACCAAATTGTCGGCTTCCGATGATTACACTCCACCAAAATGTGGTGCATAGTTAGTGTACACTGGCAGTGCTCACACTGAATATAGGAGGATCTTTCTTAAAGGCGCTCTGTCATGGATGGTTGACCTAATTAATGACCTAACAAAATATTATCTGCAAATATATACATTTGATTTGTCACTAAAAGTACTTTATTTAACCATCTACATAATTACCATAACTCACTTTATTACTGAAATTTTGTAAAACTAATGGAATTATGTCAACAGTCCATAATTCGGAGAAAAATAACGGCTATTTGGAGAGCAGAGATGTGACATATTATTTTGAGTCACGTGACGGGCATCCCCCGAATAACCGCAGTGTCAAAACGATTTACCAAGCTCGTGTAACGAGAACGCTTTACCATCCTCTGCGACGTTGGGTAAACAGAAACAGAAAAAGAAAAAGAAATGAAAATAAGTTATTAAAAATTAATAAAAACGTACTGAATGATAATAAGCTTATACATTAATTTATTTTAGTAACAGAAGCATGTTGGGGTGGATGGGGTGGTGTTTTATCGGGGTTGGGGGGGGGGGGTGTCTATAAAAATGCACGATTAATGTGCATGCACACACGCACAAACGGCAGGTTGAACTTGCCCTGCACGTAGAACTGAATTCATCTGGGTTAAATAATAATTAAGCCAACCTTTGGATGGCAAAACATGTGACAGTAGGCCCCTATACTGTTTTGTTTTGTTGTTTATTTGTTTGTTTGCTTGTTTTGTTTTGTTTTGTTTTTGATTTTGTTTTTTGGGGTGTTTTTTACGCTGTACATTAAACCGAATGACCACTTTGCAAATCAGTCAAAATAATTTGCAAACGTTTAACGAAAAATGACTGGCTGGTCGTATGCCACATTTGTGACGCTGGAAAACATGTTTTCCCTGTTTTCGAACCAAGCACTATAGCGTTGTAACCGTCTAGACTCTCTCCCCTGCTAAATTCCATGCACACGCACCTGATAATAATAATAATAAATGGTGAGTTCATGTTCCGACTGTTTATTATTTTATTTCAGCGTATTCGCAGTTAGATTCGTCAGGAAATAATAAAAACAAATTATATTATTTTATTTTATAGCCGGCCCTCATTTGCCAAGTCTCGGCGGTCGTTTATATAAAATTCTAAAATATATTATACAGTTGTCGTATATACAGCCTCATCACTACGAGTCTGTTTTGTCATATTTTTATGTCTTTTAAAATTTACAAGAAGACTTCTAAATTTTAAAAATGAAGCGTGTCATGAAATTCCCTCGATCATAATTCAATTAAAATGTTTTGGATCATACAATATAACTAGGTTTCGTATTCCAAATGAATGTAATTTCCATTTATAATCCATATTTAGAGAAATAAGGCCTACTAAATCCGTGATTGAGCGCCTTTAAAAATAAATGAATTTATTATCCACATAGTTCAAGATATAGAGGGAAATAATATTTCCTTGTATATCTTGAACTACATGTATGTGGATAAGAAATACTAGATATATATCCAGTGTGACACATTTCATGATTTGTGTCATAATGATTTTACGTGCACAATGAATGACATAATTTTGGGAAGCAACATTATAACACAATGCGGCTTCCCCAGTCTTAGCTCTCTGTAATCGCTTACTAAAATGATGTCGTCTCCTTCTAGTTATGTTTTTATATATTATGGATAATGAAGAAATTATTATTTTTCGAAATTTGTGTAATGAGTCATGTATTATGTCACTCTTGCTCAGGCAATACAAGAATCTTGATGCTCGTTTCGTAAAATCCATACGACACAAGCTCGTATAATAATCTCTATGTGTTAAATGTATGTCACGGTGAGAGAACAACGCGAGACCAACTCATTCTTCCTGCACTGCCTAAAGGACCGTCCTGACAGAATGAAGTTTGTTTGTGACCACACTGTTCCATTTATCTTGCCAAGTCGAAAATATATATTGGTTAATGTGTAGTCAAACCTTGTCATACCGCCCTTTGGTATACCGCCATGCCTGCTTATCACCTAAAAAAAATTGAGCACAGATCATCTGTATTACATAAATTTACATAAATTTATCCCGTTCAGGGTTTCTGCCAGAGGGTAAAATGGGTATGGTGCTAGATATACCCAAATTTGTTTGCAGATTTGTTTTTTAGGCAAAAAATCGAAAAAGTCGTGTTTACTTATGGGCATTTGTGGCCAGCTGTCCAGTATTTATGTCCATTATTTCCAATAACAGTGGCTTCCTGACCAGAATTAAAAAAAAGAAAAGAACTACGATTCATATCCCAATATATTGTGATTTTCGTTGTTGGTAAAACGATCAAATTTATTATCAAAATAGCTGTCACAATCAGCTATCGATCCCTGAAAATGACCGCGGCGTGCCGCCATTGTTGTCAAGCGAAAATACTTGCCGAAAACCAAGCCATTTTACAGTGAAAAATCTAATTTTAAAGACACAGGAAGCTAAGTTGTCTTTTGTTTCCTGTTACTAAATCGTTTCCGGTGAGTGTCGTGTGCAAAACAGCAGGAAATATGAATTGGGGAATGCACTGTATACAGTGTACAGTATGTCGACTGGCGTGACGTTGGACGAGATATCTTGCCTGCAGTACTCAGAAGGTTAAATGTCATCTCCTGTACTTAGTCCACTTAAGAACGCCCCTATAATTAGCATTAATTAGAAGTTTAATTAGCATGGTTGAGTACATCAACGAAACTGATGCCAAAATATTCTTTAGGGTACCCTGACTAAGGATCAGTGATTCTTAAGTGTCAACCCCTGTACCGAATCCACTTAAGAACAGGTCAAAGGTCAAAATCCACCCAATTTCAGGTTTAATTAGCACGATCGAGTACATCAATGAAACTAACTTAAAAGTTTCTCTGTTCATGTACTAATTAAACTCCACCATTCTTAAGTGTCATCTCTTGTACTTAGTCCACTTAAGAACGCCCCTAATTAGCACTAATTAGAAGTTTAATTAGCATGGTTAAGTACATCAATGAAACTGATGCCAAAATATTATTTAGGGTACCCTGACTAAGGATCAGTGATTCTTAAGTGTCAACCTCTGTACCGAATCCACTTAAGAACAGGTCAAAGGTCAAAAGCCACACGATATACTTTCGATTCCGCGCCAAAACCAGGGCTGCGTACTTGTACAGATTGGCCGTGTTGTGTACGGTTAAAATGCCGACTTGTACGGCGTATGGATTTTACGACCGATTGTACAGGTACCACCACTGAAAAAATATGGGGGTTTTTAATATAGAAAAAATGTATTTTAATGTGCAAATTTTGGTTAAATAAAGCTTTCGTTCACATACTTTCTCAATCTTGTACTTTTCTCATTGTCATTGCTTACACATCTGGTTTTTTGGTGGGTTTTTTTTTCGTTTTTTTTTTCTTATAATAAATTCTCCATCGATGTCATTTGTCGATCACGTGGCATGAGTGAATGAGATCACGGAAGTGTCGTAATTGTCATCTGGTGGTTACAGTTTATTGTTATCAGTGTATTTCTTTGATTTGTCAGTGTTGAGATTTAATAAACACGATTAATCAGCAATGTTTGCTCGTATAGCCGATTGTTAGAAAACAAACAAGGCCACATTGTTATACGTGCACACAATTTTATACTGACACCATTTCTATCAATATGTATGAGGCCTGTTCTGGAGGTTTTTTTAGCCGATTTTCGGTTTGAAATTAAATTTAAGGTAAACGAAGTCGTCTAACGCACAGCGATAAATGGTACTATAAATTTTTTCATTAGTATTATTTTAAAATATATTTTTAGGTTTATTCAATGATGCACTAAACATTAATTCCGCGAACATGGCTAATTTCTTTTAGCGTGAAAATTACACCCCTCAAAAATAAATGATTTTACAGTGTGCACGCTTTGTGCCAATTGTGGGCTGTATACATCGTTTGAGATTGCTCACTGTGTGCGCTGTCAAAATCAAGATTTACAATGGCTGAGAGTCAGAAACGAAATCATCATGCCCATGATGCTGTGAACATTGAATCCGATAGTGAAGACGATCAGGGATTATAAGTATATAGATAAATTTTCATTTTCCATGAAAAACGATCTTTACGATATTAGGTGACTAATGGAAATACCTCAAGCTTTAATCATTTTCGTAGTACAAAGGATCAGCATAACATTTATATGTTTTGCATCATATTGAACAAAGCAAAGTAGCAGCATCATTTACTTTACTGAAGTCACTTGATGCATGTAAAAATGTATATTTTAATAATAGTCTGCCAGCACAAACTTGCAAGTTATTATTAATTAAAGGAGCTCAATCACGGATTTAGTGGGCCTTGTTTCTCTAAATATGCATTATGAATGAAACTTACATTCATTTGGAATACCAAACCTAGTTATTGTATGATCCAAAACATTTTAATTGAACTACGATCGAGGGAATTTCATGATACGCTTCATTTTTAAAATTTGGAACTCTTCTTATGATGAGACATAAAAAATACGGAAAAACAGACTCGTAGTGATGAGGCTATATATATACGACAACCGTATAATGTATTTTTGTATTTCATATAAACGAGACTTGGCAAATGAGGGCCGGCTATATATACATGGCAAATAATAAAAAAGATATTATTTCATGACGAAAATAACCACGAATATGCTGAAATAAAATAATAAACAGTCGGAACATGAACTCACTATTTATTATTATTATTATTATTATTAGGCGTGTGTGCAAATTATTTTGACTGGTTCACAAAGTGGTATTTCGGTTTTAATGTATAGCGTAAAAAACCAGTGTACTGTTGCATATTTTGTTGTCCAAAGGTTGGCTAATTATTACTTAACCCAGCTGAATCCAGTTCTACGTGCAGAGACAAGTTCAGCCTGCAAGTTCAGCCTGCCGTTTGTGCATGTGTGCACACATGTTAATCTTGCATTTTTATAGCCAAAACTCCTGCAGATAAAACGCCACCCCTCCACCCCAAAAAGGTAGTAGCAGGCTAATAATAATAATAATTAATAGTAGTAGTAATAGTAGTAATAGGAATAATAATTGTTGTTGTTACAGAAACATTACATAAATTTAGAGGGGGACCCGGGAGTGGTGTCAGCTTTACTAGTAGCCTATAAAAAAAAATTATTTTGAGTTTTATTGCCCCTTGAAATTTTGAGTATTTGAAATGTGACTAAATACAGCAAAATAACCTTTTAGTCATAGTTATTTGTGGTAAAATTAACTTTTTTACAAAATTTACATAAGCAGCCACAAAATTGCAATCAGTGAAAAATTATTAAGTTCAAGCCCTGTTGTTAGTTTGTGTACTGTCTGTAGTTAGTTTCTCTTTCAGTTAATCTACCTCAGCAGCTGATTTTATTTATTTATTTATTTATTCATCATCATCATCATCATCATCATCATCATCATTAATTAATTAATTAATTAATTTATTTATTTATTTATTTATTATTATAAATTTTTTGTTAGTACTGTAGGGACAATATGACACTATTCATATATATCTATGGAAAACATACACAAAAGGGTCCGCTAAATTCATATACTCCCCCACCCCGTTCCCTGTTCAGAAAATGCACTGTTCGTACAGTACTTAGTATGTATACCTCCTGTTCCAGATGGTTTGGTAATATGGATCAATCAAATACATGTACTTATTTACCGCCTATATACATTTTTGCTGTGAATATAGACGGCCTTCGTATATATAGCCACATCGTATATAAACACCATCTAGTTCAGCGTATTCTTTAAAAATGTAACAATTCTTATCCCAAGTCAGCTGTTATGGCGCATTTTGCATAATAATGAATTTGACAAGGTGAAAATTAAGGTGTTCATGATCCAGATGTTTAGAGTTTTTCGTGTACGACTAACGATAAATTTACCTATATATGCAAAGGCCTAACTAGTCGGGATTGTCTATGTTTAACATGCTTCTGTTACTAAAATAAATTAATGTATAAGCTTATTATCATTCAGTACATGTTTTTATTATTTTTTAATAACTTATTTTCTTTTTCTTTTTATTCTATTTACCCTACATCGCAGAGGACGGTCAAACGTTCTCGTTACACGAGCTTGGTAAATCGTTTTGACACTGCGGTTATTCGGGGAATGCCCGTCACGTGACTGAAAATAATACGTCACACCTCTGCTCTCCAAATAGCCGTTATTTTTCTCCGTACCCATAATTCAATTATTTTTATAAAATATCAATAATAAGTGTGATATGGTGGTTATGTAGATGGTTCAATAAAGTACTTTTAGGTACAAATCAAATGTATATATTGTCATATAATACCTTGTTGGGTCAATAATTAGGTCAACCATCTGTGAGAGAGCGCGTTTAACCTTGACCTTAAATACGAACTGCATTCAAATTAAAGTGCCAAGAACAATTTCCTTCTTTATATATATATATATATATTTGTTTGTTTTGGGGTTTTTTGGGGGTTTTTTAGGTGTGGGGGGGTGGGGGGTGGGGGGGGTGAGAAAACAGAATGTTTATAATAATCTTCATTATTAATAAAAAATATGATTAATATCTAAAATATCAGATGGCATAAATAGTACAAAAAAAGGTTCTATTTAGAATTGAGTTAAAATTAATTCTATACTTTTTTTAAAAATTATGAACTTAGTTGAGATATCTCACCAGCAGTACTCAGAAGATTCATATTACTATTTTCATTGAATAAAAATGGATACATTTCATGTTAGAATGAATGCATGAAACAGTTACAAAAAGATATGGTTTAAATAATGCATATGTATATCAATAAATAATTAATAAGTTTTGTAATTTTAAGGTTTTTTATTCCCTCCTCTGTGGTTTTGAGAGAATGTTGTCAATAAATCCCAGTAAAAACAATCTGAAAGTCATTTTTATTTTTATTTCCATGGTGCTGGGAAACCCAGGTTCAAAAACCTTGCAGAAGTTATCCTGGGTATGCTCACCATCCCCCATTCAAACTCTCAGTGTGAAAGGGTTTTCTCTGCTGTGAGACTAAACAAAACATGGAATCGCTCCAGTCTAGGATCAGACACCCTCCAATCACTACTGATTGTGAAGTCAAAAGGAGGGAAAGGCAGAAACCACGGAGTACTCGAATGAAAAACTGAAAGAACTAAAATAAGCATACTATCAGTCCCAGAAAAAGTAGTACTGTTTTACCAGTAGCATTTCTTGTGATTAACACCTCTAGTTTGTAATCAGTCTGCACACTGAAGTTTATTGAGAGATGATGCCACTTTTGTTTCTAGTTCAAGTTAAACATTCTGAGTTAGAATTTGTTATGATGGGTGACTGTGAGCTACTGAGAGATGATGCCATTTTTATTTCTAGTTCTGAGTTAAACATGCTGAGTTAGCATTTGTTATGATGGGTGACTGTGAGCTACTATAAGCTACAACCCTTTAAGTTTCAGTTTAGTTGATGTCTGCTAGTCAGGAGACAATATAGTGTTGTCAAATGTTGTATTGGTTAGAGTGATTAATATAATCTATCCTTCACAGACTAATTGAGTGTATTAATTTATTAGCCCTCAGATTTTAGAAACTTAGTACTGGATACTAGTATTGCATTTTTAAAGGTTTCTGTTGGTAAATAAATCCTGAAATATGACTGGTCAATTGCCGTCACATAATCATCGCTTAATTTTAGTGGGAAATCAGGTGATAGCATCACTTCAGCTTTGACTTTGTACAGAACGTATTACAGATTGTACAGAAAATTTTATTCAATAATTACAGGAATACAGAATTTTTGGGCAAAATACAGGAAAATAGCAACTATCTTACAGTAAAAATTTACACAGGGTAAGCAGCACTGCAAAACACATGAAATAAAAAAGGGATTTCTCCAAAATGATGGCATGAATAAAGAATGTTAGTATATGGTTATACTAAATGCAATTGAACTCCATGACTAGGTCAAAATGAAAAGTGTGTCCATAAATCTAAATAAAGTTATTGATGTGATAAAAATTCAACTGAAGGTTCATTATTCTGATTAGTCACCAGACAGAAAGAAAATTATTGATCAAAACAGAACTTGAGTTCCAGTCTGGTTCCATTTCATTGCCTGCCTAAACAACTTTCACCTTCCTTAAGCTTCATCCTCAGAAAGGACTGCCTCATCATCAGATGATACTGTCATATCTTCTTCTTGAATACTCTCATCATCATCGATCTCATTTTCATCTGGAATGAGGGTTTCTGGCAGTTGTGTTCCTTCATGCCATATCGGTTGATAATATCCGTCGTCAAAATTCCAACAATTTGATGCAGTTGGATGTTGTTGGATATGAGTGAGATCGGCATTTACCCACATTTGTGCAACAAAGGATGCACGTTTTATTTGCATGTTTAGCTCTGCCTCACATGGTGGAATGGCACTAGCATTTATGCCATTCAGCTTCTCGGATGGATTTTTTGTTGTTGACTTTGGTCCATAACCCTTTTCAAATAGCTTGTATCGAAAGGCATTGAGTGTTGTCTTGCTTGTATCCTTTGCTCCATAGATGCAAGTGGTAAATGTTTGCAGGGTATTTTGTGTGGTATGACAGTTCTGCTTCAATCGCCATATCTTCAAATGCTTTTTGTACCTCTGTCTTCTTTTCCAGCTTAGCAAAAGGTCTCAACTTTCCCTTGCGAACAAATGATCCAGTGTGAATGCATGGAATCCTGGTAGTGCTGCACATATCTGATGGCCAAGTAACTGGTAAATAGCGGTTATATTGATATATCTGCGGTTATTTTTGGCAGCTGTTCCAACATCCATCCACAGTGGTAACTCAAACTTTCTGCAGTGATACAACATGATAACTGCTATATCAGTATCTGACACACGGATGACTATGTCTCCTTTTACCCCAGTCTTGCATGAAAGCATATCTTGGTATCCGCCTCCTCGTGGTTATTTCTATGGTCCTTGACCACATCACACTTGAGAACTCCATCTACAACTTTGAAATGATAGCATTCCCAGGGAATATCAAGGTAGAGCTGGTGGCTTCCAATTATCTGTGCATATTGCTGGTCTTGCCACTCTCTTGCCAGGAACTGTGGCAGTTGAGTTTTGAATGATCTTGATTGCAAGGCATCATTAATGACCTTTGGTCTCCTTTGTTCAGGTCGTGCTATCAAAAACTCCTTGTTATCTGCTCGTCTTCTGCCTCACTCGATATCTTTCAAAAATGGTTGTGGGTAGTTGCCAAAGACTAGGTGAACTTGAATGATAGACAATGCCATTGTTTGAATCAAAATGCTTCTTGCAAGTCCTCCGTAAGTTAGGTGACAATAGACAGTGAGGTCTTTTCCGTCTTTCACCTTTGATTCCAATAAATGGAATAGAGCACTTTTTTTCTGTTTTTGCCATTGTTCCATCTGTGCTGCACATTGATAATTGTACAGGTGTGAGAGGATATTCAAATATGAATGGCAAGTCCAGATTCCATTTGGTTGCTAGTAACACAAGGTGACTGATAAGATCTCTTTAAGTTCAGCTATCCTGTTGTCTTTAGCTCTTTGATTCTTCACACAATCATTTATAAAGGTATTTAGCTGGTCTTTTGTTATCTTCTCTTCAAATCTGTTGGGATAACTAATGCAGGACTAGGAATTCTATGTGGCATGACTGTTTCGCCATGTTGTTCACTATTTATAAATTCCTTTAGTTGATCTTTTCCTTCATATGTCTTCATGAATGCCATGAAGTGGAGTATTTTAAAGGCAAGTGCTAAGACTGGATGAAGCCTTTTGCAATGATTGAAATGTTTTCCAGCTAGGATACCATTCAATGATCCTGGGGCTAGAACATCAGTATCAGTTAGTATGTCAGGTCCTGAGTTGGAAATTATCTTTGAAAAAGGCCATTTCAATGTGAAAGGCACCTGGCATGATAAAAACATTATCAAATTTGGGCTTCTCTGTGGCTTGAATTTGCATCGCATGTTTTGCTGCATTCAAATCATAGGTGACTATTCCAAACTTCTGCCCACATTCTTTGGCACATCTTTGGGTGGTGATGAGTGTCTCTTGCACTACATCAAGACTAGTGATTGGTAGTCTCAAGTTGGTCATGTAACAGACCTCCGGTTTTGACAGTTTATCTTCATAGGAATTGGCATTGTAACTGACCCACATTGGAACCGTAGCCACTTCTAGCGCATAGTTCATCATCGACATGAAGTCTAGGTTTCTAGCTGTTACACTGACATCAGGGAAAGTGAAGACATCCGTGTTTTCATAATTAAAAACTGACATTTTTGGTTTCTTACAATAGGGTTCTAAAGTCATCTCTTGATGGTCAAGTGATCTTTTTCTCTTAAGCACCTGTTTCAATGACGTCTTGGCCTTGGAAACTTCAACTGACATGGTTTGTTCAAGTTCATCTGATAAAGGATTCCCATCGTATCATGCAGTGTATCAGCACCAGATAATGTATTCGTCAACTCATCAAAGTTATCAAATGCAACACCCATTGGCTTATCTTTGACAATTCCTTCAGGACATGCCAGTTGCCTTTCTTGAAGTTGCTCTGCTGTTTCTGTTTCGAGTTCCTCTAAGCAGTTGTAATTTATACTATGTCCAAAATGATTAAGCATCAGAACAACTTTTTTGCTGCCTGTTATAGATTTCATAGCAACACCCAGTGCTATTTGTTTTGCTGGCTTGACCTGACCTCTCCTGGCAATGAAGAGAGCATCGTCAAAGGAAGACTTAACGCGGTGCATGACTTGATCGGTACACTTTCTGGGATCGTGCCCACTACACAAAATGGTAAAGAATGTGTTCAGCAAAGCAGGGGTGACGCGTCCCCATCCTTCAGGTCAGTCAAAGTAGGATTCTCAGGCAAATCCTTCTTTGGTACAGAAAGTAGTTGCTTGCAAAGTAGCAGAGCTGCCTTAGTAACAATTTGCTCATCATCATAGGCATAATAAAATGCAATGCGTATCGCGTCATCGCAAGTTTCAGAATTGAATATAATTATACCTAATTTCTTTCCCAGCGGAGTTTGAAACTTTATTTTCTTTCCAAATTTTATAACCAAGTTACGTGTTAGGCTTTGAGCACTTGTTAGGGGTGTTTCATTAAAAAAGGTTCTAAAGTCCAAATACCTCACATAAACTGATGTAAGAAGTTCTGGTCTTTTGTTAATAATGATGAACTGTTCAACATAGAGGTGAATATTATCAGTGGTTGATTTTGATTGCAGTTTAGGATTGTCAATGTCACATTTGGTTTGAACTCTCTTTGCTGACATTAAATAAGCACTTTTGCAAGAGTGATGGTATTTTGCTTCCTTGGCTACTAGATCGATACCACTGACTTTTGACAAAATTGTAGTGTCACCCAAAGTTTAGAGCCGCTTTCTGGATGCTTTAACTGGCCTCAAGAGTCTCACATCACAAGCAGCAGCGACTTCGTGCACACCTTTTTTTGCATTTTTTGTGTTTCCACAAAACAAACATTGTGATGGGATATTCCAGAATTTTAGGGTTTTTCATCTGATAATGCAGAACGTAAGTGCAGTGTCCTAGCGTTAGAGTCAGTATCATAAACAGCTCAGCTGAGTTTTCGATTGGATGTTACTGCCGTGAAGTTCTTATAGCAGCTAACATGATACCTGTTGTTTTCCCCAAGAATTTATGGTAGACCTTGAACTACACTGCAGTAGACAGAGTACTTTTGGCATCAGTTTTGTTAATGTACTCAACCATGCTAATTAAACTTCTAATTAGCGCTAAATAGGAACGTTCTTAAGTGGACTAAGTACGGGAGTTGACATTTAAGAATTGTGGATTTTATTTAGTACATCAACAAAGAAAGTTTCATCGTGTTAATTAAACCTGAAATTGGGTGGATTTTTACCTTTGACTCATTCTTAAATGGATTCGGTACAGGAGTTGACACTTAAGAATCACTGATCCTTAGAAAGGGTACCCTAAAGAATATTTTGGCATCAGTTTCGTTGATGTACTCGACCATGCTAATTAAACTTCTAATTAGTGCTAATTAGGGGCGTTCTTAAGTGGAGATGATGCTTAAGAATGGTGGATCTTAATTAGTACATCAACAGAGAATATTTTGGTGTAGGTTTGATTTTTGTACTCAACCATGCTAATTAAACTTAAAATTTGGGGAATTTTGAGGGGCGGCCTCTCGGATTGGTACAGGAGATGACACTTAAGAATGGCCGTTTGGGGGTCCCACAGCCCACACCTACATATTCCAGGCCTCAAACCTTTTTTTATAATATTATTAAATAGTCCGATCCTCTCTTCTTTCTCTTATTTATTTTTGGCCTGTCCTTCTAAAATGCTCAAAATTATATAAATATTCGGCCGAGCAGTCAATTCATTTTATTTTTGGACTTGTAATTATTATTTTTTTTTTTATCCTACTCATTTCTTTTACTAATTGCTACATGTAATTTCAAAATTCTGTCCATTTTCAAACACCCCCCACCCCCATCCCAAGTTAGGCCACCGATCTTATCGGAGGTCGGACTCGGGATGGGCGTGTTCGGGGCCCTGGTGGTATACGAACACGTTAAACTAGTTATCTATCTATCTATTTTCTTTTTGACCGCCCGATCTAATCTAGTGACCAAATTTAATGAGTAGAATTTTCTTTATTAATTATATTAATTAGAGATGTGCATCAAAATTTTAAAGGCCCACTTTTGGATGTAAATTTCAAAATTGTCCCCTTAATTATTTTTTTTCTGTCCCAGAGCAAGTCACTGGCTATCCAGAGACAGGCCCCGGGACGGACATGCTCGAAACTCTAGTGGTATATGAGCATGTAAAAATTATTCGCACTCGCACTCAAACCTTTTGTACTCGCAATGCTAATTAAACCTCTCTGGGCTCCCGGACTAAATTATGTGTTAATTTTTTAATTTTATTTGTTATACCAACAAGAGGCCCATAGGCCTAAACGATCACCTGAGTAAATTGTTGACCCCACCTACCGCACATTTCTCAGGGGGAAGTGTGTGTGTGTGTGTGTGTGTGTGTGTGTGTGTGTGTATCAGATTTCCTGATTTTGTTCCTCCATGGGTCAAGGAAGCATCCCACCAAATGCAATACTTATACTTCACCCCTCCTCAGGCACAAACAGGCAGGATTCTAGGCCAAGGTCAAACGGTAACCTTGTTTTGTCATGCTCGTAGTCCCGGATCTTGATTTCCTCAGCTCCTGTCACATTTAGTGCAGGAACCGATACGCATGCCATTGATACCGAATCTGCTCAGCCAGAGACTGATGTAAACAGCATGGCATCCAAATCCAAAGTTCTTCTGGCTTTACACGTGGAGGTTGTCGTGTTTCCAAGGTTTTTCGCAGCGGGTTGCTGAGTTCGTCTCATCGAAGTGCCAGTCTACTGAGAGGATCTACCAGTGGCACTGGAGCGCTTTGATTCATTGAGCAGGTGAGAGGAACGTGGATCCCTTTTCGCCTACTGTCAATGACCTAGCAGACTATTTTCTGGCTCTTGTCCAGGAAAGGAAGCTGAAGGTTC
This sequence comes from Gigantopelta aegis, assembly GCF_016097555.1. NCBI lineage: Eukaryota > Metazoa > Mollusca > Gastropoda > Neomphalida > Peltospiridae > Gigantopelta > Gigantopelta aegis. Next base: position 58,132 of record NW_024536441.1, on the reverse strand, counting down.
AGATAGCAAGAAGTCACCGTTCATCCATTTTCACTACTCTTAGGCAGTGTGGACGTCCAGATTTCTCTATGAATCTGGTGTTGCATGACTTTCTGAAGTTATTGCAAAGCACAGTTGAGAGGCCTTCCATTTTGCCAAAGTGGAATGTTTTTCTGGTTCTACATGCACTCAAAGGCAATCCCTACGAGCCTTTGTAATTTGCTAGTCTCTGTCCGGTCCGGTCTTTGAAGTACTATTTTTAGGCATTACAAATAATGCTTTGTCGAGATGGATTGCTACAATGTACCATCAAACTAGTTTATGAGAAGGCAGGTGATCATGTTCTTCGGAACTTCTCCTTAAAGGTAGACTAAACTCCAACAAGAGCCTTATGTGTTGGAAAGATGCATACCCGGACCACCAACACATTCTGACACTTTAACAAATGAAAAACGCGTAATTTTAGAGTTAATAAAAAAACCTGATTATTCCTGCTAACTGGGGGCAGCCAATTTGTTTTGTTTTTGTGACGTCCGATGGTATAGCTTGGGGCGAAGTGACGTCAGCTCCGTCCAACTTCTTTATTATGCACAGAGTAAACAAATGCTCTAATTTACAAGGCGCTTCACTTTCATCAACCTGACTTGTAAAACAACATAAATGACTTGATAGTATAATAAACTATTTAACTAAATATATTTAATTTGCATCAATATAATGAAATGGAGTTATAGTATTTTTTTTTTTCAAAAAATCAAAAGAAAAAATGTATATTATTAGGCCTATTGGTAGGATACATTCGAGCAAAAACGACCACTCACGATACCCAAGTGATAATTTTCTTTTCTTTGGGACTACGTAATTGGTCAGTTTTGTGATTTTAGATGGGAAAGTCTACTTAATCAAGGGTTTTACAGAATTACAGTAATAAAGCAGGAAGGCTGATAAGTCCATTACGATTTGAGGTTATCACACAATACTCTGTGATCTTAATAAAAGAGGCACGTCTTTTTAGTGTGTCTAGACACAGTGTCTGGGGACCATCTAAATATATACCTGCCAATCAAGAACCACAGGTACAGGCCACGGAAAGAAAAGACCAAGTAACCAAGAAAACATTCTGATTATTATTTCAGTATGTGGGTTAATTTATATACAAAACATAATATAGTTATTTCAACACTTTGACAATGGTGGTTTATTTTGTATTGAAAAATAAACCACATATACACGTTGCTGTGTTACTGGGATGGATATTATTACAGATACTTGCGATGCATCCGCAAAAATCAGGTATGTTTTATTTCTTCAGTTCGAAGACTAATTCCTGACGTGACACATTAGGTATTATGTAACCACCAGCTCACCAGAGGGCGTATTCACTGGGATGGTACAAAATGGCCGCACCCATTATATATAATAGCCGTCACATTTAACCGTTTTATTAATTAACTATATGATTATACTTGTTGATATTAAGCAATAATGTGCGTTATGTATCGTTGAATATGCATACCAGGCCAAATGCCTTGCTTTAGCATTCCTTTCAGGCCTCATGAGATTTGGGCGATTTCTGCTTCCCTTAATTTCCATGATTCATTGGAGATCTTCAAGGTCATGAGTTGCAAAGATTTGGAAAGGTTGACACATACTCGACCGGTTCTACTTCTGAGATATGGCAGTTGGTCCAGATGGTACCCGACGGATTCAAACAGTCATTGTGGAGCAGCAAATTGTGTCAGTGCGCAGGGCCATGAGATTGGGGAAACCACTATTCCAGTCGGTCACTGGCGCAAGTCATTCCAGGAGATAGTTATCCACCCAGTGAGATGTTTTTCCTCATCTTGTTTGGGTTTTGGATTTTAGTGTCATTTGGGGTCATAGTCAATTGATATTAAAAGCCACTTTTGATTTTTATACTCTGTATGATGTGGTTTCATTTCAGTGTATCATTACTTGAAATGAACACTACTGGTTGAATGGGGAAGTCCTCCTTTTTTCTTATCTCCTCACATTAATGTTGAATTCACATGCTCCGTTATCATATACTGGTTATGCTAGCACAGTAAATTGAATAACACTATTGGAAAATTTGTTTCGAATTTTCATTATTATTCATACTTACCTAGCACAACAAAGGTAAGGTCCCAAACACCCCGAGGTAGGTCTTCCTTCATTCAGTCATTCCGGTCTGCCCCTGCACAGGTGTACTATATACATGTACATGTACATCCATCTGGCAAAGGGAAGATAATTCTGCAGTGGAGGTTATGACTCAGGTTTGTATAGCTTATCTGTTATGCTAGCACTAGGTAAGTATGAATAATAATGCAAGTTACAAAGTTTCTAAATAAATTCCTTGCTTGACCCATGGAGGGTGCCTGATGGGTGGGGCCCAAATCTTCTCTTGTTCCATAAATGACATGGATAAGTAAATTGTGAATTTGGTCATTTTAATATCCCCCCCACCCCTGGGGGGAAATGAGGTTAAAAGTAAGCCAATTAAACAACAAAAATCTTACTTACTTCTGAAAATAATATAATTGAATAGTCTTCATTTATGTAAAAGTTATTAAATGATATAATAGTTGTGATTTTCATTAATGGATTTGTTTACTCACAAACAAGACTTTATGGAATGATTTGTTTATATTATAATATATGTACTTGCAGACCAATCGTCAATCACTTCTCTGACCTTGAACACACAGTCTGCAAGTGTTACAGTTGATGAGCTGACTGCTATGACTCTGAGATGTGACGTTACCAGTAATCCAGGATCTGACATCAAACTGTTGAACAACTCACAGACTCTGCGTGAAGTGACAAACTCTAAACAGGCTGAGTACACGTGGAACGAGGCTAGATGTCTGGATACAAGGCACTACAGGTGTGAAGCGGGAAACAACATCAAGTCAGTTGTCAACAAAAGTGTGCAGCTTGTTGTTAGATGTGAGTTAAACAGAAAATGAGCTAGTTCAAGTCTAAATGTAGGGGTGAAATTAAAAAAAAACAATTCTGTTTGATATACATATCTCTTTCATTAATTATCTTGTCAGTGCCAGTATATGCCATGTGTTAGTCAAACAACTGCCTTTTCTAATTCTCATAGTCAGTTAATTAATTTATCAATTTATAAGTAGTTGGAGAATAGAGGGGAAATAAAATGCCAGTCGGTCCCACATTATGTAATCAACGCCCTCACCCCAATCCCATATGAAAACAAAAAAAAACAAAAAAAATTTTTTAATATATAATTATGTATATTATATAAACTAGCACAATAAATATTTGCCTAATACAGTGTTTCATGGTAATGATATTTGTATATTATTTTTATATTGAACCATAAATGCAGTACAGCAGTGACTAAGAAAAAAAAAATTATTACCTCTGTTTAAAACAGTGTGTACATTTGACAGGAAAAACGAAAAAGAATACAAATTGTTGGTTTTAATTAACTCCAATAGATGTATATATACAGTATGAGTATTCAGTACTGTATCCAGAAATAAAATTTTAGTGACACACTTGACACATTTGACAATGTGAGTGAATTATTTGGAGCACTTCAGTCTTCTGACTAAACAATTAGTAATGTGGTCACTGGTGAATTTGACCTCTAGTGGCTTTACCTCTACCTGTAGGTGATAGCCAGATGTGGTCATTGGGTTTAACGTGAAATGCATAAACAATGATTTAAAATATGAAGGCAGTCTAAAAACAGCCTGCCTAAAGAAGTTTTTTAAGGATATATATATATATATATAAACTTCAGTCAAACCGAAGTTAAGCTGTCACAAAAGTTTGAGTTTCAGGGAGTTTGAGTGTTCGAAATTCGTACAGCAGACCTCAAAGTGAAACTGCATTGCAGTATTTCCACATCGTTGATATCGGATGTTAGCACATTTGTTCTGTGTATATGATAAAAACTAAGTAAATATTAACAGTAAACGGATAAATCCGATCACATTTGACATATCTATGTACTTTTATTGTATTAATTGACGTAAAGTAAAAAATGCAAAAACTGAAAGCACGTACTGACATATAACCGGAAGTAAGCGATAAATTAAAGTTGCATATTTTTCAAATGTCAAAACAAGGCAAAACCGTAACGTTGTAATAAATTAAAATACTGAATGTCGATTAGCACTAAGTACGTTTGTTTACCAAATAAAAATACACAATATAAATAGCAAAATTATTGTAAATCACAAAAATCATTTTAAAAACCCTCACTAACACAGCGAGACATAACATGACAAATCAAAACGCTGTATGCCAAATAACTAGAGCTGGGCGGTATACCGTATATACCGTTCGGTATCGGTATTGTGTCAATACCGGTTTACCGTACCGAGCAAATTTCAAAATACCGAAATTTCGGTATTTTAAAATATTTCCCGGAAAGCACTAATAATATATCTGACGAACGCAAAATGGGTTGGTATAAATCAGACGAGAGCCTTGTGTATAGAATTTAATTGTATTTAGATGAAATTAGCGGGTGAGCCTTAACACAGGCGTGCATTTTAAGCAGAGTATACCGAAAATAAAGCTCGATATCGGTAACTCGTGTCATTTTAGAATACCGTACCGATACCGAGGTAAATCACCCCAAAAAGACCCTGGACTCGATTTTCACCTCAACAGTGACAATGACCGGCCAGCTCTACAAATAGCACTAGGTTATGTACTTTTTTGCACTCGTTAAGAGAAAAAACAAACAGCGTTAATTGCTATTACAACAGTTCTTTGAAGATTACAAGACTATCCGTACTTTGTGTAATGAGGCCCGCTGCCGTGTACAAACTCCGACAACCCAATGCAGGCATGTAGGATCATTTCGTTCCGCATTGTCGGCGATCTATTATTCTGTTGTGTTACCGCGTGTATCATCGATAGCCGAGACCAGTCGGGACACTCACGCTTGGCTTAGGTGACAATTCTGTTTAAAGTATTACCGGTACAGTTTAAAGGCTCAGTCACTCCACAAACTTCGAGTTTTGGAAGTGCAATATCCCTTTTTTTTTTTATGGTGGGACCACAAAATTACTTTGAGAGATAGAGTTTTTCGAATGTTCGAAGTTTGAGTGTTCGAAGTCTGTTATTACTAGTTTGTATAGCAGTTCGGCCGGGACCGCCGTTTCACTTCAAGAGATCGACGTTTACAAAAGATCGAAGTTTGAGTTATCGAAGGTCGACTGTATATATATTTACAGTCAAACCTGTCTTAAGCTGTCACACAAGGTAGTAGATAAAAGTGGCCGCTTAAGACAGGTGGCTGCTGAGTACAGGTTGCCACATATATATTCTTTAAAACATTTGTTGTTGTTTCTGGTTTACCATCTGTACTGCTAGTAAACGGATGTGTGCTTCACAGTTGACTATAAATCAACCTTTGACATGTCATCTCGTTCAGAAATAATGCAAATGGAATGTATTAAATTAACCATTTGTTTTCTTTTTGCATTTAAGTACAGTGGAAACTGGTAAAACCGGACCCCGATTATCCCGGATTCCTGTCTACATCGGCCATATTGTTTGGTCCCGAATTTACATGTATATAGCCTGTGCTTTAAAATCCTTTCAAAACCGAATCCTGTGTACTACGGATACCGGATCGATTTTCCTCCCCAAAAGCTTAATTTCTTTGTTAAATAACCTTGACAAACCGTAATAACAACAAACTCAGCTCACCACCTGGCCGGAAATAGCGTGACCCTATTTCTCCTGTTGCTTTCGGCTAATTAGACCTTGATTGGTGTTATTTGTATCAGTCGGTGTTGTCCGACTCTGTCGCACCTCAGAAGCTTAATCGCATTTTAGATCTTCACTAAGTGCACAACCTCACAACGCACCCTGGACTCGTTTTTCATTAAACAGTGACGATGACACTGAAGCTATCATGCATACATGTATCTTTGCTTTAAAAATAAATTTGCATTAAAATGTTTGTTTTTTGTGTGTTTTTTATAGATAGATATATACTGAACAAAAAAAGAAACTTCCGATTTGTACATATAGTATTTGTTGTGTTAAAGAATTCATTGTGTAATGAAATTATATAGGTAGTATTAGCCTTGAGCTGTATTATCAGGATTCATGACTTTTATCGATTATTTTTGCACTGTTAATCGTCGACAACTTGTAATTCAATTTGCACATGCATGCATGATTCGACATATCCCGTGTAGTATTCGGTCAATTTGTTTTACTTGTCTTACTGACATTGTTGTCGGGTGAACGAAAAGGCTTCAAAATTTGTAAAAAACATTAACGTTTTTTACATTGTAGCATTTTTAGTATGCCAAGAATACCCAATAATTTACGCGAACGGGCGATTGGCATGCTTGATGCTGGCATGTCGACAGAAGATGTTGCAAGGCATGTTGGGAGTTCTAGTCAAGCGATACGAAATCTTCGCGTAAGATTTCGAACGACAGGAAGCACCAACGACTTGCCACGTCGTGGACGTCCGCGTGTTACAACGCATGGTCAAGACCGCTATATCATGAACACGCATTTGCGCAATCGATTCCAAACTGCCACTGCTACTGCTGCTAACACACCTGGGCTTCATAATAACCGAATCAGTGGGCAAACTGTTCGTAATCGTCTGCGGGAGAACGGTTTACATGCACAACGTCCTTACGTCGGATGCGTTTTATCGCAACGTCATCGTCTAAATCGTCTTAATTGGGCACGTGTACACACTCGTTGGATACGGCGACGCTGGAATACCGTTCTTTTTTCGGATGAATCCAGATTTTCTTTACAAGTGGTGATGGCAGGGTGTGCGTCTACCGCGATGACATTCTCGCTCATCACGTCATTCCTCTATTCCATAACAACGCCAACATCTCGATTTTTCAGCATGATAATGCCACCTCTCATACAGCTAGAGACACTGTAAAATTTCTTAGGACAAATAACATTGATTTCATTGATGACTGGCCCGCTAAAAGTCCTGATCTCAACCCCATCGAGCATGTCTGGGATAGTCTGGACAGACGATTGAGGCGCCGTCCCAACCCACCCGCTAACGTCAACGAACTTCGTCAAGTGCTCATTCAGGAATGGAACAATATTCCACAGGCAGAAATCAACACTTTAGTCAATTCTATGCGCCTGCGATGCACTGCAGTGGTCAATTCAAGAGGTGGTCATACCCGTTATTAAGTGGGTGGGGTTCTTTTTTAACCCCTCCCACACTTGGTCAAAATTTCTCCCAGTTTCTGTTAACCTATGGCCATGATTTTTGCACCAAACGATGCATCATGGAACACTCTTTAATTGGCAATTGGATGCATTCCATAGTCAAACTTTCTTAAGGCCAAAAAAAATAATTGTTTGTTTCCGGTCACCCGACCGACCCTAAATTTTGCCACTGACCCTGAACTATTTTTTTTCTGCTGGGGTGGGGTGGAGTGGGGTGAAGCGCACAGAGAAGTTGTGGTCGCGGATCGACAAAGCAGATGACAGAAGTACTCAAGTAGGATAACTCTTACACGTCAGTGTGTGTGTTGAATGGAGGTTGAGGGGTATGTGGGGGGGGGGGGGGGGGGGCAGCAGCGATGGTTTTTATACACCCCCACCCCACTTTTTGGCACCTTCTTACGCCGTGCCCTGGACCCAATCACTGGCGTTGTTAGAGACTGGACCCAGACAAGACATGCCTGGACGTTGAATTGATATGAGCATAACTAATTTGTTCGAAATTGGAATCATTAACACGTGCTCTTATTAGGTACCACGGTAATTGGTGACACACGAGATTGCATGACAGTACGGTAACGTGTGTGGCGATTAAACGGCTTTTATTACAAACTGCTAAATACTGTAGGGCTATAGAGGAAAATATATCGTATTATCGTAACTCCAGTCATCTCATACATTGTAGGTTTATTTTCCAAAAACAGCAACGCATGCAAAGGTGAAGGTCATTTGAAGAAGACTTGGTACAATTTTCGTTGTTGGCTACTGCTTAGGCCTAGTACCCAGAATTTGTTAATATACACGGGTGTAGCCTGTAGGAAGACACCAAAAAGTGGGGTGGGTGGGCACACACACGTATAAAATTAATAAACCATCGATGCTGCTACAAAGTACCCCCTTCCCCGCTTCCTACGCCAGTGATGTATTGTATAGGCCTATCAACTGCTGAGCATGGGTAATAATTAAATAAACGGAATATTCAAGAATAACCACAGACATTAAACAGTTCACTTTTATTTCAGTGTTTCAGTCAATTGGGAATAAATTAATTTGGGTGATTTTAGCATGGGTCCGTTCAATAGGCTAATAAACATTAAAACTATAAGTCCGTCCCACAGGGAACGCCTTAGCCCGAGTACTCTGACTGTAAGAGAGCTAGACGGACATTTGAACATAAACACTCTCTCATTATTTATGTCCAAATGTCCGTCTAGCTCTCTTACAGTCAGAGTACTCGGGCTAGGAATGCCTTTTTTATTACTATGAAATTTACTACAAGTTATTCATTTCTAAGCCAATTGATTTGTAAATTGCACACACAATTAGTATTGTTTTGTTATTTCCAATACAAGTTGGACAAATCTGTGAAGTTTTTGTGCAGTCATCTACTGACTGGATAAATCTGTGAACTTTTTGACCGACTTGGACAAATTTGTGCAGTCATCCTCTGACAAAACTGGACAAAGCTGTGAAGTTTCTGTGCAGTCATTTACTGACTTTTATTGGTGAAAGGAATAGTTTGAACTTTTTTTGTTTTCCTGTCTTTTAAAAATGGCATGTGAAACTTAAAACTGACATTGACAGTGAGATTGTTTTTATTTCTCTCTGGCTGCAAAGAGTAAACTAAGATTTTTCATCTTAAGACCGAGTTTTTCTCTGGCAAACACATTTAAGATAGGGTAACCTTTCTTTGAACTAAAAAAAAAAAAAAAAAAAAAAAATCCTAGCCTACCTACCCTACTTTTTTGGGCCATGTTACCTAAAACAAACTTCTTTTTTTTGTGGCCTAATTGATACATACCGTATATCTTCGCCTGTAAGTCGATCTCGACTATAAGTCGAGTCCCTAATTTCAAGTCCTGAAAACATATTTTTTTTATTGACCCATTTATAAGTCGACCCATGAAAAACAACTTATATATATTGAAGTATTTCTTATTTTCAGCACATGAGAACAATAATGTACAATATTTGAACAAAAGAAAATTATTTTACAAACTTCGGTTTTCACGTTTTGTACATAGCAATATTCCAATCAAACTACATAGCATCAAAATGAAATATTCCTTTAGTTGATAGTGAAAGCTGTTTGACTGTTACCGTATGGCACTGTACAGCATGGTTTTGTGCACAAACCACAATTTTATTTATCAACACTGACAACAGATCACTACGATAAAACTGAAAGTATCATCAGTTAATCACATGTTTTGCCGCCATATTAATATATGTAAGGAGGATAACTCTGGAAAGTACACTGGTTTTTGTACCAAATGATGTGTGTCCCTCTTGCTCTAATGAACTGCAGAGACCAGTCTAAGCTAATTTAATTTAACATGTGAGTGAGATCACACGCCTTTTCGCATAACCAAAACCGGTCTAATGCAAAAAAAAACCGAGGTTATAAAAAATAAATTTGTCAAATTAACATATTTGAGTATAAATACAGGACATAATTAAAAAATAAAACTTGTAAAATAATCCCCAAAACGGTAATATTTTTGAGTGAAATTTTTTGACTCTGTTATAAGTCGACCCCCCAAGTTATAAAATAATTTTTTAGTAAAAAAAATTTGACTTATAGGCGAAGATATACGGTAGTAGAGATGTCGGGACTGAATGGGTACTAGTATTCCTGAAGGTGTGAAGACTGGTTATTTGCTGCACCTTATCGCTGTTTTTAAAATATTCATTTTATCTATTAGTAAAACTTTACTGTGGCCGCTTAATACAGATATTTTAGCGATTTGGGATCCGATTTATGTGGTCGCTGGCCACGTTAGACAGGTGACCGCTTATTACAGGTGCATTTACATTATAAATCATTAGGGAGGGAAAAAAGTGGCTGCTTAAGGCAGGTGACCATTGAGTACAGGTGGCCGCTAGGACAGGTTTGACTGTATATATATATATACACAAATGTATATAGGCAGACCAGTTTTGTCTGACAAAGGTAACTTATTTTGGTGGGCCTCCTTAAAAATATGTTGACTAAATTTTTTTGTATTTTAAAGATATATATATATATTCATTTGATATTTTCCATTTATGTTGTCTTCTTCTGCATGTGGAAATTATTCTTATACACAATATTCACTTAGTTATTCTCTTGGCTTGCCATTCTGAGGACCTGGTTTACTTTATTCATTGAACTTTCTTGAATATTTTGCTCATTCCTTATCGTTTTTATTGTCTTTTATATTTGACAACCCTCGTGATACACTAAAGTATTTAGTGTGTGATAAATTATTGTGAATGGGTACTTTAATTAACACAACAATTTTATTTTTGTTGCTTTTCCGTGCCCAGGTTCACTGGCTCTTTTTATTTTTAAAATGGCCTTTCCAATTACACCGGCCTCGTGTCCTAGGGTAGGTAGGATTTGCAATGCCAAGCTGGCTAAAGAAGACGATCATGAGTTATGTTTAACATGTCATCTGTGTTCGTGCAAGATGCCAGGTGTACTTTGTTTTGTGCTCAGTGGATCGCAGCAAAGTGGGACACGCTTGAGTTTCACTTACAAAAGGAACGGGTCAAGCGGGCGGTGCGTTCGCATAAATCACTTTCGGAGAAGAGAGACACGTCTGTCTCCACACCCCCATGAGTACCAATGCCGGCATTCGATGATTGCACTCGGGTCCTGGAATCAGTGATGCGGACACAGTCCAGCTTACCGGTTCTTACAATTCTGGTATGGGATACCCTCATGACCCAGGGTTTTCCCATCTAATCTACCCATTTGGAGGCATGGGCTGGTAACCCAACCATTTTTGCACTTCCTGGTTACCCGTGGCAACCCTTGCTCATCCTTGTACATTGCCACCTTCTAGACAGGAGATGAGAGCAACACCGTACATGCTCAGCAGATACTGAAGGGTTTAGTCTTTCACCAATCTCCACTCCTTGTAAAATAAGACATGAATACAATTCAGGTTCGGAAATTGATCACACATCTTTGGCTCATCCTTGTACATTGCCACCTCCTAGACAGGAGATGAGAGCAACACCTTACATGCTCAGCAGATACTGAAGGGTTTAGTCTTTCACCAATCTCCACTCCTTGTAAAATAAGACATGAATACAATTCAGGTTCGGAAATTGATCACACATCTTTGGCTCATCCTTGTACATTGCCACCTCCTAGACAGGAGATGAGAGCAACACCTTACATGCTCAGCAGATACTGAAGGGTTTAGTCTTTCACCAATCTCCACTCCTTGTAAAATAAGACATGAATACAATTCAGGTTCGGAAATTGATCACACATCTTTGGTCTCTGTTCAGTCAGAATTGTTATTCCGGACATAACAAAAACAAAAGAAAATGACCTCCCCCAGTTAGCAGTAATAATAACATTTTTTTTATTAACTCTAAAATGATGCATTTCTCATTTCTTAAAGTGTCAGTATGTGTTGGTGGTCCGGGTATGCATCTTTCCAACACATAAGGCTCATGTTTGAGTTTACTGTCCCTTTAATAGAACACAGAGGAAACACTGTACACCATAACATAGCCCGGAGAGATCACTGGACACACAACAGAACCAGGAGAGATCACTGAACACACAATAGAACCAGGAGAGATCACTGAACACACAGCAGAACATGGAGAGATCACTGAACACACAGCAGAACATGGAGAGATCACTGAACACACAGCAGAACATGGAGAGATCACTGAACACTCAATAGAACACAGGGAGAACACTGTACACATCATAATCTGGAGAGATCATTGAACACACAACAGAACCTGGAGAGATCACTGGACACACAGTAGAACCAGGAGAGATCACTGAACACACAGCAGAACATGGAGAGATCACTGAACACTCAATAGAACACAGGGAGAACACTGTACACATCATAATCTGGAGAGATCATTGAACACACAGCAGAACATGGAGAGATCACTGAACACACAACAGAACATGGAGATATAAGTGGACACACAACAGAAGTTGGAGAGATCACTGAACACACAACATAACCTGGAGAGATCACTGAACACTCAATAGAACAAGGAGAAAACACTGTACACATCATAATCTGGAGAGATCATTGAACACACAGCAGAACATGGAGAGATCACTGAACACACAGCAGAACATGGAGAGATCACTGAACACACAGCAGAACATGGAGATATAAGTGGACACACAACAGAAGTTGGAGAGATCACTGAACACACAACATAACCTGGAGAGATCACTGAACACTCAATAGAACACGGAGAAAACACTGTACACATCATAATCTGGAGAGATCATTGAACACACAACAGAACCTGGAGAGATCACGGGACACTCAATAGAACCTGGAGAGAACCCTGCATACTCAACAGGCCCTGGACATTGTATAGTGTTCACTGCTTCTGGATTTGATATTCAGTGCACACCCTCATTGGAAATCATACCTACTCGAGCTCTTCAACCATGTGGTTGTTTTCAGAGAAAGTGATGATTGCTCTCCCTCCCACCCCACCCTGGGGGCTGCGATCAACAAACTTGGCCACTTGGTCAAGCATGATGGGAATGCGGTCATTGTCACCCTTATATACAGTGACAATAGGCATTGATCCCAGATAAGCAGAGACGGCTAACCCAAGGTAGCACAGGGGGGACCAAAGCAAGGTAACAGGCAGGGGCAACTTGGGGAGGATGGGGGGGGGGGGGGGGACCAAAGGGGGCGGTCCCTTCTAAACCAGCAACAGCGCCAGTGGAGACTAGACATATGATTACTATGGTAGCACCAGCTAGTCCACCGGCGTCTCCACTGGTTGTTGTTCTGGCAGCTGACACACTGTGGGAATCCAAGAAGGGGAAAGTTTCAGAAAAGGACCCGCTGACTCACAAGACCACTCCTTGTACGATCATGTGTGACAAGCTGCCGGGGAGACACTGGCACTAGCTGTGTTCTGGGGGATTTCACAAGGAATCTTTGTGGCGACCAACACTATCAGGTCAAGGGAGATACCAAGTTCAAGCAGTGGCTGAAACCCGCATGTTTTATCTGTCAGCAGAGTGGAACGGGCTGTATTGACAAGCGATCCTGAAACCAGACATGGACAGTGCAGGTATGCATCACTTTTTCAAGCTGCTCCTACGTGAGAATTACAGAGGGATTGTTCCGGGTTGTTATGTCAACTTGGTTGACTTCTTCCCAAAGTACAAGATCAATCAGCCCATCACAACGCCATGAGTTCTGCCGTCAACCTCTCCAAGAACCTTTGCCTCCAAGTAAGGGCTTAGTTGGACTTTAAACTTTTTGGCCACAGTTCACAGCAGAGTGGAACGGGCTGTATTGACAAGCGATCCTGAAACCAGACATGGACAGTGCAGGTATGCATCACTTTTTCAAGCTGCTCCTACGTGAGAATTACAGAGGGATTGTTCCGGGTTGTTATGTCAACTTGGTTGACTTCTTCCCAAAGTACAAGATCAATCAGCCCATCACAACGCCATGAGTTCTGCCGTCAACCTCTCCAAGAACCTTTGCCTCCAAGTAAGGGCTTAGTTGGACTTTAAACTTTTTGGCCACAGTTCAAACTTTTATGTTTATTGTTTTTTATAAATAGTCCGACACACTTTATTTTGACAGCCTGTCAAAATTGCTCAAATCACCTTAAAACCTTTTCGGCAGAGTATTCAAATTTCACTTTGGGATTTAAGTTTTTATTCCAGACATGATAAAATGTGTCAGCTATCTTCTTTTTGGCTTTAGGTCTTTGACCTAAAATTCTAAATTGTTTATTCCACATTCTGCCCACCTCGATACCTACCCCTCCCCTCCTGTCCCAGACTGAGGCTAAGCCTGTGATGGGCATGCTTGAAACCTTTGTGGTATACAAGCATGTTAAAACAGTTCAGATTCAGACTCATTGGAAATGTAAACCCGATATCCTTTGAATGAGTTCCAACTGAACTCAGTATATCCCAAACCAATGTCACGCTAAACATAGTTTGTTCCTCAAGATTTTTTCTGATGCACTAGCTGATAAACCAGGTATTCTTGAAACTAGTGAAGTACACCCAAAGGCAGCAGATCCAGGAACTTTTATCTGCAATGGACTCCCATAGTGCAAAGAAGACAGAACGTATCATACATGACCTCAGCTTCATTTATCGGGAACAAATACTTGATTCCAAAAAAAAAAAAATTTGTACAGACAAGTCATCTGATTCTGATGCACCATCATCAAGCAATGAACATGGAGCACTACCACGAGATAAGGTCACACACAATCCCACATCAGGGGCGGGTTTTTTTTTTTTTTTTAATTTTATATATTTATATATTATCATTTTTTTTATTTTTTTTATTAATTTATTTATTTTTTTTATTTATTTATTTGTTTTATTTTATTTTTATTTTTATTTTTTTATTATTATTATTTTATTTTTTTGGGGGGGGGGGGGGGCAGTGCTTCGAATTTGGTTTATCTATGTATTTTCAAAGAAGTCTTTTATTTTTATATTGCACAAAAACAGGTTAATTATAATTCCTATAGTACAAACAATTGTAAATAATAATTTTTGTAAAAAATTGTATAAAGCATACAATTGTACAGTAATGATTCGAGGCCCCCAACCTTTACATTGCTCTTGTTTCTGGGACAATAAATTTAAAAAAAAACACAACAAAAAACAAACAAAAAAAAAGTTTTATCTTGATATACTGTTGGTCGTAAATGATGCATTTAATTCAATAATAAATAATTGTTGTAACTACCACTATTTATACAAATAACTAAAACACTTAATCTGCTGTAAATATCGCAAACATACAAATAAATTGTAAATTTGTTCACGTTTCATTGCCATTAAAACAAATTCGACATCTTAACTACAAATGAAAAAAACCAGTTCATTATCTTGGCTTTTTAAAAATGTATTTTGATGCATACAAGTCCTTCTGGTTCTCACGCGACATAATGTAGATGTCAGATTAAAGTTAAATGATTTTCAAAGTAGGATACAAACTCATTTGTGTCAAAACAAATCAAAAAGCATTTTCAATTTGGTTGAGAAAAAAAATTTCTTGCAGATTTCCAATACCAATGATTAAATCTGAAATGTTGCAAATAACTAGCATTACATGCATTCTACACAAAGCAGATTTATGACTGTACTGTAAGATTTCTTTGTGGAATAGTTGTAAAACTTATTACCATAAGTGTTCCAGCTGTAAAACTCGCCATACGTTGGTACAGGCAGTCAACTTAATTTGGCTATTGAATCTTTAGTGTGACAGGGCCCTAAACTATAAACCATGGTGTTTTGTAATTTGTTTAAAGAAATAATATATTTCAGGTTCACCAAGACTAGATCATCGAGTTCCATTCCAGAAACGGTTTGCAGTAGCAGTAGGTGGTGATGTAACTCTGAAGATATCAGTGATTGCCAATCCAACACCCACATTCACCTGGTACAAACTGACTGATGGAAAAAACAGTAGTCTTGGGTCTGGTGGGTCATCTACAACTGACGTATCTGCTGTTGGGAAACTGACACTGACAAATGTTCAGCAGGGAGATATTGGGACCTACCAGGTTGTTGTGTCAAATGGAACTAGAAACACGGATCTTGTGGTGAACCTGACACTTGATGTAGCAGGTATGAGTAGATGTGTATGTGCTAGTTGTAGAGCATCATTAGATTGATTGTAAAGCTAGATACTGACATTGAATGTTACTGCCATTCCATAATGTATGTCTGGTTCTGTATTCATAAAAATTCCTAACTTAAATATACTTGAACCCTAAATATCGTACTGAACTAGTCATTCTTAAGTTGGTATCAGACCTGTCAACCTTCCCGGATTCCATGGGAGTCTCTCGGTATTTGATCAATCCTCCCAAGAAAAAAATCCTCCCGGTAAATAAAATTTTGGTAAACATAAAAAATTTTTTTTTATCTACTTTCGCTAAAATAACATACGAGAAGTAACTCCACTTTTTTTTTCATTCAGAACTCTTCGGCTAATTTCGGTTTCCAACAATGCAACAAACTGGTTAACGTTTGCTGAAGTGAGAATTGTGGGATATATTGTTAAAAAAGCACTTAGTATTCATAAAATGTCTTAAAGGCACTCAGTTACGCATGGTTGACCCAACAAAGTATTGTCTGAAAATACATACATTTGATAAGTACTTTTAGGTCGATGGTCCATAATTCAGAGAAAAATAATGGCTATTTGGAGAGCAGAGATGTGACATATTATTTTTGAGTCATGTGATGGGCATCCCCCGAATAACTACAGTGTCAAAACGATTTACTAAGCTCATGTAACGAGAACACTTGACCGTCCTCTGCGATAAAACAAGCAAAAAACTATGAAAATAAGTTATTAAAAAAAAATTAAAACATGTACTGAATGATAATAAGCTTATACATTAATTTATTTTAGTAACAGAAGCATGTTAAACGTCGACAATCCCGACTAATTAGTCATTCGCATCTGTAGGTAAATTTATCGTTAGTCATACATGAAAAAAATCTAATCATCTGGATCACGAACACCTTTATTTTCCACCTTGTCAAATTCATTATGATGCAAAATATGCCATAATAAACAGCTGACTTAGGATAGAATTATTACATTTTTAAAGAATACTCTGAACTAGACAGTGTTTATATACGATGTGGATATATATACGATGGCTGTGTTTTTAGTCTCCTCTACCGAGGACTGGCTATATACACAGCAAAAATGTATATAGGCAGTAAAAAAGTATTTAATTGATTCATATTACCAAACCATCTGGAACAGCACATGGTCTGAACAGGGGAGGGGGGGAGGGATTGCAGTGTTCTCGCTGGGTGAAAATTAAAGGAGGGCGGCCCTTCAAAAAAACCCCACCAATAAACGAAAAGCAAAAAAAAAAAAAAAAGTGGGGGGGGGGGGGGGGGGAGTAGATTGGTTATCATATTGTTGTGTGTTGGTAGACTTTGAGAAAAGACATACTCCTTATTTTGCCTACAAAAAAGTGCAAAGGGGTTTATAAAAAAAACTCGTCTTTTAATTGAACCGAAGATGATATCGGTCTGACATTCACGGGCTGTTCCGGTTTTGCTGGACCGATCAAAGTTTTAATATTATTTTTAATAAAGATTTCAGGATATACGAGAAACAATAAAGATGTTTGTAAAGTGATCTCCTAATGTCAGATACAATTTTGTTATTTCCATCGTCATCGAATGAATCGATCGCTGTGATAAAATATTATCGCCAGCTGATAAAAAGTAGTTTCGTTTTTGTAAAGGCGGTGTATATATTATTTGGCACTCAAGATAAATGATTTTAATGATAAACACTACCACTTCCGTTGTTTTTATAAGCGTTCATATCACCTCAAAATGAAGTTTACAATATTTTATAAAGAACTGCTGAATAAACAGAATAACAGAAAGTAAAAATCATCAGTTTCAACCAATTATATCTGCAACTGAGGACAAAATATCAAACGATAGTTAGTGGAAACAAAAGACAGAATGACCGTTCTGATCACGTGACAAATTTGGTGCCAAATAAGAGGGGTTTTTTCAATCGGAGATTGCCGAATCCGTAAAAAAATAAAATGTTTTCATTGCTTACATAAAATATAACTTTTATTGTGTCTATCAAACATACAAATGGATACAGATATTGGACAAAATAGAGGCTGTTTAAAATACTGTTAAATTACGTTACGGTAACTGTCGTAAATGTTTCGTCAATTGCTTTTTCGTACACAATGCAGCTTGTTTCCTTTGATGTCCAGTGTGCAGACTGATCGTTGTTTTTTGTGTGGGAAAAAAGTGCATTTGGAAATAGCGGAGATAGGTGTTGGAAAATAAAGAGGGGCGCTCAAAAATAAAGGAGGGCGGGGAACGTGAAAGGAGGGCGGCAAAATGGAATAGCGGGGAGGGGCGCCCCGCTTAAATGGAGCAGCGAGAACACTGGATTGTATATGAATCTAGTGGACCCTTTTGTGTACATTTTCCAAAGACATTGCCCCTGCAGTACTCAAAAAAAAAAAAATAATAATAATAATAATAATCAAATAAAAAAAGAGACATAATAATGATAATAATAAATAAATGAAATTTTACAAATTATCAGCTGCTGAGGTAGATTATCTGACAGAGAAACTAACTACGGACAGTACACAAATTAACAATTAACAGCACTTGAACTTAATAATTTTTCACCAATTGCAATTTTGAGGCTGCTTACGTAAATATTTTAAAAAGTGAATTTTTCCGCAAATAAATATGACTAAAAGGTTATTTTCCTGTATGTAGTCATATTTCAAATGTGCAAAATTGGAAGGGGCAATAAAACTCGATTTTTTTTATATATGTATATATATATATATATATACCAGTAACGCTGAGACAACTCCCAGGACCCCCTCTAAATTTATGTAATGTTTCTGTAAAACTGCCCCCACCCACCCCACAGCGATGTGATTTTACCAACATAATAATAATAATATTTTTTTTGGGGGTGGAGGGGGTGGGTTTTTATAAAAAAAAATTGTACTGGGTGCAACACATGGGGCTGCTTGCCCTGCATGTAGAACTGGACTCAACTGGGTTAAGTTATAATTAAGCCACCCTTGACAGCAAAACATGCAACAGTACACTGTTTTTTTTTACACTTTACATTAAACTGAATGATCACTTTGCGAATCAGTCAAAATAATTTTCAAATGTTTAGTGAAAAACAACTGGCAATGCTGGAAAACATGTTACCCGCCCCTGCTAAATTCCATGCACACGCGCTTGCATTGGTGCTGTGTACGGTAGCTCCGTAAAAGAAACCCCAAAAGACACAAATTCCTTTTTTTTTAAATCATAATGATAAGATAAAAAATTGTGAGTTCCAACTGTTTATTATTTTATTTCAGCTTATTCGCTGTTATTTTGTCATGAAATGATATTTTAAAAATTACTTGCCATGTATATAGTCGGCCCTCTTATGCCAAGTCTCTTTACACGACGATAGTCGTTCATATAAAATTCAAGGTTACATTACAGGGCTGTTGTATATATAGCCTCATCACTACGAGTTGGTTTTGCTGTACGTTTTATGACTTTTCACAAAAAGAGTTCCAAATTTTAAAAATATTAAAAAAGTATATATAAAAATATATGTTTCCACTGAAACCACCTTAAAATTCTAAATTACACAAAAATATTTAAAATATTCGATGCTTCGTCAGTCTAAAAACCAACATCCTCAGGAGAATAAACAAAGTGCTGGGCATATAACCAGTAAGGTATAAAATAGAGAATGTCAGCTTGGAAGTTAAAAACACAAAGCTAGGTAACAAAGCAGGAGCTGACGAATAGCATAACAATAAAATTAAAGAACAAAGGAGTATAAAAAAGTCTTAGTTGTTAAAGCCAGTAGGCATGCTCTACAACAGCTTGTTCTGAATGTGCATGTAAAGCCCTATGACCTGACCTGACCTAAAGCCAAGTAGGGTTGTACTCATTGAGGCCATTGGGGTGAACAGTATTCAGTTTATGTATCGAAATGGATTCTGCAAGGTCTAACTTATGCCCCCTTCACATACACAGATTTTTCTTACGAGTCCTTACGGATCGCACAAATTCACAGATCCTTACGATTTGGCCACTTTTACAACCGATTTAAGAGTTATTACGAGCTATTTACGGTTTATTACGGATTATTACGAGTTATTACGATGTATTTACGGCAAAATTCCACGATTTGTTACGAGTTGTCACGGATAACTACGAGCAACTTACGGGCATTTTACGAGCTTGTTACGAGTATATTACGGAATGTTACTATTCATCGAAGCTTTTACGTGTTAGTTACGACCTGTTTACGTGTTGTTACGAATAGTTACGAGTTAGTTACGAGTATTTACGAGTCCTTACAATTTTTTGCCAAAAAATATATAAATCCTGCAAATCTCAACAACTGACATCCAGAGAGACAATATGGCATATGAGAGAAACAGATTGCAGTTATATCAACAATTTCTACAATTGCTCCTTCAACTTGACCCAGAGGGAAGAGGACGAGGCCCAGCAGCTACCAGATATTCCTCGACCGAGGCGGAGGAGGCGTCCAGCTCGCAGAAGGGTTTGACTTCTTGATAACAACTGAAAATGAAGTGTTCGATTTTGCAGCTTTTATACCTTTCCCCAAATCGTAAACAATACGTAAGAATACGTAAAGTATACGTATCTATTCGTAAAGTACTCGTACCTACACATAAAGTGCTCGTAATAACTCGTAACAATCCGTAAAGCCATCGTAACACGACCCGAATGAAATCGTAAAGAACACGTAAGCACTCGTAATAATCCGTAAATAATCTGTAAATAAATCGTAAACTAACCGTAACAAATCGTACAAAAAATTGTTACGAGTCATTTACGGATACTTGCGAGCAGTTTACGGATGGTTACGTGTTGTTGCGAGCGGTTTATGATACTTACGGATTGTTACGAGTTATTTACGGAAAAATCAATCCGTGGACAATCGTAAGAAGATTTTTGACATGTCAAAAAAATTGCCTCTCCTTTCACGGATCCTTAAGAGTGTCTGCGAGTTGTTGCGAGTTGTGACGAGTTATTTACGGATATCGGCGAGTTATTTACGGATGCTTACGATTGACTACGAGTTGGCGATCCGTAAGGACGCATAAGAAAAATCTGTGTATGTGAAGGGGGTATTAGCTTGGTCTCTGTTAACTTGCTGTAAAAAGAACACAACTGTAATCATGGTGTTGTAAATTGAAGTGAGGGGCCACATGGGGAGCTTTATCTTTTTTTATTATATTTAATGTTATGTCTGTGACCAGAAAGTCGTTTACTGAGTGTTTGAATGGTCTGTCCAACATACTGTAATTGGCAAAGTTTGCAAGTAAGGCAGTGTTACTGCCATTTACAGCAATATCAGGTGCTATAAATGACTGCAATAAAACAACGCAAGACAATCACTGTTGTCTGTGTGTCAGTCACTTGTATAAAAAGGCAATGATGCAACTGAGTGATTGGTGACTTGTTGGCTGTCATGTTCGTGAAGATGTGTAAGCATCTTGAGAAATGTCAAAGACTGAAATGCCACTAAACATAATGGGCCGAATGTACAAAGCCTGTTTTAGACTTCCATACATGCAACTGCATACATTTACTATTACAGTTTGTACATACATTTACTATTACAGTTTGTACATACATTTACTATGCTTAAAGGAAGAGTAAACTCAAACATGAGCGTTACATGTTGGAAAGATGCATACCCGGACCACCAACACATACTGACACTTTAACAAATGAAAAACGTGTAATTTTAGAGTTATTAAAAAAACATGATTATTCCTGCTAACTGGGGGCAGCGCCACTTTCTTTTGTTTTCGAGGCGTCTGGTACTCTAGCTGGGGGCAAAGTGATGTCAGCTCCAACCAAGTCCTGTATGAACAGTGTAAACAAAAGCAGTAATTTACGATACGGTGCTTCTCTTTGATCAACCTAACTTGGAAAACAACATAAATAACGTGATAATATAATAAACTATTTACGGTAACTAAATCTATTTCAAGTTGCATTAAAGGAACTAAATGAGGTTATAGTATTTTTCTCTGTAAATAATCCAAAGGAAAAATGTACACTATTAGGCCTATAGGTATGCTACGTTGGAGCAAAATGACAACCCACGATACCCAAGTGATAATTTTCTTTTCTTTGGGACCACGTAATTGGTCAGTTCTGTGATTTTAGATGGGGAAGTCTACTTAATCAATAGGTTTACTGAACTATTTACAGTAATAAACCATGTCCATTACCATATTAGGGGTGACAGGATATTACACAATACCGATATGTATATTTGTGTATAGACAGAGGTAATTAATTGGCAGGTCTGGTTACCTATCAAATAGACACCTGCCAATCAGGAATAACGGGTAGTATATAGTCTAGGGAGTTACAATGTTCATTTTTTGAAGGTTTCATATTTTTTTTGCTAAAGTTAATAAAATTTTGGTCATATGTTCCTATGAACTAGAAATCCATTGGTAGCATTTTTTCTGACCACTATCATGTCAGCCATCTTGAAATTAAAAATGGCTGTCATTTTCATATAATTTCTTTTTTATCTCCACTCCCATTTAACATAGAAACATATTTTTGGGGTCTATTTAAACATATTATGTTAGTGAATTAAAATATTTTTTTTATTATTCATCTTACATGGCAACCATCTTGAAATACAAAATGGACGTCATTCCATTATATTTTTCATCTATCTTTACTCCCATTAAACACAGAAAAATAATTTTGGTGTCAGTTTACATCTATGAGCTCAGATGATTATTTTGTAAAAAGAAAAATTGTTGTCTGATCTTGGCAGCCATCTTAAAATTAAAAAAAACGGCTACCACTTTAATAAAAAAAAAATTCAAATATCTCAACTCCCGGTTAACATGGAAGCATGATTTTTTGTCCATGTACATTTCTGTATTCCATGCATTGGACGGTTTTCATTTATATAGTCATTGAATCATGAAAACAATCTTGAAATTCAATATGGCCGCCATTTTAATACATTTGTCTTATATCTAAACTCATGGTTAATGGAGAAGCACAATGTTGTTGTCAAGATGTATATTTCAGTGGTCAATGAATACAATTCATTAGATTTATAGTCATCCAATTATGGCAAACATAATTGGATGACTAAAAAATGGCAGCCATATGGAAATTCAAAATGGCCACCAGTGTAATCATTTGGCAAATACCTTTTCTCCTAATCTACATACAAATGCAACTTTTGTGTTCATTAGTACATTTTCAGGTCAAATAATTATAATATTGCAATACTAATGACAAACTAATGGAATAAAGGAACATACCAACTGTAAATTGTAATTCATAATGGCATATTAGGCATCTACTTCATCTGTAATAGCATGCATATTGCAGCAGTCCTCGTCAGTTTCACGCTTACAACGCTCTGTACATTGAAGGTTGTGTCGCTTACACTAAATTACAGTACATCTATCTGAATACTTACCGACACCACAATTGCATCTAATCAGTCTACCACAGCTTCTGGTGCAGCTTGCACCTCCAACAGCAGTCACATATATACCAACCCCCTTGACCCAACCAAGTTTGCATGGATCATGAATGTCCTGATGTAGCATGGCATCTTGAGTTCAGAAATGTGCTTGGATATATGCTCTTTGAATCTGCTGTTTTTATACCCCAGAGGTAGGTGGGAGTGTTTCCACACTTTGGTTTGGTGATGGTTTCATGAAATATTCATCTTACAGTAGCTGCATCAGTTGTAGAAATGACCCTTATGCTTGGTTCCATGCAGTAATATCTTCACATTTTTCACTGACCTCTTTGTATGGTTCATCACCGATTCCAACCTGACTTTGGTGTTGCTTATATATGGAGCTTTAGTGAATACATTGAATTCTTTTTATTGATGTCCACCATCACCAATTGTCCTGTTGTATCATATTCAGTTACAGCATGAACATCTGGTAATCCGAGTCTATCTCTTGAATCAGTCTTGATACAGTTCATTATACAATGTTTGCAGGTTGACCTGGTTGTGATGTACATATAATTATTTGTGTATCCTAATGGTGATAAAAACCCAACAGTCTGTGTCTTTGATGTAGAAATCCACCTCATTGCCTGGCCCGATTACTTCACGAGTATGCGGAATCATGATCATGTCATTGTCACATCATGGCCTGCAATAGTTTTCAATATCGTAGCACTCAGATAGCTTCGAAAATCTGTAGCCTGGTTAGTGGAAATATCTGATGTCATCTTTCATAAATATTATTGTGTTAAAAAATAAATCTTACACCCATGTAACCATCTAATAGCGAATCAACACATGCAGGAAATGCTTCTGTTCACTGACAATATATATGGCAGATTAGAAGTGAATTTCTGCACCAGACACATACTCAGTTCTTATCCTGAGAAGATCACACACACTGATCCCACTAATTATTGGTACAGACGTAAGTCGCAACCAGATCAACATGCAACTAATTGATGATGAACTGGGTTCAGAAAGAAAATTAACATTACCAGGGTTGCATGTATGTAGTAACTGGATGTCATATAACAAAACAAATTGACGGTATATATGCAAACAAATGTTATTGAATGTATTCGGGAAAGCTCCACTGGCTATATCTGAAGCTCTTAGCCAACTTGGAATTGCTGATGAATCATACAAAGAGGTCAGTACTCCATGGTACTAAGCTCAATGGTCATTTGTACAATTGATGCAGCTATTCTGAGAGGATAGAAGTTCAAGACACCATCACCAAACCAAAGTGTTTAATAAAAGCATACACAAACAGCGTATCTCCAAGCAAGTATCCTAGCTTAGGATTCCGCGCTACATCCAGTGATCTAGACCCATGGTTGGATCAAGGAGGATATATTTGTAAATGTGGTTGAAGGTGCAAGCTGCACCAGAGGCTGTGATAGAACTGATCAGATGGAACTGTGGTATCAGTAAGTGTTCAGGTAGATGAACCTGTAAGGAATACAATCTGCAAGGTACAGAACTCTAAGTGGTGATGGTTTCTGTAATACACATGCCATTACGGACGAAGTAGATGCCTAATCAGGGGTCACAATGGAAAATAATTAATTTTAGTCAATTTTCAGATACATGTATGTTGGGTATTCCTTTAGAAATTATTAAAAGGTGACTAATTTAAACAACATTCTATTAGCCAGATACTAAATGGGTGAGCTAGCTCTGCTAATGTGTCATTGTGAATTACAGTTTATAATTAGTCTGTTCCTCTTATTTCATTAGTTTAAAATCCAGAGTATCAAAGTCATTAGTAATGCAATATTTTAATTATTTCACATAAAATGTATGTGGACTAGGAGGAAAAGTATTTGCCAAATGATAAAATTGGTGGCCATTTTTAAATCTCCATATGGCTGCCATTTTGAATTTTAACGTGGTTCTATGACTGGAGGATGCTTATAAAAATGTCACCCTTTAAGTCATTGATCCTAAACAGACAAAAATAATTGTGCTTCTGCCTTAAACGGAAGTTGCGATATATAAATAATACATTAAAATGGTGGCCATTTTGAATTTCAAGATGGCTGCCACGATTGGATGACTATAAAAATGTTATCAATACATTTATGGCTACATAAATGTACATATAAACAAAAAATATTGTGTTTCTATGTTAATCGATAGTTGAGATATATGGAAAAATATATTAAAATGGTGGCCATTTTGAATTTCAAGATGGATGCTTAGCTCAGACAACAATTTTTGTTTTCACAACTTCATTCACTGGGCTTATAAATGTAAACAAATACCTAAATTGTTGTTGTGGGTCAGCTGTGAGTAAATATATATATAAGAATATTTAATTGGTGGCCATTTTGAATTTCAAAATGGCTGTCATGCCCAAATGACTAAATAAAATGTTATCGAGTTCATTGACCTCAAAAATATAAATAGACACAAGAATTGTATTTCTATGTTAACTGGAAGTCAAAATATATGTAAAATATCCCAAAATTATGGCCATTTTTAATTTCAAGATGACTGCCATGATCAAATGACTGAAAAAAATGCTACCAATGGATTTCTAGTTCTGGATAGTCTTAAGAATAAAAAGAAATACATTTTACTGACTTGAGCCAAAAAAAAGAGCAAATTTATATAACTGCCTGGACTATAGATGCATTTAACAGAATAGATCAATTAACTAAGAAAACACTCCGTGTATCATTTCAGTATGTAGGTCAA
The DNA here is from genome assembly GCF_016097555.1 of Gigantopelta aegis. Taxonomy (NCBI): domain Eukaryota; kingdom Metazoa; phylum Mollusca; class Gastropoda; order Neomphalida; family Peltospiridae; genus Gigantopelta; species Gigantopelta aegis. The sequence continues at coordinate 32,138 of NW_024536441.1, read as the reverse complement.
TGCATGGACAAAACATGGTACAGTTATTTCGATTTGTTGTGTAACCACTGACAATGGTGGTATATTTTGTATTGAAAAATAATATATACTTATTGCTGACTTACAGAGATGGATATTATTACAGAACATATTGCAATGCATGCTTATTTTATCATCCCGCAAAAACAAGGTACATTTGTTTGTCCATTTCTAAGACTCATTCCTGACGTTACGCCTTAATTATTACATAGCCAACGGTTCGCCAGAGGGCATATTCACTGGGATGGTACAAAATGGCTGTGCCCATTATATATAATAGCCGTCACATTTAACCATTTTATTAATTAGCTATAAGATTATACTTGTTGATATTAAGCAATAATGTGCATTATGTATCATTGAATAAGCACACCAGTCCAAAAGCCTTGCTTAAGCATTCCTTTAAATACCTGCGTTTAAAAAAACAGGCTTCATAAATTTGGCCCAATAATTCTTAGTGTGTTGAGAATGTAGTTCATTGCACTTACAAAATATGTAATAAAAATGAGGCAAACTTTAACTGTCATTTAGATATAGGCTAAGTACATACTGAAATATGGATAATGAACAGTTAATCACAGAAATCATCGAGGTAATTATATTTACATATTCAATGCTAAAAAAAGTGATTATTTCAGTAAAACTTTCATATTTTGATTCTTGAAGGTCCCCCGAATATTCCCATCAATGTCACAGCATGGAGCAATGGTCCACACTCAGTCTTAGTGTCTTGGATAGAGGCATTTAATGGAGGATCAAATCAGACGTTCCTTATACAATACCGAGCAGACACAACATCACAGTGGACAAATCTCACTGAAGAGTTTCCAGGGAAAGGTCTTCATACAAACCACACAGCTGTCATATCAAATCTTCAACCTGAGACGAGATATCTGGTGCAGGTTTTGGCTTATAACAAATATGGATACAAAGGATTTACCAAGGAACAGGAAGCTTTGACTTCAGTTGCAGGTAATTTTCATAATGGACAGACTCACAGGTAGCAGTTGTTTTAATCAAGAACATGAAATAATTTATTTACAGATAAAACATCTTGGAAAATTCAACACATTGTATTGTGGTCAAAATAAATTGAAATTGAATTTGTCAAGTTTGCCAGAAAACATATATCCTATGGTTGTTTTGTTTAGCTGGTAAAACAAAGTCAATTTGACAAATACCCATCCCATCCCCTTTTATGCTTCATAATGCAAAATAAATATTAATTTGAATAAATACAAGTGTACATGTATAGTATTACTCTTTTAAAGTATAACTTAACATAATGAGATGTTTTTTAAATTGTGTTTCCTACATTGGGGATGATTATCCAGCAGACACTGCAGGTTCTGTTGGCTCAGGTAAAACTGAGCTAGCTGGCTCAATTGGCAGTTGGGCACAAACTTTAGCGGCACTGATGTCTGTTATATGAATTACTGCAAGGTAAAGGCTTTACTGGTGACAGTTTTTGCTGCTGGAGAAAAATTATTGCCATTTGTTGAAGGGATCATAATCAATATGTTTGTTTTTTAATTTTGTGTTTATTTGTTAAAAAAAGGTTACTGGTTTAAAATTGTTGTAGGCAGGCTTAAAATTGCCATAGGTGAGCATTTTGCCTTTTTTAAAAAGTGGTTTATTATGTTTAATAGCAATCTTAGTCAGGAAAGGCGAGTGATCACTCACCTGGAATGTTTTAGGAGAGCTGAAAATTGATTGTATTATCATAATATATTTAATGAATTTCATTTAAAGATCTTCAGCTTGCCTTGATTTTGCTCATGGCAAACACTAACCAAGCAATGCTTGGATGTAGAACTTGACTATATTCACTAATTAGTAAGACCAAAACTCATTGTCAAGTTCCTAATTTATTGTTAACTTACTATCTATATACAGGTACATGTAGATAGTATAAATTGTAAAAGAAATGTATAAAAATTGCTAACAACTCACCCCCAAACACCACCACCATGTCACCAAAATGGATAATACTACTTTATTTCTAGCCAGATCCTTGAATTGAAAATATTCATTAAATCTATGCTGGCTTGTGTTTAAATGTGTGTTGAGCAATTGTATTCAGTTACTTCCATAACATTTTTACCACTTGATCCCGTTACAAAAAGAGATATTTGCTTTTCCACTCTTGGCAAATTTTGATGAATAAAAAATTAAGTTTATAAATGTTTCTTTTGTTTTGAAGCCAGACATAATTATTATATATATATATTAAAGTGACAGTGTCTGGTTACCATATAATAATATCATGCATAAATATGAAATACAAGTTCAACTGCACTTTTAAAAAATTTGTATGTGTTTGCTATGAACGGAGGACGTCAAAAGTATACACTCGATTCGTCGTCAATTTCAGTTAATAGGTGTGTTTGTGGATTTGAAATTGTAGGGTTCGTCTCAAAAAATTAAATGAGAATTCTTGCGCTGTACAAAGAACGTTCGGTTGAGGATACGTACTGTTAATTCGTTAAAACTGGTTTTGTTCTTGACAACATACATGTACTATCGACAATCGTACCTTCCTATTTAAGAATTAATATTTTATAAAGTGTTAGTAGAACTTTCAAAGTTTAGTTTGTATAACACATTGATCATGTATATATTTTTAATAAAATATACTAAAGTAGAAAATGACCGTTTTCACTTTTTAATTTTATGTGTGGTAAAATCGACAAATTGAAATAAATATTATTTCGTTTGGAAAGGGTAAAGTTTGTTTTGTTTAACGACATCAGTGTTAGAGCATATTGATTTAATAATCATCTGCTTTTGGATGTCAAACGTTTGGTAATTTTGACATAATCTAAGGGAGGAAACGGGCACATGTGCACGGGGGATGGTATTGGGGGTCGAAACCCTTCCCTGACCAAGATAAAAAAAAATTGAAATATATTTTTTGGGCCCATATAAATTGCGCTCAATGCAGTCTATAACCCCCAACCCCGCTGAAATCCTTGCACACGCGCCTTGGAAACATGCTACATTTTTTTATTTTTTTTATTTTAGCAAGGGATCATTTATATGTACCATCCCACAGACAGGATATCACATACCATGGCCTTTTATATACCAGTCATGGTGCACTGGCTGGAACAATCCTGCCGATGGGGATCGATCCTAGACTGACCGCGCATTAAAAAAAAATACCACATTTTTAAGTCTTAATGAATAGAAATAACATATAGCCTTCATAAATGTTACATGTATTGAACATACTGCCCTCTTCCTCTACCCCTAGAGCGTTACGTTATTATTAACACCCCCTTACATGTAACGCATATGTCAACCGCTGGTCACTGTCAAAATTTCAAGGCAAATCCCCCACAGACCCCTGGAAAGGTATTGTACCATATCTCTATGGATATAAATATATTTTGGAGGTATGACACGACCCCTCAATCAAGACAGTTAAATTTGTTCAAAATCATGTGAGAAGCTCAGCGCCTGCGCAAATCGCGTAAATTCCCAGTTCTACTGGTGTCCCACTAATTGAAGAAGTACAAGCTGGCCATTGGGTTTGCAGTTGACCTAAATAATGTAGATAAGCAAGCATTGCGAAACTATAGCGATGTGGTGGGCCTTTTACATTGTATGTACCAAACAGAACTGGTTCATCTATTCTAAATGCTTAAATAATAAAAATATTCCAGACACTGCAGCTTTAAATGACAAAAGAAGTTTGAGATGCAACATAATAATATATCAAAATAAAAAAAGAATGTAATAAATGCAGAACTTCACATACATTGTTTTCGCTTCGTATTTATTTTGTGAGTTTATTTTGTACAAGAACGTATACCACTCAAAATAAACAAGTGTAATAAACGGGAAGCCAACCAACTTATAAGTTCTGTATTTTATTACATACCTTCTTTTATTTTTTAGAAAAACATTTTTAATTTAACGTCATAACTACACTTTCTTAAATCTATAATCATGCAATACACGATCCTTTCATGAATTTAGGCTACTTGACATTAAGAATTGTACTCTGTGGCAATCTTGTGTAATGTTTCAAATACTATGTGACATAATTTGTATATCATATGACATAAGTAACAAAAAGGCAACTTGACTTGAGTTAAAAGGAAAAGGGAATCCCTATTTAAAATTTCCGGTCCAGATTGCACACATACAAATGTATGTGATATAAGAACAAAATATTGCAGTTTGGAATTGTTTTATCCTTATAGTAAGATAAACTGTGTTATGTTAGGTATTGATGTGGAATAAAAAGAACACTGACATTTTGAGATTATATCATTTTAGGCTAATTAACAGACTTTCAAAAGATGAGTGTTATTTGACAATGTACAGTACAGTACTGTATATTTATTTGTGTTTGTTCTGTGGCTCAATATATTGCATTTATGTGCATGACAACCTCTACAAAACAGAGTATACAGATGCATGAGGTATGATGTCATTTTTAATTTGCTTAAAATGTTGTATGGAATTTCAATGTACATTTAGCATTTCGGGCAACTGTTTCTTAAAAATTATATCAACATGTAAGCGGTTTTTATACATATATTACATCAAAAAAAATAAAAATCTGTTAATTGGTTTTTTTATCTTTCATGATGAATTATTAGTTTGGCTACATACATGTAAACATGTATATTAATCGCCTGAAATACTGTCATAAACCGTTTATACATTAATTAAATCTGTCGCTTTTAAAAAATAGAATGAACTCTAAATCATAATTACATATTCAGGATTCCATAAGTATGTTTTAGCCAATGGGGCGTATAACCCAGTGGTAAAGCGCTCACTTGATACGCATTTGGTTTGGGATCAATCCCTGTCAGTGGGCCCAGTGGGTTATTCTCGTCTCAGCCAGCTAGTGCACAACAGCTGGTATATCAAAGGTCGTGGCATGTGCTATCCTGTCTGGGATGGTGCATATAAAAGATTGCTGGTTATTAATGGAAAAATGTAGCAGGTTTCCTCTAAGACTATATGTCAAAATTACCAAATGTTTGACATCCAATAGCAGATGATTAATAAATCAATGTGCTCTAGTGGTGTTGTTAAAGAAAAACAAAACTTTTAGCCAAAATATGTTATTATCACACTCTTATGACCACCGACCACTTTTTTTTTTAGACTTGATCACATATTTAGTCTGTCAACATGGTGCTTTTCTAAATACTAGAAAATAAATTAGTAGTTTTGTTTATGGGCATGTGTTCTGAAGTATGAACTTTATATTTAAAAAACAAAAAACAAAAATTCATAAATATTTGTGGTTGGAAGTTGGCATTATGCAACTTTGATAGGGAACCTCTGTGTTACACCATATCTTAACTAACAAACATTTTTAACCATATATTACTACCCCAGACTTTAGTAGGGATCCAATGATACCAAAATAATTAGTTAATCCTAGAACATTTTGTTGCAAAGTAATGATGCATTATTAGTCCCCTACCTGTCCAACTGAAGGGGGCTGTGGATTTTGTCTCTGTCTGTCCATTCATCTGTCCCACATATAGTTTTCTGGATTTCTTTTTGCATAGCGTTATCATATACTGTTACAGATCAAGTTTAACTTTCATGGCGATTTACCCTTCTTTCACAGAATTATGGTCCTTGAACTTAGGAGATTATAAAACATTTATTGGGCCCGGTAGTCATTAGCAGTAGTCTTAGAATTAATGCTTGTTTTAACTTTTTGTATGGTTTGATTGGTGATTAAAGGACACCGGACACCAAAAGACATGTAGTGTGTAATGGATTAAGTTAGCGTCAAAGACCGCATTACTCTAACGCCCGGCTCGCTGCGAGGCACCGGTCAGCTGCGCGTCTTAGGTTTGGGGTAAAAACAGAAGTGGGCGGGATTATGCATAGATCTGAACGAAAGCGAGGCAATACGTCATCGGTGAGAGTTACCAAGCAATACCGGTACACCTGTTGATTCTTTGGTTGTGCCTTTTAGTCGTCTTTTATTTTATTTTATTTTATTTTTGTCTCCAGGTTTATCGGAAATTTAATTTACAAGATAATTAGTGTTATTATATACTGTCGACGTAATTATATGATGGTTAACAGTGTTTAACTGCAACAGTAACAGCAATGCATCCCAAGAAACGGCTAACATCATGGTTTTGATTTCCAAAAAAACTAAAGTTGTTTTAAAACATGGACGCATTACTGTCGTCGAACTGGCTTTACACCAACTAAATACAGCAGGTTATGGTACATTTACAATGTGAAAATTAAGACAAGTATGTACTTAAGATATACATTAAATAAAGGTATTGCAATTTGTTCACATACGAATACTTAAACTTCACATTTATTTACCTATAATTCCCAAATTAATTTTTACCGACAGCCCATAACGACTCCATACTAACGTCTCTCGATCTAGTTGGTTTGTTAACACCTTCAAAACATGAATTATTACGTTAGTTAACAATGTTTATCGTCAGTTCAGTAAATTGTCATTAAAATTAAAATGCTAACACTTTGGCAGGAACAACATATGTACTCTGGCCAGAAGGAATGATGGTTAATTAGTTTTAAAGCTAATGTCGATTATTAAAGCATAATAAAATTGTACTTTTCAATGCTTTCTTCTGTATGTCATATTAAAAATACTTTACACCAAATAATTGTTTTAATACCTACCCTGGGTTTCTGCCAGAGGGTGCGGAGGGTAAACTTACATGTATGTACTAAAAAATCTCAGAAATTAATGTATGTATATATATATATATATATATATATATATATATATATATAATGTTTTATTTTTTCGATGGATTATAGTAACATAATTGCTGTTTTAAATTTGTAAAAGTGCGTGAAATAAAATGTTCAATAAATTATTTCAAACCTATAACCACCCAATATACTCTTTGAATATATTTAGTTTTTACAGGCCCGTAGGAACGACTTTGGGAGGTGGGGCACTGACGGACCGGATATAAACTCTACATCAGATTTTGGTTACAATGGCAAAAATTAATGTGATAAAAAAATCTTACAAGGGGTGTGTGTGTGGCTTCCTCATCTTCATCGGCAGTTGATTCATCTGAATTTTCATCTAAGACAACATTTCCAGGATTAGGGACAAAGTTTCTGATAAGTGGTTGAAACTGATACGGTTTGATGCCATTAGCACAAGCTGGACACAATTCTTCATGACTCAAATCGCTAAGTTTGTCCATGCTGCTTGGTAGTTTCTTCAGTTTTCCTCTCATCGATGACGTCACGGGTCTAGCTCATCAATTGTCGACAGTTTCTGGCAAACATCGGAGATTGGCGAAAAAAAATCCCAACCAAGACTGGCACGCTTAACTTAGTCAATAAGGGGAGTGCGGTAGTTGCGTGTTGTGCTTTATGACGACAAACAATTCATTACGCCGTATATATGGTTTGGTGTCCGGTCTCCTTTAATATGAATATATATATATATATATATATACAGAACTTTATAGATGTCACTAATTTGGGCACAACAGTGGCTTTTGTCTTTTTGTATGGTTTGATTGGTGATTAATATGTATATATATATATATATACACAGCTTTATAGATGTCACTAATTTGGGCACAACAGTGGCTTTTGTCTTTTTGTATGGTTTGATTGGTGATTAATATGAATATATATATACACAGCTTTATAGATGTCACTAATTTGGGCACAACAGTGGCTTTTGTCTTTTTGTATGGTTTGATTGGTGATTAATATGAATATATATATATATATACACAGCTTTATAGATGTCACTAATTTGGGCACAACAGTGGCTTTTGTCTTTTTGTATGGTTTGATTGGTGATTAATATGAATATATATATATATATACACAGCTTTATAGATGTCACTAATTTGGGCACAACAGTGGCTTTTGTCTTTTTGTATGGTTTGATTGGTGATTAATATGAATATATATATACACAGCTTTATAGATGTCACTAATTTGGGCACAACAGTGGCTTTTGTCTTTTATGAGTGCAGGAAGGTCGTTTTAGTTCAGTGCTGTCATTAACAGAGCTGCTGTACAATTGTCAATATTCAGAAATGCATTTCAAGCTATTTTAATCTAATTAAACTTAACATTTCAGTGGTTTTGAGGGGAAATATTTTGAGGTCCGCATGTTTGTACTTCATTTGAGCATGATTATTTTGGGCATATGTATTTTTAGCACAATTGAATTCAATCTAAAGCCCTGAAGTATATCTTTTTTAGGAGAAGAGCCTAGCAATGCTGCTTTAATAGGTGTTGCTGGAGGACTGACTGGAGGTGTGGTGATCATTGTTATTGTCATTGTGCTGGTGCTGCTTTTCATCAGGCGAAGGAACCGAAACTCCACAACATCTGAAAAGCCAATAATAGGTAATCTGATCTTACTACAAGAAGTTACCACAGTTTTGAGATTTTGCTTTACATAATAATGTACTTTCATTTTCAAATCAAGTCCCCACTTGTAGGTAACCTCTACAGTTGAAACTTCACTTCACTTCAACTTATTTCTGTGCTTATATCCAATTAAGGTTCAAGCAGGCTGTCCTGGGCACACACCTCAGCTATCTGGGCCTGTCTGTCCAGGACAATGGGTTAGTTGTTAGTTGGTTAGTGGTTAGTGAGAGAGAAGAGGGTGTAGTGGCCTTACACCTACCCATTGGGTTGGAGCCGGTACCGGGTTGTGAACCCTGTACCTACCAACCTGTAGTCCAGTGGCTTAACCACTGCACCACCGAGGCCGGTTACAGTTGAAAACAAGCAGTTTTACATTTATACTAGAATAGCACAGCTGAAGAGTGATGGAGGTGGGATTTATAGATCAGTTGGTAGACTCATTCTCTGATTGAGGTGTTTTCCCTATCTCAGTCAGTGTCCTGTGACTGGAATGTCAAGATTTCAATTTGAGAAAATATTTCAAACTTGATTTAAAGATCCTACCGGGTATGTCAAAGTTGAAACTATAATATTTTGTTATTTTCACATTTATTTGTAATAAATAACTAGAAAGTAATCAATCCCACCCATAATCTTTCAATAATTAACTCTGTAATACATAATGTAACTCTGGAATAATAATGTTAAAATGTCTTGCACTGGACAATATGAGGGGTTTCCCGAATAATATATACACATAAAACAGTGACATCATTAGTTAATGCTTGTGACAAGATTTCTCTCTTAAAATATTTGTTTTTCTGCTAGTAAAAGGAATTATTTGGTTGTAAATTTGATAGGTATATAGCTGAAGGTATAAACTTTGTTTGAAAGCAGAAAATAATAAATATGTTTTGCGAGTATCGCCATTATTGCAACTTTGACATAGCACCTTTAAAATATTTTGGGACAAGACTTATCCTATGCAAAGTTACATGAATTAACAGTGCTATCAAACAAGCAATTTGTTTGGTTACCTGTATCTCCATTTTATTTTATTTGGGCTTAACAATTAAAAAAAACCAAAAACTTTTAATGTTTCCTGATAGGTATAATATAAAAAAACGTTCTGTAATGCAAGTCTATAATATATTCTTAGATTTGGTTCAGCGGATCTGATATCCATTTCTTAAACATGTGTAAGTTAGTACGTCCATTTGTAGTGTAGTTTAAAATAAGCATCTAATTGATCCCCCCCCCCCCACCACCCCCACCCACCCCCCTGTTCTGTGTTGTTCTGTCCTTGGGAAAGTTAATATAAAAGATACCTTGCTGTTAATGGAAAACTAATGCTGAATAAAGTACATGTAGGTTTTTAATAACGCGATTTCACTCACATTTCCATGTGCAAGTTTATTGATAGAGTGCATGCATGTACATAATACATTTTCCACATATGCGATTTCATGACACATTGAAAAAAAAAAAGTGATTTTCTGTGTAAATTTTTCAGTGTGTTGATGACATAATGCAAAGTGTTTACTTTTGTCTCAAACTATACTTCCACAATGTCAGATTTTGTAGGGCCTATATATAGTAACCCTCTTGCAAAAACGCAGATATGGAAAAACACATTTCCACATGCGGAAACATACACGATAATACGTGTGTGGAATCTCGCTAATGGAAAATGGGCCTATAAGACTGTACAATGTTTATGTTTGACATACATGATACAATTGCCAATGATTAATAAATTAGGGTGCTCTAGTGGTATCATTAAACAAAAGAAACTTTAACCCTTGGACTTTTGTTTTCTGATTGCAGCAGGCGACTCGAATGAGAACGGTGGTATGTTGGGAGCTATTTATGCTGTGGTGAACAAAGGCAAGAAAAAACCAACCTGTGCCAATACCCAAAACAAGAACACAAACATAACTGATGAAGAAAAGACAGGTGATATATATTTTGAGATTTTTTCATTGAAATAACGGTTGTATAGATATCTTTTGCTAGAAAACCCTTTCAGAGATGCCAACATTTGTTATGTTAGTGCAATTGTTCTCTCATCATGACAGTCAAAAGACGATATATAGGTATTACTTTTGTGGTGGTGGTGACGATTGCGTCAACTTTGCATTTAGCTCCAGTGTTAAGTTTTCACATTTAGATCCATTTCTTGTTAACTATAAGGTTGCTGAACGAAATTCCCCATTCATCATGTAAAGGATATACAGCTAATAACCTACTTCTTTAACCTGTTTTTGTTCTGCAATTCAACAAGAAGAACTGGGAAATCATCTTTATTCTAACTTTCAGTATACATGTACAGACCAAATTTCTTCAAATCACATAGTAATTAAGCAACTAGTGACCTTTCTTTCAGAGGATGTCTTTCATGACTCAAATGTTAAATGATTGAGATTGTGGGTTCACTTTCAGCTGCTGGTGACGTGTATGCTGCCGTTGACAAGAAGAAGAAAACCAAAGCCAATGACAAAGTCAAAGGTGATATGATAATTTTAAAAATTTAATTTTAATTACAGTACTTTCATGTTTAGCTTAGTGTTAAATTTTCACATTTACGAGAAAGGGGGAGAAACTGCCTCCATGTGCTTGAGAAAATCCAAAAAATTTGGGGAAAAAACAACAAAGCGCAAATTTGGGGCAAAATGATTGAGGCTAAAATGTTTTCACCATGCATTCTATCATTCTGCAGGCAATATTAGTTGTAATCGATTTAAAAATACATAGTGATTCATTTGCAACATATATCTGTTTGGCAGTAATGTTAATATGAGTAAATGTTGTTATCCAGATTCGTGCAAAATCTGCTGTCTTCACCACCCCCCCCCCCCCCCCCCCATAAAAATTGGAGCTTGTATGCCTATGCACATTTATCGTTTAATTTGGGCAAAAATTGTCCTGCACCCCCTCCCCTCCCCCCAATAAAAATGGGAGTCCATATGCCAATGCACATTTATGTTCAGTTCTTACAAAACTATGAAACTTGGTTTATAAATGCATCTATGAATGTTCATCTCAATACATATTATTACTAAAAAAAACATGAAGTGTTTAATACCTGTATATATTCAGTGCAACATTGTTATATTAACTTCTGTTATACTGTTATCCCAGGATATATATCGAGATCCAAGTCCTGGGGTATAAATTACATTAAAAACTACTACATGTATATGATAATCTTGACACACTGTAATCTTACGCTGTTTGTTTTGGTTCCTTCAACATCGAGATATAATGTAATGTGATGGAAAATGTTTTCTTTGCATGTATTGCAAAAAGGTATAAGTTTAACTATAATGAAAGAAAAAAATCAAGTCATTTTCAAAAAATTATTTACTGATGATTTGTAAACATTATGAGACAATTTGCAAATGTATGGTGTATCCACACTAAGCACAGACCTCACTGATTTAAAAACTTCACTGTTATATTTAGACCATTTTATTTGGTGGACACGAACATTTTACCGTGAGTATATATATATATATATATATTTTTAACATTTGTCGAGATGAACACGTATTGATGCATCTATGAGGACACTTGAGTATTTTTATGGTAGGCAAGACTTAATTCTGCTGAATTCTTGTTCTTTAATTTGTACGTGACTGTGTTTGTAGCTGGCACTTCAGGACAGGCTGAGCCAGGTGTTGGGGAGACATACGCTGTCGTGGACAGATCTAAGAAAACTGCAGCAGTGAAGAAAACAAAGGAGAAGAAAAAAGGTATTTTTGTATGGTATAATTAAATCTGAACAGAGAACTTGTAAACATAACCTGTAAACATATATCTCAAAGTTAAAGGTCAGAATCTACAGTCTTAGTGTAATGTTACAGATCAGCAACCTGAAAACCATCTTAAACTGATTACATAATGTTCTGAGCTGATGTTAAAGGGACAGATCCTAGTTTTTAAACACTACATGTCAGCATATTTTTCACGATTATAATTTTATTATACAGCCATTTATGATCACTGAAATCAAACATTACTTATATTTTATTCTTTAGATTATCCATTTCCGTAGAACTGAAGTGTTTCTGGTCATCCTGGTGTTTGTACACATGTTTGTCTGAGAAGTAGCGATTTATTGATTCAAGTTCTAGTCTATTTTTAAGGACATGTCCTGTTTTAACATCACAGACACTTCTTTCACTCTATTGTAACTTTATCCAAATCAAACTAAGCTGAGTGTCCATGTTAAAACTAGGGTCTGCGCCTTTAAACAAATAGTACCTTTCAGGGCTTTAGATCTCTCTAATGTGGTCTTTTTTGTTTGGTCTGAGCTCAGTAATATTATTAACAGCTGCTGAAAAGTTGTGAATATACAGAAATAATAAAACTTTCTTTGCGTCTATACAGCCCAGGGCCCCGTTCCACTAAGCGATCTTAAGCACTACTATCGCCATAAATACCAACCATCGCCATAAATACCAACCATCGCAACCTTATCTTTTTTTGTAAGATCGCCAGCCCATTCCACGACATGGCATAGCTTACTGTCGTCGTAAATTACAGGGAAAATTAACAATAGGCAGAAGGCAGTTATAAACCACTAACTACATGTAGCTGTCAAATGGCAGTTAAATGATGATTTGATCATTTTCTAAGAAGGAAACTAACTTTTTGTGTAAAAATAGATCTAATATATACCAAATACCTTTTGTGAAACTGCATTCAATGAAAAGAATTCTAGGCCATACGACCTTCACACGAAAATATGGAAGATAACTCATGTCATTCTGCAATTATCGTTTAGGAAATAAACTGACAAAGTTACTTCATGGATGTCTGATACCAATGAATACATCCAAGATGTTCCGAAAAGTCGGTAACCACTTTATTATTTAACTTATTTGCACTTCTTCGCAAATAAGATTTTAATCATTAACAGGGCACTTACAACTACCATAAGGTTGCTTTGTAGAATGGCTGTAAAGTTTACAGTGCCAGTTATAAAACTCACTTTAAGTCACTACAATTAAACTTAGCTACAATTCTTTCGTGGAACGGGGCCCTAGTTGTTTGGCAATCTTGGTGAAACAAAACAAAATTAAGCTAGTTACCTCCCTCCCCTGACTTGCACCACTTTTCTTCAACTACAGTACGCGAACCAACCATAATTGCGTCTAGACGGCGACTCCGTCCAAGCTAGACGGCAAAATTTTAAAATTTCCTGTTTAGACGGTTGATCGGCGGTAACTGCAGACACTGAAAACGTGCACGAGCTACTTGATGTGAGCCTCTAAGCTTTTTTTGTGGGTTGTCAATTGCCACTACATGATGTTTATGAAGTAAAAAAAAAAAAAAAAAAAAAAAAAAAAAAAAAAAAAAAAAAAAAAAAAAAAAATATATATATACTCTTCAAAAAAAGAAACGCAAAAGGGTACAAATGGGTTATAACTCCGATTTTATGTTTCCTACCTGTTCATGCTTTGTGAATATATGTCCCAAACACATTCCCAGGTTACATTCGATAAAACGCAGCTACTGTACAATAAAGTTCCAAAATGTGAATATTCGCAAAAACGCAGCCACGTGCAAACCATGTCACCACTGCACGTGCGTTGTCTGCACGTGCAACATGAACACCGACAGTATAAAAGTGCAGGGTGTTCGCTTGCCTGGCCTCTGTATCTGGCCGACAGTTGACAATCCAGGACATGCCACGTCTCAGTGAACCGCAGAGAAACAATGCCATCGGCCGACTAGACGCAGGCGAATCCAGAACGGCCGTTGCCAGGGCATTCCATGTGTCCCCAAGCACCATCTCCAGACTGTGGGACCGTTACCAGCAACATGGATCAACACGTGACCTCCCTAGATCCGGTCGACCACGGGTCACTACCCCCGGGCAGGACCGCTACATCCGGGTACGCCACCTTCGGGAACGATTGACTACTGCCACCTCCACAGCCGCAGCAATACCAGGTTTGCGCAGGATATCCGACCAGACCGTACGGAACCGCCTACGTGAGGTAGGAATTCGTGCCAGACGTCCAGTTCGAGGTGTCATCTTAACACCACAACACCGTCGACTCCGACTGCAGTGGTGCCAGATTCATCGACAATGGCCTCAACTGCGATGGAGACAGGTGTGGTTCAGTGACGAGTCCCGATTTCTGCTCCGACGTCATGATGGAAGATGTCGCGTGTATAGGCGTCGTGGTGAACATTGACCAGATCCTCCGGCCACACATCGTTCCAGTTATGGCCAACGCCAACGCAGTGTTCCAACATGACAACGCCAGGCCTCACACAGCACATCTCACAACGGCTTTCCTACAGAACAACAACATTAATGTCCTTCCTTGGCCATCGATATCCCCGGATTTGAACCCAATTGAGCATCTGTGGGACGAGTTGGACCGACGCCTCCGACAGCGTCAACCACAGCCCCAGACCCTGCCCGAGCTGGCAGCAGCCTTGCAGGCCGAGTGGGCCACCATCCCCCGGGACGTCATCCGTACTCTGGTTGCTTCAATGGGCAGGCGGTGCCAGGCAGTTGTCAACACACGCGGAGGCCACACCCGGTATTGACTCCAGATGACCTTGACCTTGGTGGTGTGTCCTATCACTTACTCACAATGGACTAGAGTGAATTGTGAACAATCCTGCAACATTTGGTAATTATCGGACTCGCCATTCAATAATTAAATCAATTCTCCAAATGTTACAACAATGTGGTTTTGCGTTTCTTCTTTTGAAGAGTATATATATATATTTATTTCACGTGGTTTTTCTTAAATCGCGATTGACGTGTTTACAAGGCATTCGCACTACATTGAAAATAATAGATTTTTATTAACCAATAGCCCTTGTAAATCGTTCAGTGGGAAACGATTACAATAAACAATGAACAGGAGTGTATGGAGAAGGAAGATTTCTTCGGTTTACTAAGGAAAGAAGTGAAATCGAGAGAAAAAGGGGGAAACGAAAGAATAAGCTTGCTTTTGCGTACGTGATAATTAGCACAGCAGTGGACAGTTCATTTCATTTGTGAGGGGATGTCGAATCTGTTTTTATGTTTACTACATTTAAAAAAGTTAAATAAATAATAATAATAATAAAAGAGAAAATGATAAAAATATGTGTTTTTAAGGGGGGGGGGGGGGATACTGCGTGTTAATACATATTTAAAAATAATAATAAGTTTGCTTTTGCCTACGTGACGATTGTCATGGGCAGCTATGGATATCGTTTTATTTGTAGGAGGGAATCAGGTTCCCAGGTCCGTAGGAATAATATCTGGGAGAGGGTGCACAACTTAGCGGGGGATCACAGCCCCCATAGTGTGGAGATGTGACACGGGCCATATTTTTACTTTATTTTTGTCCTTGAGTGCAAGCGGGGCGGGTTTTATCTGGAGCTGTTGTTGCAGATGTATTCTATCACCCATTTACTTTTTCCTCCACTAATTGTACCAATATTACCTGTATACGTTTACCGCCGATTTGACCAACGATCACGAGTCGCTGCAATTTTTAAGATGTTATTGACCAACAGATACTTTTTAACGATTATAATTACATATCAAACATATTTTTCTGCATAAAATATTAGTGGCTGTATATTAAACGTGTTTCTGGTCGTTCTAATATTTGTACTAGGTTAAATTTCATTTTATTTCCTAAAAGAAGACAAAATCCAGTTTGGGCTTCTTACAAATATTAAGACGACCAGAAACACATTGAATATATTCAGACACTGATATTCTAAACGAGAAAATATATTTAATATGCAAGTTTAATCGTAGAAATATTTTATCAGTCGGAAAACTTCTTATAATGCAGCAAACTCAGGAATGTCCCTTTTATATCCTAAAAGGTACCGACATAATAGTCCTCATTCTCCCACTTTTCCAGTTACTCTGTTTAGAAGGCCGGAAATGTGACATTGTAACACCTGAAATTCAAACTTTTCTCAGAGAAGCAGGTTCAGACCGTGAAATATATTTATTTTCATCTCCCAGGCCATTGAACCGATACCATGCCCCCACCCTCTCCACGCTTTTCAAATACACCCCGCGGTCATTGTTATAGGCTATATCCCTCCCACCTCCCCCCCCCCCACAAAAAAAAATCAAAATAAAATATTTTCACTTCAATATTATTATTTATAAATATCTCTCCCCCCCTCCCCTCCCCCTCCCCCTCCCCCATGATAGTACATACTTAGTAGCTGGAACGAGACATAATCCCACTGGCGGGGATCGACCACGATTCTAGACTTAAATGAATGCGTCCGAGCAAGGAACAAGACAACTTCATCCTTCCTGCACCGGCAGTAAGAGGACTACCACTATTCCAAGATTGGATTGAAAAAATTAAGCTTGGTCGTGACCGCACAGTCCTTGCAATATCAAAGCAACAGATAAAACAACAACAAACATACCACCCCCCCCCCCCCCCAAAAAAAAACCCAAAAAAACCCCCCAACAACCCCATATTCAAAATCCAGTTGTCAAACTTGTTTTTATGTCATTGTCTGCATCTGCACATGTATGCAGGTGTTCATGTGTACTGCATCACAACCAGGTGTACGTACATGTGTTCTTGCCATCTCTCCATACAGCCCACCAAAGCAAGTACAAAGCTACACAGCAAAGAGCCATAAAACCGTATTGCGTAATGTGTATTCAGTTCAAAGAGGTGCATGTTCATGTAAAGTACGTAATTCGACAGTATTGTTCTGCTTGATAACGCTTGGTGCCTGTGTTAAAGGGACATTCCTGAGTTTGCTGCATTGTAAGATGTTTCCCACTAATAAAATATTTCTACGATTAAACTTACATATTAAATATATTTTCTTGTTCAAAATATCAGTGTCTGTATATTCAATGTGTTTCTATTTGTAAGAAGCCCAAACTGGAATTTGTCTTAAGGTAGTACTAAACCAAATAACTTCCGGCTGGGTCAAAGTTCGAGGTGCAGCGAACTTTTGATAGAGAAGTGAACACCACAAGTCCTGTGATTGGTTATAAATGTGAGTGTGTTGGTTGTAAAAAAAATTACTTTCATCTGGGCTAAAAATGTATGCAATTTTATTTCATCTAGTACCACTGTGTCAAATAGCCTTGTGCTTGGAACATGTATGGGGTTCCTGTAAAAAAAATTACTCAAATTGTGTGCGGAACTAGGGTAGTCATAGACGCTACCCGTTATCTCAGAAATGAGCAGCTTGACACCCACCTTTTTGTGATTCACTTTAAGGGTGAGGGGTGGTAGTATTTATATCCGTGGCGTTTATGTCGATTGATACGTTGCAGGTAGGAGTTTTAGCCACATACGTTACTATTGTCGTCTATGGGATTGGATTTGGTAGTATACACCCTTAAAGGGACAAAAATAGTTTAGGAAATAAAATGAAATTTACAAATATTAGAATGATCAGAAACACGTTTAATATATAGCCACTAATATTTTATGCATAAAAATATATTTGATATATAATTACAATCGTTAAAAAGTATCTGTTGGTCAATAACATCTTAAAAATTGCAGCAAAGTCGGGAATGTCCCTTTAATAGTTACATAGTAGGAGGGGAAGGGGAAATGCAATACATTTAGTCTAATTCAGCCAAACAAGTGAACACTAGATTAACAGTTAGGCACAAATTTAGAGGGTTCACCAAAAATAAAAAAAGTTTAATCGTAGAAATATTTTATTAGTCCGAAACTTCTTATAAACAGTGGTCTCAAATTGTGTTCGTCAATAAGAACCAAAATTATTCTGAATGCAATTTAAATATGACTTGACCTGACTGAAATTTTAAACGGAGTGCTTTCATAATCAGGTTAGGTCAGGTCATAGGTTTTAACGTGCACATTCAGAGCAAGCCGTTTTAGCGCATGCCTGTCATGGGCACAGGTGCCGGCCTCAGCTGGCTCCTCCGTCCAGGACAGGAAAGGGTTGGGGTGGGTGGGAGAGGGGACTGTCTGCACTGGCAGGTGTAAGAGAGTAGCACGTCCAATCGGTAGCAGGTGGAGGTGGTTTTGGTGCTATGGCATTTGGGATATCATATCCCGTAGGATTAAGCATAATTGAATGTAGGAAATTTGACGCATTTTTGAATGGTCCGCCTAAATGGAAATGGGGAGCTATATATATTTTTGAACTTAGTATGCCGAGAGTAGCTCGTTACTGGGACCTTGTTGGAGTTAAGATGTCTCCTAGGTTGCCCATAGTGGCTCTTAAAAGGGCCCGATCTGTTCAGAAAAGGAAATATTCACTTTGTTTCACACACACACACACACACACACACACACACACACACACACACCGATTGCCACATTTAGTAAAAATTGTAGGCATTAGGACAAATATTGTTAAAATAGCAACTGATTCAAAATTGTAAGTACAAAAATACTAAATGAATTAAGAATAAAAGTACACAATATTTCAACTCAATATCTTGAGGCATCGGTTGAGTGCTCGGTTGAGGTGCTTGGGTCGCATGATCGAACCACCTCGGTGTATCCATTCACCTGATTGGATTTTTTTTCTCGTTTCAACTAGTGCACCACATCTGGTCAAAGGCTGTCATATGTATTTTCCTGTCTGTGGGAAAGAGCATAAAAAAGATCCCTTGGTGCATCAGAAAAAAAATGTAGCGGGGTTTCTTCTGATGACAACGTGGTGTTTGACATCCAATAGCCTATGATCAGTGTATTCTAGTGGTGTCATTAAACAATGCACTTTAACTTCTAACAATATTAAAGTACAGATAAATGTTCATAAATTTTAAATTTTTAAAGAACACCACAGTAAAAACGAGTAATATAAATAAATATTATGTACCGGCTTCGGTGGCGTCGTGGTTAGTCCATCGGTCTACAGGCTGGTAGGTACTGGGTTCGGATCCCAGTCGAGGCATGGGATTTTTAATCCAGATACTGACTCCAAACCCCGAGTGAGTGCTCCGCGAGGCTCAGTGGGTAGGTATAAACCACTTGCACCAACCAGTGATCCATAACTGGTTCAACAAAGGCCATGGTTTGTGCTATTCTGTCTGTGGGAAGCACAAATAAAAGATCCCTTGCTGCCTATCGTAAAAAGAGTAGCCTATATGGCAGGTTTCCTCTAAAAAAACATAAAATATTGTCAGAATGACCATATGTTTGACGTCCAACAGCCGATGATAAGATAAAAAAATAAATGTGCTCTAGTGGCGTCGTTAAATAAAACAAACACACTTTACAAATATTACGTAGTAACACGAAAATAACTGCGATTTGGCTTAGATGATAAAACGTTCTCAATTTCATGTCGGCTTTTTCTTTGACCTACAAGCCCAAGTCAAAACTAAAACAATGTATATTTCTCAAGCAGCTCGTGCGTCTTGTATCAGGGACAGTTCTAACATTGTCTGGGTCACCATAATGGATTAAGTACTAGCCAGTGCACTGTTCCACGATTAGTCTTCGAAATAATTATTATCTTTTGGATATAAATTAATAAATTAATTGTGCTAAATAATACTAACTACATTTTTAGGGGTGATTTTAAAAAGTCAATGCAATAATTTGAATAAACAAAATCATGGGCTCCGTTTGGATGTTTGATCGCCCCGAGCAGTATGGTCTAATCGTGTGTGTGTGTGTGTGTGTGTGTGTGTGTGAGTGAGTGAGTGAGTGAGTGAGTGAGTGAGAGAGAGAGAGATCAGATGACGTCACACTGTTGCAGCATGCCACCTTCATTATATGTGACAATCGGTTGAATGGACCGTTGCCAAGCATGCAAATCGGGCCGGTTGTTCAAAAATTAATCACTGTGTAACCATTAGTTAAGAGAAATTATTAAAACCAAATATTAAATGATTTCAAAGAAATTTGTTTTGAAAAATATATTAAAATTTGACTTAGA
Source organism: Gigantopelta aegis (assembly GCF_016097555.1). Classification (NCBI taxonomy): domain Eukaryota; kingdom Metazoa; phylum Mollusca; class Gastropoda; order Neomphalida; family Peltospiridae; genus Gigantopelta; species Gigantopelta aegis. The sequence continues at coordinate 11,852 of NW_024536441.1, read as the reverse complement.
ACAGCATAATTAAAAATATATTAGGCTAACCCAGGAGTGGCCGTAGGAAGCTGCCAAAAGGGAGAGGGGTTGGGGGGGGGGGGGGGGCGCACACCTATATACACACACATATATATATATATATATATATATATATATATATGCATGAATCATCAAAGGGGAGAAACAGTCATCACACTGATGGTCAGTGTGGGGATTCTGTTTCCAAGTTTCGTGCAGACAGTATCATCCACAAGGCTAACTACGCTGAAGCCTAGGGGCCCCACAGGTACTACGAGCTCGTCAATTTTTGTTATTTTTATTTTTTTATTTACTTATTTTTTTAAATATTTTTTTTTTGCTGAGGCACTGTAGTGGGGTGAAAGATTGAAGTACCGGTCTCAGTGGAGTACATTGAAGTACCGGAAGGGACCCGAAGCCTTGTGGCCCGACCATGGGTTCGTGTAATCCACTACAATACCGTTCAGCTGGTATAATGTATTCTAAACAAAATAATATGCTGGACACTGCTTTGTGGTTCTATCGAATACTAAATGTGATATTTCATAAATTATTGTTGATACCTCAAGCGAGCGCTCAATTGACTGAGCTAAATCCCGCCCCTTCTTGAAGGAATTTTGGCGTATTTTGGAACGGTTCACCAAGCAAACAGTATAACATTGTTAACATTTATGAGTTTGGTGGAGTTCTACATTTATAGGGTTATTTTTAAAAAATGACCATACTGGGGGAGGGGTGAAGGCATTGCAATTGTAGTACTCGTTCCGATGATAAGAAGAGACGTACGCTTCTACTTGGGTCAGAAAAAGGGGCGGGGGTGGGGTTGTGGCAGTATCAGTTGTGGGTAGCATAACGGTAAATAATTATTGGGTGGAGGGGTTGTTTTTTTCGGGGTGAGGGTAGGAATAGAGTCTGTAACTCACTTTGGTGAAAACAAAGTCCCCTCCGACTACATGCCACATAAATGATGTATAGACTTTCTTCTCTCTTTTTTGTTAATTCAAGATGTCTGTGGGTGCATTCTGGGATATTTAATTTCATTATTCATTATTGGGGTGGGTTAAATTCTTTAACCATTAAATGCGTTTTTGGTTAATATATCTTGATAATTTTATTTTATTCTACAAATACATAAAATATATCAGACACTACTGTAACGGTCTTTCTTCGTTGTCTTCTTATTATTTGGCTTTTAACTTACTGTATTAAATACCTGAAAAAGAGAAAAAAATCCAATGACAGTCCAAATATCATAAATTAAAAACAAAGTAAATTAAGTGTGGATGAAACCAATCTTCGTCATCTCATTTATGTTTTACTTTATTGATTGATTGATTGATTTTTCTAGGAAGATAGGACAATTTACTGTCATCACTGCTGATCATAGGCGTCGATCCGGTTTTAAAAGTGGGGGGGACTGATACATATACATATATTTTTATTTTTTTGTAGGGGGGGGGGGGTCGAGGTGTCTGGCGAAGCCCGACACCGCGAGCGCCGCAGGCGCGAAGCCCGTGGCGGGGTGTCTGGGGGCCCTCCCCCCGAAAATTTTGGAAAATTTACCCCTTCTAGGGCTGTTCTGAGGTGTTTTCTGCTGGCTAGCCGAGCTGCTTTCTGACAAAATATTTTTCGCCTTAATTATTGTGACTAAACTGAACAAATGGTATATAGATACAATATAACTTTATTGGTCAAATTTCTTAATTCAAGTACAAATAATGAACATGAATAAAAACAATGGTGCCACTGATGGTATTCCAACAAGTCTTTAATGGTCTAAAATTTCCCAAAAACACTACGCCGTGTATCGCTCGATCCATCGACAAATTCAATTGCGATATCTCGTGCAGTGCACTCGGCAAGACGATTTCTGTGCACATGACAGACCATCACGTGGTTGAGACGCTGCTGGGTCATAGTGCTCCGGAGCCACGTTTTCACCCTGCGAAGTGCGCTGAATGAACGCTCGGCAGAGCACGAACTTGCAGGCGATACCACAAGGAGACGTAGTAGGGTTGACACTTGCGGAAACAACTTTCTAACTTCTGGTACCATACTGCAAAATGTGATGCGCACATTGTCCACGCTGGAGTGCTCGTACTGTCGGCAGAAGAATGTCAGCTCTTGCTGCAGTTATTCAGACAGTTCGGGGTAGCGAGAAACGACGTCTTCGTCTACGACACCGGTGGTGAGCATGTCGGACAACTGCTTGTATGAGGTCAAGTCCGTAGAGGTGAAGAAGGCATCAATGTTAGCAACAGCACTGTCAACTGCCGCCACATACTGCACACGGAAGAACTCCTCTGAGCTGGTGTGCGTGTGGGATTTTTCGCCGTCATTGTATCGTCGTGGAATTTTCCGAGTGCGCGGCAAGGAGATTGGCTCAATGTTCAGTTCTCGAATTTTGTCAGTTGCCGTCTCAAAAATCGCGTGGAACTCCATGTTTATGTCGCGCCGATATAACAGAAGGTTCTTGCTAACAACAGATGCAGCAGCTAGCATCCCATCAACAGTTGTCTCTGCCCCTTGTAGCACTGTGTTGAATTTTTCGAGGCATTCGATCACTGGAGAGATGCAACCAGACCAAGTACACATTTCGCGGTAGACAGGAGGCTGTGAATGCCGTTAGCCCTCGCTGCTGTGCTGCTGCCAAATGTAGATGATGCCTCATTCAGTGCCTCCAGCACGTGTGCGTAGTTGCTAAGGACGGCTCTAACGGCAATCCCACGTGACAGCCAGCGTGTTGGACAAAGCGGCTTCAGGCGTGAAGGGGAAGGGCTATCATCCATAACTTGCAGATCGAGGTACAAATTTTTAATTTGCCCTGATGAGTTGTAGAAGCCGCCCAGTTCCTGCACCACGTTAAGAGCATCGCGAAGGAACGGTGCACTCTCGATGGCCTTCGCACAGATGAGGTGCGTGATGTGTGCACCGCAATGCGTGTAGTTTTTGCCAGTGGTTGTACTTTCTTTATCAGTGCTTGGCAGCCTTGGTATTTGCCCGACATATTGCTGGCTCCGTCATACGTTTGCGCTCCTAATATTGAGGCTAGTCATACGTTTGCGACTCAGATGCGTGATTGGGAGGTTGAGTCTGAGCAACGCGTCTTGCAGCATATTGCTGAGGCTGGCACCAGTCGTCTCAGATACGCTGTACAGACCGATAAAGTCCTCGTGAACGTCGTAAGCATCGTCTATATATCGCACGCATATTGCCTCCTGTTCAACGCCTTGGATGTCTTGGGTTCCGTCGACAATGACTGCAAAAAGGCCCACGTTCTTGCAAATATTTCGCAGCACCATGTGTGCCATGATTTTTAACAGTTCGTTTTGCACGGCAACGCTTGTGTATGAAGTTGTGCGTGTCAACCATCTCTGTAACACGACGTCATCGTTGCTCCGCAGCTCTAACAACTTCATGAAGTTACTGTCGCTTGACTCTTTGCCGCGTATTGCCAGTCCTTGCTGCGCTAGATACTGGACGGTCGTCACAATCTTCAGCAGAGCGTTTCGCGCCTTCGTTTGTTCTTCAAGATGGTGCGTACTTAACTGTGCGTCAACGTCGTTGTTGGAAGACCGGAATTTCAGGTTGCTATGAGAAATCATATGTGCAGATGTCTTTTCGTGGATTTTGAATTTCTCAATTGCCTTCTTCCAGTTGCAAAATCCCTTGGAAACAAATGTGTCCTATGAACACCGCGCCATGCCGGCCAAGTCCATGCATGCTGCTTTAGCACAAGTAAAGCAGAGTACTCCGCTAATGTTAGCGTCAAAGTGGAGCCATGGAAAGCTATCGAACCACGCGCGCTGAAAACACAGCGTTCGTTTAGCGAGCCGTTGCACCGGCATGCAGTTGACGTCCCGTGGTTGGTACGGCACTGGCGGTAAGATGGGCAACCGTGTCTGAGAAGTGACTCTTTTCTCTGTTTTTTCTTTAACATCTTCACCAACAACTTCGACATTTGAATCCGGTGTCGTCCCTACTCGCAACAGAGTCTGGGCATGGCGTGGTATGGCAGTGAAGAACTTTTTAATGTCCATGGTAGTTTTTCTACGGTATACTATCTCCGTTAGCGTTTCGTCCTGGACGATGCAGTTTGCCAAATAATCTGCGTGTAATTCATCAAATTCGAATTGTTGTATCAAATAGCATGTCAAAATAAACCGGATATAAGCCTATGGGTACAATGATAATTGACGAATACATTGTATGCAAAATATCGTTATTAGATTCCTGGAGACTGGAGTAGTTGTTTTTCCGACGATATAACCACGGCCGGTCTATAACAACTAAAACTAGTGACCATCATCTACCTAGCGCGCATGCGCTATTGGTAGTTTGATCCGATGTCCTTGTTTCAAAATAAAATAAACGCATTTTTTTCAGAATAAATAAAAAAATAATAATAATTAAACAATATTATTTACTTGATAAATTAACAAATATCGCTAGTAACCATTATTTATATAACTTTCGTTCCGTCTTTCCTTTACGTGTTTTATTTTATTATTAATTTCAAATGTCTTTCATTGGGTTTTTCAAATTATAAAAAAGTAGACGCCAGTACTGAACATTTCTGGTGTTACATTTTTATAGACTTTCTGCCCCCAACACTTGGGTATAATTATTTCAAATTACACATCACTACCTAAGTTTATAGATTGATATTTCTATTGATGATGAAAGAGAGAGAGAGGAGAGAGAGAGAGAGAGAGAGAGAGAGAGAGAGAGAGAGAGAGAGAGAGAGAGAGAGAGAGAGAGAGAGAGAGAGAGAGAGAGAGCGAGCATATATATTATTATTCAAAATAGCATACACACTTAGTGACATAATGCTAAGAGTAAATCAGCAATACCTGTTATTTATGTGAAGTTCGAAACCAATTAGTCAATTTCAGTATAAAAGAAAGAACCATTAAGTTTTTAATAGTTATTTTTACTTAACCCATAACGCATATTTAGATACCGTATAACCGGAAACATTTCGAGGTTTTTCATTTTCGAGGTTTGGTAAATTTGAAATGGGCGTGTTTTTATTTTCATGTTTTAGCAAATCTGGTTTGCGAAAATTTTGTTATTGTTGTTAATTAATAGTTTAACATCGGCTTCGAGTTGCTTAAAATCGCCGGAGCATAACGTGAAACAACAGAACACTCAATTGCAAGTGGATAAGGCGGTATCCTATTGGCGAGACAACTGATGACAAGACGTTTATTTAAAGCCAATTACGATTGGTGTGAGAAGTGTTCTAAGTCAGACGGTGTGGTGTTTGATGTTTAATCTGAGCTCGACATGTTCATTCATACTCGTATACAGTAAGCTGGCTCAGTCTATTCTCTTGTAGTTTCCTGAGGTCTGCGGTGCTGCGCATGGCAGGAAATATCAGGAAATAAAGTATTTCGGTAAATAGTTATTTTAATAATTTTATTATATAGTGGGCACAATGAATATTTGTGATTTATTTGGGGATATCTTCAACTATTTTCAAGGTTTAAAATAAAAACTACTACAAATAGATTGTAAAATAATTAGTATATTTACTACCAGTCTAGTGTAGGAACATAAGAGCCGGCACTCCAAGGCGAAATGCCAAATGGTGATCAGTTACGCTATATATACTAGAAAATATTTGTTTCGTCTGAAAAAAGTGTGGGGGTGGGGGGGGGGGGACATTTCCTATGCTGTCCCCCCCAAGCTGAAAAGTGAGGGGGACGTGTCCCCCCTGTCCCCCACCGATTGACGCCCATGCTGCTGATAGATCGCAACTATATAAATAACATCCAGGCGCGGATATAAGTAGGGTTTTTTTTTTTTTATTAAAGCAGAGTACACATCTAAAATTTCAGTTGCTATATGTAGTACCGTAGCGTCATCTTCCATGTATATATTTACCATCGGTTGATACCGTGCGCATATGGTGTCGATTTTTAAAAATTATTTTTTTTTTTTTTTTTTTCAACCAAAGATCCACAGGTTTTTTTTTCTATCAAATTTAGATAACGTTATTCTTATCGAGTCTTACCCACTGTTGGTCCCAGCACGAGGAATTCGCACCTCCACCCCCTGGCCTAGTTGTGCCTCATCGCTGGCCCAATGACACCTATTTTCTCCCACCTTTTACAATTACCGGCCATCCCATATAACACGTGGAAAAGAGGGAATTAACACCCATGCACGGTGTGGTGATTTGCTTCCTTTGAGAGTCGGTGTATTCGAAACGTCTGGTGGTTTGCTGTAAGGCAGGCAAAACAAGACCATAAAAGAGAAATGTTTTGCATACTTCGGATTGTGGTTAGGTTGTGGGGAGCATAATTGTATATAATTATTATTATTTTTGATTTTTAAGCCTGTAACACATTTTGTTCGATGATGGGTACCTAGGTACTATGCCTACACAGTTTTAATTCAGTATGTGAGTAGATGAATTCTAGGATATTTGATTTCATTATTCATAAATACAGTCGGAAAATATACTAGATACTAAGTTATAAAGGTCTTATTTTATCTGCCGTATTATTTTATTTTTGAACTTACTGTATTAAACACCTATGGGGGGGGGGGGGGGGGGGGGAGTCCAGAAAGTGAAAATATAAAACAATAAATATAGCGTGGATGAATCCAATCTTCAGACTGCTGTTGTTTCTCCACTCCCGCTGCACTGAATTTTATGTGCTTAAAAAGGAACAGCTGTGAGACAAATTTTGAATTAAAATGTTGTTTGGGTTTTTTGTTGTTGTTTTTTAAATCGTCACAATATTGTAAATACTAATCAAATTCAAAACTGATATATTTGAAGAAAAAGACCTTAATAAAAATAAAATAAAAGTAAATAACACCTGAAATAACCCCAGAACCCCTCTATCTGTGTGTGTGTGGGGGGGGGGGGGGGGGGGGAGGCGGGTCGCACACACCAGACAAACCTGCACACAAATTACTTTCGTAAATCGGGTTGGTAAACGCACAACTGTGCATGTACGGTTATTGGAGAGAAATGGCCTATTTTATGATTACACGTTTTTCCAAATCAAAATCAAATGAACATGTAAAGACAGCCCTATATAAAACCCGCACTCGATCCTTTTGTAATTGCTGACACGTTTTGAGTTATTAAAAGAAAGCTCCTAGACAAAATAACATAGGACCGTTGGTAAAAAAGATATACTAGTAAGCATACTGGTACAGCTATTGGAACACAGGTAACTGAGGGATATATATATATATATATATATATATATATATATATATATATATCCGCAACAACAACAGTCCCAGATAAATCAGGTACCCAAGTTTCTTTTGGAAATCACGCCAGCTCACAATAACTATTAACAGGAGTTATGAAACGAAACAACAGGTGATCGTTGGTCAAATCTGCGGTAAACATAATATTTGTACAGCAAGTGGAGAAAGGGTAAATGGTGGCTAGAGAGAATACACCATGGTGGCTAGAGAGAATACACCAGTAACAATAACAGCCCCAGATAAAACCTGTACCCAAGTTCCTTTTTGAAATTACGCCAGCTCACATATTAACAAAGCAGCACACAAATGATCGGCGATCGTTGGTCAAATCGGCGGTAAACAAGTATACAATGTTATTGATACAGCTAGTAGAGAAAATGTAATTGGGGGTTAGAGATGATATACCGGGCCCATAACAACAGCACCAGATAAAACCTGTATCCAAGATCCTTTAGGAAATGACGCTAACTCACATTAATTAAATAAAACAGCTCGCAGACGAAACGATGGTTCGGATCGTTGGACAACTCGGCGGTAAACATGATATTGGTACAGCTAGAGCAGAAAGGGTAAATGGTGGCTAGAGAGAATATTCTTGCAACAACAACAACAGCCCCAGATACAACCTTTACCAACGTTCCTTTTGGAAATCACGCCAACTCTCATATTGACAAATCAGCACACAAACAAACGGCGATCGTTGAGATCGTTGGTCAAATCAACGGTACACAGAATGATATTGGTACAGCTAGTGAAAAGTTAAATGGGGTTAGATATAACATTTGCAGCAACAACATCCCCATATAAAACCTCTTCCAGGCACATGTAGCACACACCTCTCCCACTTGTGGACGAATATGTACGTTTTTTTTGTTTTTTTTTCCTATATATAAATACAGATTTTTAAAAATTGGCTTCTGTTCCCTCCCCCACTAGAGACTGAGCCCCCTCCATTAGAGATTGTGCTCCAAATCCCCACACCCGGATATTGTTACCACGTGCCTGCGTACGTTCCTATCGAAACTCACTCCCAACGCAGACGAAACGACTAACGATCATTTGTCAAATCGGTGGTAAACATACATGTATAATGCTATTGTTACAGATAGTGAAGAAAATGTAAATGGGGGCTAGCGTGAATATATCCACAATAAAAACAGCCTCAAATAAAACCTGAACCCTAGTTCCTTTTGGAAATCGATTAACAAAGCAGCTTGCAGACCCGCGATCGTTTGGGCCGTTGGTAAATTAAGCCGCAAACATAATTATATTGCAGGCGCGTGTGCACAGGGGTGTGCTTCAGGGTCTACCATCCTCCCCCTTCCCGAATTTTCTTTAAAAAAAATATTTTTTTGCGAAGCATGACCCGATATTCCCTAAAAAATCTCACCAGTCTAGACACCGGTACTCAATTTTCTGCACATGCGCCTGTGTACATTGTTTTGTAACCCCCCCCCCCCCCCCCATAAACGTATTTCGCCAGTCTAGACCCCCCCCCCCATTGCTAACATTATTTCATACGCGCCTGCATTGGCAAAAACAGAAAAAGAAAAAAAGAAACGAATTTTAAAAAACACCCTAAATAATACATATAATAATAATACAAATAAAATTAAGTTTTTGTTAGCCGCTTGTGACAGACGTCACGTAGGCAAGCCACATGCACATTTATTTGTCGATTTCACCACTTTTCTCTCAAAACCGCAATACCCCCCCCCCCCCCCCCCCCCCACACACACCCCAGACGCATGCAGTGACGCTCCTTTTCCTTTATAGTTTTCCTTTTTTAGCTGTCTACAAGGGTTGTCGGTCAGTTAAATTACATCATGTGTTTTGATTTTAAAATTTATTATAGTCAGTATAGAGTGAATGATTTAAGATGCCAATCGGAATATATCAATAACAGAAGTTTTAGGATAATAATTTAATAATTCTGCTTTTAAAACGTATGTCAACGCTGCGGCATACAAGGTTTTTTTTTTTTGTTTTTTTTTGTTTTGGTTTTTTTAAATTAAATTAAATTTATAGCATATCGGCAGTTAACAACAACCGACAGATAAAGGTTACAGATTCGCAGCAAATTGACCGGTGCTAATTTGCAGAATCGCAGCAAGTTGTTACTGGTGTGGAACAAAATAGTATGATAGCCAATTAGGTTTTAAACATCCGTCCTTGAAACCACCCCCCTCCCCATTTTTTTTATATATTTTTTTAAATCGGTGGCACATCGAAAAGTCAAACTGATCAAACTGATCCCCATCATATATAATGAATTCTTCCACAGCTGACGCAAGTTGCACGTGAGTCAGTTTCACAATTTATTTATTTTTAAAAATTGGTGTTTCAATTTTATGACTTGAAGCTGTTAATAACAATGTGCATGTAAACATGGTCAATATAATCATAATGAACAGTTCTACGCGTTGGATGAAGTGCAAACGTAATTCTTGTTGAAATAAATATTTGGAAACATTTTTTTTCCAAGACCGCCGAAACCGCCGAGCCGATCTCCGATAGTGCCACTATGGTTGGTTCGTGTACTGTAGTTGGATTATTCAGGCAAATACATTTAGATCTTTAAAAAAAAAATACATGTGAAAGTTAAAAAAACCACAATTAAATTATGACACAAATACAGCTTAGTAGTAAACTTTTTATACAGTAAATAAATAGAAAATGCTATATAACACAGCGGCGTAGGAAAGTGACGGTGACGGGGGGGGGGGGGGGGGCGGCACTTTTATATTTACACACTTTTACACTGTTATAAAGTAAATATAAAGCAAAATATCCCCCCCCCCCTTGCCCTCCCGCTTCCTATGCCAGTGTAACAAGATTACACATATGTATTGATAAAAAATGTTAATCGGTAATGATATTCCACTCAGTGTTGAAAGAAATGCAGCCATTGTAGAAAAGTTCAGTCTGAAACTTACCAAAGCATTGGGGTTTTTTTTGTCATGAAACACTGAACTGCATGTTATATAACATTTTATTTAGAAGTTATTTTCTGTGTTTTTGACATACACAATTTAAATATGACCAGTATTTTCAAGTGATATCCTTTGCTTCAAGTCTAAACATGGAAGATTCATGTTGTCACAAAATTCAATAATGTAATACAATACCAATGAACAAAATCGTGTTTTGATTGTAAAATGACACATTGTCACATAAAATTTTAAAATCAATGAATTGTACAGGGTAAATTTAGATGTTGAAGCCAAGATAAAAAAAGAAAAATAGTTAACAGGGCTGGGAATTCTCCTTGGATCCACGGTTTTCCTCTCGTGGAACATTGCGTTTCCTTGCATTTTAATTATTTTAGCCTCCAAAATGTGTCAGATGGCACAGATTTTAACCTAGGATTTAAAGAATTTCCTGGACCCCTCTAGATTACTAATTTTCACATGGTAATACAGACAAGACCAATCGAGTCCATGTATGTGTTGTATGTTACAAGGATGTGTTTTGATAGGATTCCGGTTTGTTCAGGGTCCTGTTTAGACAGGTTTCACAGTATAATAATAATCTGTCTACAGTGAACTATGATGACTTGTGTTTTTGTAGTCAACTGATAAATTGTGTCTGTGCAGTGAACTACATGTATAGCGAACTATAACAATTTGTTTTTGTATAGTGAACTATAATTTGTATTTATATGGTGAATTAACTATGATAATTTGTGTTCTTGTAGTGAATTTGTGTGTTCATATAATGAACTACATGACGTGGATAATAATTTGTATTCATATAAGAATTGTTTGTCATTTTTTGCAAATTTATCAATGTATAACAGTCACAAACTGTATGAAATCTAAATATACTAAATTTGTGACTGTTGTACATCAATATTTTTGCAAAAAATGATGAACAATTCTTATAATTACAAACAGCACAACTTATTTAGTTAAAACTACACATAATTCATCAATCAGTTTCTAACGTTCTTCCCATGATCTTCCCATGATCTGCTTTACTAATGACATCTCATTTGACGCAATGACATAATTTTTTGAGGTGTTTAGTTTAAAATCCTTCAATATGCTATGCAATTTTATGCAGTTTGTGACATTGATAAATTCATTAAAAAATGACAAACAGATTTTATATAATTACAAAGACAGAAGCTTATGCAGAGGGTGGGTTACAGCAGTCGAAACCCTTGATAAAGCAAATGTTTTCTTTTTTTCAATACTTCTCCTGGGAAGCATATCTTAACCCCTCATAAATTTCACTAGCCACAGTTTAGCCCCCCCCCCCCCCCCTCTTCTAAAATGTATGCACAAGAGCCTGGACACACCATATTTAGTTAAAATACACATAAATTACCTTCTAACATCCTTACCATGACCTCTTTTACGCAATGATGTCCCAGCTGGCATATCGAATGATAAAATTTAGTTTTTCCTCAACATCGGCCAATCAGAATTCAGGAAATCCTATAAACGTGGAAATTTTGTAATTATAATAATATACATGATAATTTCTGTTTTTGTAGTAAACTATGATAATTTATGTCTATAGAGAACTATGATAATTAGTAGTGAAGTATATTTGTGTTTGTAGCTGGGGGTTCGGGGCAGGCTGCGCCTCGTGTCGAAGACAAATCT